>NC_060271.1:67019934-67333550 GCF_021613505.1 Equus quagga
GGGGGCCACCAAAGCAGAAACTGCAAACTTAACCACCTGGCCGTGGGGCCAGCCCCTATTCTCTGCTCAAAGCTCCCACTGTTTACACACACACATCTCAGCTCATCCACTCACAAACTCCGGGAGGCATCCACATTCCCACTTTGCAGGGGAAGAAACTGAGGCTCAGCTCACACCCATGAGTCAGTCTGAATGAAGCATGGTGAGCTCCGCCTGTGACAGAGCTCTGTGCCCCACGCTCCCCAGGAAGGAGTCTCTCTGAGGTAACACAGTCTTTTTAGCGCTGGCATTCCAGCCACTCACTCACACAGGGACACTTGTTTTGCTGGGCACTTGGGAGTCTGACAATGAGTAAGAACTTGATTTGCCTTCAGAGAGCTCACATTCAAGAGTGACGTTATAAAGTCACGACAGAATTAGGCACCTGGGACTCTGGGAACATACCAGGAGGAAAGTGCCTGTGCTCAGCTGGGAGGGCACACACACGGCCATCCTTCTCTTTTGCTCTATGCCCTCTGGACCTGGGGTGCTGCTGGGTATACAACCAGTGCATAATAAATACATACAGCCCCGACCAAACTTGACATGCTTGTCAGTGACCCAGCACCAACTAGATACTTGCTAAGTGCACAGGGATTGGTACAGGGTGAAGAGATGGAGGCTTTGATTTTGTAACACTGTCCACCAATGTCTGTGCTGTGTGAGCAAAAAGCTCAGAAGATTGCAGCCGAGTCCTGTGTTGTTACATGGAGACGTCACCACCAAGACCAGCAGACAGGTGCTAACTGATAGAGCCGACTGCTGTGATGGCGCGTCATCCACCTGGATGGCCGAACTGCATTCACCCAGCAGCCGAGGCTCTGGTTTCCTCCTGAGGCTCTCCAGGATCCTACCACCAATATCTGGTATGGATTAACCCTCATCCCACACAGCGGGACCCCCACGGTGCGTCCACTTAACAAGTATTTAGGGAGCACCCCCCTACGCCAGGCACTGTTCTAGGCAGCCCTTCTCAGCCCAGGATGATTTTGTCCCTCAGGAGACAGCTGGCAACGTCTGCAGACATTCTCGATTGTCAGTACCAGGGAGCAGAGGTGAGGAGGTGCTACTGGCCTCTGGCAGGTAGAAGCCAGGGATGCTGTCAAACATCCTACAATCGATGCACAGGATCCTACAATGCCCGCCACAAAGAATTCCCCAGCCCAAGATGTCAGTAGTGCTGAGGTTGAGAAACTCTACTCTAGGCCCTGGAGACAAAGCGTGAACGAGACAGCCCCCTCAGATGGGGACCCTCAGTGCATCATCCACTTTGATCTCACTCTAAACCTCACTTTGTCCAGGAGCTTTCTCTGACCCCGCAGGCCCCCACCCTAAACCAGGCAGCTGGGTGGGGGTGCACCTGCCCCTCATAGTGCTCTAATAGCACCCCACCTGTCCTTAACCCCCGATTATTGTGGCTCATCTAACGGTCAGTCACCTGTGAGCCTTGCGGGGGCAGGCCCCCGTATGCAGCGCCCAGCACAGGTCCCACCTGTAACAGGCCTCCAGAAGGGCTTGTCGAATGAGGGAGTGAATGGACAAATGAATGAGTTCCCGTCAGTATTCGCCAGGTGACCCCAGAATGTTTGGAACTGGGTTCCAAACCTCTCCTCTCTCTGTGGATGAAGATTCAGCTATTTGGCGTGGAGCTCAAGCACGTTCTGGTCACCTGGTTCACCTCCTGCCTCCAGCTCCTCCTAGCTGTAAGACCAGGGCAAGGGACAGAACCTTCTGAGCCTCGGTTTCCTTGCCATATTGCTAACAGGACTGACCTCACAGTGGGAAGAGATTACAGGAGATGACATACGTATTGCACAGAGGAAGGCCTGACACAAGTCAGCAAAATGTTTACAGTCAGCGTCGCAGAAGGTCTCTGTAGAGGGGCTCCAGAGTGGGTGAGAAGCGAGAGACCTGGAGCCAGCACACAGTGCCTGCCCATCCCCCATCCCCTCGGGTCCCGAGAAGGCAGCCCATGCCAGACGCAAGGTTTGCCATCACCTTTTAAAATCCTCCAGCAGTGAAGGAGTCCCCCCTCACCAAGCTGGGGAACCCAGGGAAGGGCAGGAACAGGACAGAGAGGAGGCCAATTCCCGTGCATTCCCCTTTCCCACCTCCCACTCCCAGCCTGGCCACAGCTCCAAACACATCCAAGAAAAGCCACAGAACAATGCACTTTGCCTGTTCCTAACCAGAGTCCAGAGAATCCTGCTTTATCAGCCTGGACAAATAAACAAGTCTGTGGGACAGAATGGTTCCCGGGAGTCCGGGGGCAGGGAAGAGGTCTCGGGGCCAGCCCGGCATCTCTGCCTCCTCTGCACGCCAGGGAGGGAGTGCCTGCCTGGTGAAGGCCCTGGACATGACACAGACCCAGAGGCCACAGTCGGAGGTACCCAGCTCTTTGAGCCCTTGGTCCTTGGGCAGCTGGACTTCGCTGCCAGCAGGGAGCAGGAACCTTGGGAGGGACCTGCACATGGGGATGCAGGGTCATTTCAGGACTACAGAGCAACAGATGAGGGCAAGGCCAACCTAGGGGCTCTCATGCCAGGTACTGGGCCAGTTTTGTCCCATACTTGTTACTTTGTCCCATCGCTTCTGTCAAAGTCTAGATCTAACAAGAAACCATCTGTCAAGTTCTGGTTGTGTATCTGCCTCTGTGGTAGCTACTTACAGGCAGTTTTATCCCGTTTAAAACCTTCCCCAAAACAAAGATTATTAGACCATCTGCACATGAGGAAACAGAGAGATGACATGCTGGGCTCCAAGTCGCTCAGCTAAGACTTAGTTGGAGTCAGAAGCTTGTCTGTCTGCTGCCCAAGGAGGCACATGGCCACAGGGCTCTTCCAGCTCCCACCACCAAAGGTGGCCATATATGGGCCACCAAGGACATCTTTTGGGCAGTAACTCCCCCCCACCCCAGGAGGGGTGCTCCTCAGCAACCCTGGCCAATTCCATATCCTCTTGGTGCCCACACCCCAGGATGCAACCCCTCAGCCCCCAGCAGCCCAGCTCGGAGGCACCCTGGCCTGGGCTGCTGCCACAAAATAAGAGTCTAGCAGCTGGTTCTGGTTCTGGGAGGTCGAGGTAGGGTGGAAACAGCTGGTCTGAATCCTAGGCACTTACCAGCAGTGGGCAAGTGCCTTCAGCTCTCTGAGCCTCAGTTTCCCCATCTGGAGAGTGGGTGCATGGGTTCTCCATGACTATCGGGCCCAGGCCCCTCTTGCTGTTTACTGTGATCTACTGAGGCCAGGCAGGGCTGGGCGTTTTGAATACAGTGCCTCTATTCATCTTTGAACGGCCCAAGGAGGTAGAAATCACCACTCCCACTTTACAGAGACGCCTTTGATGCCCAGGGGGTGTAAGAACATCCCATGTCTCTCAGCTGGTGAGAGATGAACTGGGTTTTGAACTCACACCTTAGCTGGGCTCTTTCCAATTAGCCAGAAGCAACTGCTCAGGGATGTGGATGAGCATCTATGCCTAAGGTGGGCAGGTGGGCAGCCCACCCTTCTGAGCTGGGGACGGAGAGTTCTGGACTGATGGTCCCATGCGACCCCGGCCTTGTGCATGACCTCTCTGAGCATCCACAGCGAGGCCCAGAGCCCAACCACCTGCAGAGGACCCCATAGCAGTCATGTCACCATGGTCAGAGAACACAGGCCAAAGGAGGCCGCAGGGTCACTTGGCTCCAACTCCCATCAGACTGCCCAACTTCCAGGAAATAAAAGGACCTGCCTCATGCTCACCCCACAAACATTTTTAAGCTTCAGAGGAGCAGATTTGGGGATTTTCACAAGGTCCCATATGCTCCCAAAGCATTCCATCCCACCTACCCCAAGCCGGACCCTCTCCTGGCTCCAGCAAGCAGGAAAAAGCAGGAAGGGCACTGGCCAGGGAGCCTGAGGACCCAGCTCTACTCCCGGCCTAACATGTGACTTGAGGCAGGTCCATAACCTTAGGGAATCTCACTTTCCTCACCCATAAAACGGGCATCAGAATACCTGCTAGTCAGAATGGGGTCGCAGTGGGCAAGTGTAGGGAGGTGCCACGGAGAAACAAGGCCAAGAACCTACCAGTCAAAGCAGGACAAGCCTGGAAGTCCTCCACCCTCTTGCCTCTGTGCCTACTCCTATCCATCCTTCACACCCTGCCCAAGATGCCCTCCTGGAAGCCCACCAAGACTCCGGGACCAAGAGCTCCAACATCACTGTGTCCACAATACACAGCTGGGCGCTTGATTCTATCTGAAATTATTCTCGAATCTTCTCCTGTCAGAGGCTGATGGCTTCCTGGGGCAAAGCCAGTCTATGCAGAGCTGTTCAAGATTCTTGTCAGATTCTATTTAAACAGGTTCTTTAAAACCCCAACTTTCTACACAGCCATGAAGCTGGACCCTGAAAATCTGGGTCCTAGTAGTTAAGAGCCATGGCTCCAGGGCCAGATAGGCCTGGGTACAAGTTCTGGCCACTTGCTTACCCTCTTTGTAAGTGTCCCCACCTATAAAATATGTAGATTTGCAACTACAGGCCCAGGCAAGGCGCTTCTCCCAGTGCAACAAGGCTCCACAAGCAGGTGCCCTGCGGACTGCACATGACAGGGTAGGACAGAGGCCTCTGTCACCCCTCATCCATCTGGATGGAGTCCCCAGAGGAAGCAGGCCTGCCTCCCATTCCCTGAGGTGTGCACAGGCTGCTGCGGGACCATGGCCTCCTGCCTCCTATGGGGTGTGAGATTGAAGGAGGTGCTGGGCCGGGGGTACCATCCCCATACCCTCTCCTGGGCCGCCCTGAGTTCAGTTGGTGAGGATCCCGTGGAAGAATCCAGGGGCAGTAGAGAAGGGAGCCGGGCCCCACTTGCTTGGCACCCCCTTCATGAAGGGGCACCCCAGCAGGTCCTGAGAGTTCTTCACTGCCCCTCAGGTGTCTGCCCAGAAGGCTGCCATTTCTCCATCAACACTGAGGGGCTTTGCTCCTCGAGGGGAGAGAGGGAATCTGCATGCACACCAGATGTCCCAAGAGTGAGCACAGCCTGTGAGCCAGAAGGTTCTGCCACAAGGCCTAGGCCCACAGCTCTGGCCCCTCCCCTCACCCATCCAGCAAAGCCAGGCATTCCCTTCGACCTCCTCCCACCTGGCCTGGGAGCAGCCTCGCACGTGGGCCAGGCCCAGCTGTGCACACGTGGCCTTCACATGAGGCAGCAGGGAGGGCCCCACGCAGCTGGGCTGGTGGCATGTGCTGTGGCCTGACCATCTGCCCCGCACACCCACCCTCCCCCGGCCCTGCTGCCGCACACCATCCCCCCCAGACCAGAGGGTCTCTGCCCCACCTGCACCTCCTCGGCTAAGCAGCCCCCAACCCCAGTTCCCTTCCCCGTCGAGAGGATACTGGACTGGACAACGCAGGAGGCCGTCTGGCTTCCCTATGCTGAGAGTGGACAGCTCCGGGGTACTCAAGGGACTGAGGAGCACAGCTGTGACAAATGGTGGTTTCTACGATTGTTATAAAATGATTAAAGAATTCTTATTTCTACATGTGTCAAGGCCTTGCCCAGCAGCGAGGATCTTGTAGACGCTCAAGAGATGTTCCTTCCTGCTCCAGCCCCATTCCTTTCTTCATTTGCTCTTTGCACCATTTTCCAGCTTTAGCAACTGAGGCCCAGAGAGGGAAAGCAACTACTCCATAGTCACAGAGAAAGCATGCAGCAGAGGTAGGACTCAAACCCCAGCCTCCAGATTCGCAGGCCGGGGCTCTTTTCACCGGACCAGGAAGCTGCTCAGGGAAACGAGGCCCCTGACTAGAGCCACCATCCCAGAACTGACCTCGGTGCTGCATCGGCCAAGACCTCATTTCAGGCAGAACCACTCTCCTTCCTTCCCTCCTTTCCTAAGGGCCCATTTCAAACGGAGAGCCAGAGCTTAGAGCCAGAGCCACAGCCTGTGTGCACTGGGGTGCCTGTGTGTGAGTGTATTTTACATGTGGGACACTGAGGCCCAGAAGAGGAAGGAACTCCTCCGGGACACAGGACTTTCTCCATGGGATGGGTGCTGTGGTGGTTGGGATGTGGTGGGTGTGGCCCCAGCCCCTGGCTCTGTGACCACAAGCGCCCTGGCTCTATTTCTTTCCCTCCCAGACAACAGGCAGATGCCCGCACGGCCTTTCTGGGGAAGGGGCAGAATGGTTCGGGCAAGGAGCAGGCGCTTCTGCGGCCGGGCATTTGTGTGTGCTCCCGGCACGTGTAAGGATCCTGTGTGTGTGCACGGGTCTCCCTGCACGTGTGTGCACACTCTCTCCCTGAATCTGTCCCTGTCACATAGGACCTCCGCATGGGAAGAGCAGAAGTGAAAGGAGACCAGGATTAACCATCTCATCTCAGAGAGCCATCCGTGTGCACACCCAGCCTCCGCCTGCTCACCAACACTGCAAGCGGGGCTGCGGGAGCCCACGACGCTGACTCGGACCGACAGCGCTGTGGGAAGCATTTGGCCAAAACCTGCTCTCATCCTCCCTCACCCACTAGGTGATCTGGGACAAGTCTTCCTTCTCCAGGCCTGTTTGCCATTCCACTAAACGGGCTAATCCAAACTGACAGGGATGTTAAGATCAAATAAGATGGAATTTATTATTGAAAGAAGTTAAAGCCACTGGACAAATGAAATGTCGTAGAGCGCTCAGAGGCCATGAACATCTTCTCGGAACTGAAGCAGGCAGCCAGAGGGGTAGAAAGGGCCCTGAACTGTCAGTCAAAGGACCAAGGGGCCAGCCCTGTCCTGCTACTCACCAGCTGTGATGCTCCGGGCACGTGGCCTCCCTAAGGTGAGCAGGTGGACAGGCATCTCTCTGCCCTTCTGTCATCCTTCCATCCTGGAGGGTAGGTTGCAGGACGCCCTTCAGGCCGCTGCCCTCCCCAAGCATTCAGACACACAGAGCCAGCTGCCTGAGGGTGAGACTGACTGCTCCACTGGGCCCACTGCCCAGGGTCCCAACTGGTGCAGCTGTGAGCAGTGGCCCAGCCTGGTGTGTAACAGCTACCTGATCCCTCCACCCCACCTCACTGACCAAACATCTTACAAACCCAAGCAAAACACTTTGGCTCAAAAGTCATAGGGCCTCTTTTCCTAGGAGTTCAATTCCCTTTCCGTGGATGGATACTGGCACCATAGCCCACCCCACTGAGAGGAGGGACAGGAGAGCGTGATCCAAAATGATCATGTTTTCTTAAATCCTCTGTTGTTGGCTAAAGCCCAGAGAGGTTGAGTAACTTTCCTAGAGTCACACAGGAAGTCAGCTGTACAGCAAGAAAAAAACCTGACTGCTCAAACCAATCACAATCTACCCCCAACCCCTTCTCCCCATACCCTGTGTAGGGTGGGAGCAAGGGGAACTTACCACCCTCTACTTAGATCTCCCTTCTCTCTAAAAAAAATGAGAATCCTAGAACCTCGGAGCAGTCCCAATCTTGTCTAAAGTAGAATTGTAAAACTGCCCCTCCCCACTACGGATAATTCTTGAGCAAATATTCTTCCTCATGCCCCCAGAGGACACTGTCTGGTGAGGGCAGCCCCCACCAACCCCAAACTGAGAAGCCCCTGACCCACCCTAGAACGAGGCTCTAAAGATCCCCCAACTAACCAATCCCCTCAACAGGCCAGCCTGCTTCACCGGGGAGTGAAGGGCAGTGGTGGGGGGACCTCCCGGGAAGGCGATGACCGGCCAGTTCCTGAGGCCGCCCCTGGCGAGGGGCGCAGGCTCAGAGCCTGGGTCCTTAAGGACGCCAGGGGAGGGGTGTAGAGCTCAGGAGCAAGCTGAGGGTAGGGACATCCCTGTTGGGAACTAGGGGCTGACAGGCTCCCCCGGAATGCGGGACCCTTATATTGTGGCAACAGCAGGCCCGCCGGTCCGCAGCACTGCAGGCCTCCCAAAACCCCACCACGCCAAACGCCTGAAGGGAAGGGTCTTCCCCGGTCCCCGCCCGAGACCGATTCCCACATTCCCCTCCGCGCCCGAGGGACTCCAGGAGACAAACGCTCATTGCCATAAAAGTGAACTACGAGGGCTGAAGTCAGACGCGCAGACAGGATCACCCCAGGGGGCGGGTGGGAACCAGGGCTGGCCGGGCCAGAAATCTCGAACCGTCACCCGCACGTTGCAAACTAAGATCCATTAACAACGCTGTGGCAAGGGTCGCTGTCCCAGGAGGGCCCAAGCTGTCTGGGCCCTGGGGCCGACCGGGAGGGAACAGTTGGCCCCTCTCACACACTCTCATCTTCCTCACCCACCCACTCCGGCAATCGTCCCCGGGCGCAGCAAGGGTGTGCGGCCGGGAGCCGGTACCTGCTTCCTGAGCGCCTCGAAGGCTGCGCTGATGGTGTGCACCCGCGTCCGCTCCCTGGCGTTCGCCAGGAGCCTCCGGGTCTGCTGCAGGGCTTTGATCTCGGAGGAGGCGGCGGTCGCTTCACCCGGCCGTTTCCTAGGCGACGCGGAGGAATCCGGGTGGTTATTGTAAATTACGTGTGAAATTGACGAGTAAGAACTTTCCCCCGGGCGCGTGAGGGGCGCGGGGCGCGCCGGGGACTCCAGGGGCGCAGGGGGCGCGGACGGCGTGGGGCGCGCAGGCGGTGCGCACAGCAAGATGCGGGGACGCAGGCCGGGCTCCCGGAAAGGCTGTGCCTCGGGACCCCCGGGTACCTGGCCCTGGGGCGCAGGAGGCGGCGGCAGTGGCGGCGGCGTGGGCAGTCCCGGCCCCACTGCGCCCAGGGCGAAGCCGCGTTTCCGCGCGTCCAAGACCTCCGGCGCCCGGGCGCCCCCGCGCTCCCCGGCCGTGTCCGCGCCCCCACCTGAGGGCACGGCGGGCGCCACCGGGGCCAGCACCGGGGCCGGGACGGGCTGCAGCCGCTGGGTCCTGTCCCGCAGCCCGTTGGTGGCGGCGGCGCCGTGCTCGGGCGCTTCCAAGTCCAATCGGAAAGTTTTATAGCCGTTCGCGCGCCGCGCCGGCTCCTTGCCTTTCCGCTTGAGCTTCTTGAGGCCGTTCAGCTCCTTCACGCACACGGTCTTCCACGGCCCGTCCTCGAGCACCGGGATGTGCTTCATGGCTCGGGCGGCGCGCGAGGCAGGGGCGTGGGGCTGCCCGGGACGCGCGCCCGCCGCGCTCGCTCTGCACGCCGCGCGCCGGCTCTGCCCGGCCGCCGCCGCGCTCAGCGCCTCGGCGTCTCCAGCTCTCCCCCTGCTCCTCCCGCCCTCCGCCCGCCCTCTCTCCCTTGCTCCCCCTCGCCCGCCCGGGGCAGCTGCGCCGCCGGCTCCGCGAAGCCGCCGGGCAGTCCGTTCCCGGAGCGCTCAGAGTGTCATCTGAAGTCGCTGCCGCCCTGCCAGCATTTCTGGAGAACGCCCGCTGCGCTCCATCTGTGTTTGTTTAGCCTCAGTTTACACAGAAGCCCGGTTCGCGAGATCAGTCAGCGCCGCCGCCCGGAGAGGAGGCAGCCCTCGCCGCCGCCGCCTCCCCAGCCCGGACCGCCCGGGCCGCGAGCGCCTTTAAAGAAACAGGAAGCATTTTTCAAAACAGCTGGGCTGCCGGCCGCCTCCTTTGTCCGCGTCCTCTCTGCCTCCCCCCACCCCCATCCCTTCTGCCCAGAACCTGCCTCCTCGGGCTCTCGCTCCCTGCCCCCGACCCAAGTTGGGGGCGCCTCTCTTTTCCCAGAGGACAGTCTGCTCCCTGTGGAACTGCCACGAGCACGTGGCTTCTGGGCCCTTCGGCCCTTCCCCAAATCAGAGCTGGGCCTTCTCTACCCGGCCTCGCTGACCTCTCGTGGACGCAGCATCGACCTTCCGCCCCCAGCACGTCTCCGTCCATCCCTCCACCCCAAATCGCCAATGGAGGATAAAACCAGCGGCCACTACTGGGGTGGGGCTGGGGGGTGGGGGTGGGGGTGGGGGGGTCGATGGGGGAAGGGAAAAGCTCCGGAGTTCCCCGACACCCTCGCTCCCACCGCGCAGCAATCCCATCTAGTCTGTCACTTGCTGCAGCGGGGAGGCCAGGAGTAGGGGAAGGCTTGAGTAATAGGGAAACTGAGGCTTTGAGAAGGAATGTGCTTTCCCGTAGTCCGTCACACGGCGAGTCAAAGAGGCCGGGGAGGGTGACAGCTTCGGATTTAGACAGACTGAGCATCTGTGAGATTCTGAAGTCGCCTCACCCCAGGCGGCCCACTAAGCCCAGATTTTCTCCTCTAGGGAATGAGAAATGCGGAGAACACCAATGCCTGGGTCACAGTGTTGCTGTGAGGAATTAAGCAGCAGGCACATAGGAGGTGCTAGTCAATGGCAGCTCTGGTTATTATTATTATTAATATCAGAGGCAGAATAGCTCCTAGAGGCAGATTTCCTGGGTTCAAACCCCAGCTCTGCCACTTACAAATTGAGTGACCTTGGGCAAGTCACTGAGCCTCTCTGTGCCTCCCTTTCCTCCTCCGTACAATGGAGGTGATAATTTGAACCTTCCTCCGAGGTGGTTGTGAAGATTAATTGAGCACATAAGTGCAGAGCACTCAGAGCAGTGCCTGGCATGAAGTGAGAGCCTTGCAAGTGCCCACTGTTATTGGCAAGGGGCAGACCCCCAGACCCTCTGTCCTCAGTGCCATTCCAGTGGAGATTCTGGAAAGAAGAGGTCAAACCAGGGGGCCCTCCGCCGAGGCCCATCTCCCAGAGGCTGCCCTGAAGGACCAGCACAGGACTCCACTCCTTGAGGTCCTTTCTCTGCGGCAGTTCCTCCTAGAGGCAGTGGTGGGCTCTCAAAGCTGTGGGAGAGGAGAAGATGAACCCTCCATCCTGGCCTTGGGTTCTGGCCTCTGCAGCCACTGGGATCTTCAGCTTTCTGATTTTGGTCCTCCACTCCCGCCCCCAGGCCCACCAGACCCTGTGGCGGTTTTCCTGTGAAAATGCAGGGCTCACACTCCATCTGGAGTGCCCTGTCTCCCCCAGGGGAGGAGGTCATGGGGGTGCAAGGAGGTAGATGGTGTGGTGGGCTGTGGCAGGCAGGGTCCCAGGAGGTCGGATGGGAGTCTGGGCAGAAGGTTCAGGGGCAGGAGCCTAGAGCTGGAGCCAGGAATGGGCCTTGGCTTTTCAACTATGGAGCCCCATGACCATGGGCAAGACTTTCCATGCCCCTGGTTCTGTTTTCTGTCTGTCCTTGAGGATCGTTCTGTCCAGCCAACGTCTCAGGGTAGCTGGGAAACTAAAAGAGATCATGAAAGGACTTTGACATAAGGCTTCAAACACACTCTGACACATCCACATTCGCACAGGGACACACACAGATGGAGGCGTGCAGTTTTCTGACCATAGTAAATGCGAAACCTCATTTTTTCCACTGAGATGGGTCCCAGCATCATAATGCAGGTGCTCCCCGAGACACGCTCTTCCCTGGACACCCAGCATCTTCCCACTCCTTACCTCCCTCCTGAAGACCAAGGGCGTGCCCCAGAGAGGAGCCCTCCTTCTCCTCCTGTTTCTCCACCCAGCCCGGGACCCTAATGTCCACGGTCTCCTACACCTCCCCTCACCCTTTGATGACCAGCTCCAGTCTACCCTCCTCCTGGAAGCCGTGGCTGATCCCCACAGCCCGCTGTCGCTCTGGCTGGCCTCTGCGCATGCTCACTCACAAGCATTACTGCAACTTACCCTTGGCTGCAGACCTGTCCGACGCCCTGGTTTTGCGTGCTCCCGAAAGGCTGCTGTTTCCTTCCTCCCTGTCTCCAACAGTAGGTGCCTAAACATTTGCTCAAGGACGACCAGCCCTTATGCCGTTTACATTCTCCAGATCCCAAGCAGAGGCTTGGAACCCAGCTTGCCCACTCCTGGTGAACCTAACCAGCCAGTGGCAGAGATGGGGGGAAATCCAAGCCCCGCTCTCCAGAGCTGCTAAAGTACTCTCTGAACCTCAGTTTCCTCCTCTGTAAAACGGAGGTCATAATAGTGTGCCTCACAGGGCTGGCATGAGTGTCAATGAGGCCGCGTGTACAGAGTTGAGCCTGGTGCATAAAGTAGAATGAAGGGTGGCCTTAGGCAGCCTGGGCGAGCACCACTGCCCAGGCTCCTTGCACTCCAACATCTGCCCCCAGACTCGGGGTGCAGTTGCAGGCTCGGGAGTCCACAGCTGGTTGGGAAGGGTGGAAGTCTCTGGCAGGACTGAAAATTGTCCCTAAAGAGGCCAGGCTGTGTTCCAGGAAAATCGCATGTCTTGGTTGAGTATGAAGGGCTCCACTTATGCTGATCCTGAGCTCCTCACCAACTCTCCCGAAAGAGAGGAGAAGCTCACTGAGATCCCATGGGGTGGGAGGAGGGGAAGGGAGTGGACGGGAGTGGTCAGCTGCGCTGGGCGGAGGTAGGGCAGCATTCAAACCTGGCTCCACTCACCCAGGGCACGCCTCTTCCCCCTTACCAAGCTGCCTCTCCCGCTGGTCAAATGCCAGGGCCTCTGGGTTAGCATCAGGCAAGCCTAGGAGGGATCTTTGCCACTTACCAGCTGTGTGGCCTTGGGTAGCCGCTTCACCTCTCTGAGCCTTGGTTTGTTATCTGGGCATTATCTCCTTAATTATAAGATAGACTTGGCACGCACAGGAACATCAGGCAAGCTGTAAAGAGCCCAAGTGGTGTTTAAGGTCCCTGTTATTGCCATCCCCAGCCCAACAGGTGGCAGACCTTCAAAGCCCAGGCCAGCTGCCCCGGCCCCCCTACACTAAGGACAAATGTGCCTCCCAGGGCTAGCGATTCTGCCTTCCCTCAGCCTCCTTGAGAAGTGGGGAGAGAGACCAGCTGGGCGGCGCCCCCTGGTGGTGTGACACTGCCTGGCCTACACACGACGTAGCGTCTCCCCACAAGGAACTTCTTGCTCATTTTGGAGCCAGGAGTGGTGGCCCTGCAATGACAGTAACGTGGATTTCATGAATTCATAGAGTTGCCGGGATGAAAAGACTCTCAAGGCTCCAAGTGGTCTGCCCCCCTGCTTGAGATGGGACAATGCAGACACTTCAAGAAAACCTAGGCCCTACATTAGAAACATCCCCCCTGGACTACCTGTTTGAGGGCTAGCATCATGTGCACTGAGAGCTTCCACATGAGCTGGACGGCTGGTCCAGGGAACAGGAATGAAGGTAGAAAGGGAAAGGAAGGCAAGAGCTCAGTGCATAGGCCATGGGAGCAAATGCAACCCAGCCAGACAGTGCTCATGACTACCACGTGGGGCGCGGTTACAGGCTCTATTTCATAAATCCTTATAAGGGCCCCAGAGGGTAAACTCATTCTACAGATAAGGAATTGGAGGCCCCTAGAGGAAAAAACTGGCCAACAGAAAGGAAATAATGGAAGTGGGGTTGGAACCCAGACCAACTGACCCCCAAACCCAAGCTTTAAACCACCGTGCTTTGCTGCCTCCTAGAGCTCAGTGACTACGTGTGGGGAGTGAGTAGCTGGGCCACGTATAGGGCTGGCCTCTTTGGCTGCCTGGCTGTCCCTGCATGTGCTGCCAGCCTGGATGGGCTTCTTGCTGTCCACCTCTCAGCTGAAGCCACTGGCCTCCCGTGGACCAGCCCAGTGCCCCTTCAGCTCCTTCCAGGTCGGGGTCAGATGGGCACTGTCCCAGCATAAAGACCCTGGATCTTGGTGTCCAGGCACTGGTGCCATCCCGGCACTGCTGGGCGGAAGCTGCCCAGCAGTTCCTGGGTGCGAGGGCATCCCCCGCGGGTGAGGACAGGACAGCTCTGCAGGGTGGCATCCAGTGACTGCCGTCTTTTGGCCGGATGGGATGGAAGCTTGGACACTTGCTACATGAAGCTCTACATGCCTGAATCTGGAGTCCCTATTTCTGGCTGTTCAGATTGTTCCAAAGTGGGTGTGTCGCCCATTAGAGAAAGGGAGGAAGAGTGGAAATAGACCGCCAGGAGGAAACGCAAGGCATGTGATTGGTGCACCCTGGAGTTGTCCTCACCGCAGCCCTGGATCGGACCACCCACGGGAGTGAGCAGAAACTGGAATACGGTCAGCCTGGTGGTCCCCAAAGCCGCTCCCTCGCTCCCAGTCACAGTGCTCACACTGCCACTGTTAACTGGCAGGACACTGGATCCAGAGGACAGCAATGAGACATCCAGGGAGGAAGCTCTCCCAACTTACTCTCCAGTCTTCCTTCTACCTTCCTCTATCCCCGTGACCATCCCAATTATGGAAAATTGGGACAGGGCACCAATAAGGGCACGGCAGGAGGGAGGGAGGAGGCCTTTAGCACTCCCTCTCTGCGACATTCTTGGCCATGAGAACACGCTATGCTGTTAACGTAGCAGATTCCCCTGCAGCGGGCAAGGCCCATGGGGCGTGAGGGGCATGATGGGCAGGCAGGTGCCAGGTTTCCACGCAGCTGGCCAGGTGCCCTGTTAAAACATAGGACATATCGTGTCATTTCTCTGCTCAGAACCTCCCAGTGACTTCCTGCTTATCTCAGATGTGTTAGGGGCTGCCATCAGTTCCTTCTCTCCCTGCATGCCTGCAGAGGCGGCATCTGTTCCTCCACCCCATGAACCTGGGCTAACCTGCAACTGCTTGGGCTACTGGAGCCCTGCAGAAGTGGAAGTGATGCTGTGCTTTAAGGGGACTGGCTGTTTCAGCTTCCTGCCAGGTGGAACCCATAGTCACTGTGCAAGAAGTCCAGGTTATTCTGCCAGAGAGCGAGACCATGTGGAGAGCACCATGGTGCCAGACCTGGGAGTGAAGAAGGCACGAGGTCAAGTGGAACCTTCATGTGCCTCCAGCCCCAGCCTCTCTCTGGCTGCAACCATGTGGAGGAGCCTGAGCAAGAACCACCCAGCTGAGCCCAGTCAACCCGTCAAACCACAAGAACAAATACGAAATTGCTGATTTAAGCCAGTACATTTTGGGGTGGTTTGTCAAACACCAGTGGCAAACTAGAACATTCCAGTAAGAGCCAGGTTGACATCTGGTCCCCATTTCCTCTCTGACCTCATCCCCTCTTCTCTCCCCAACTTCATCACTCTGCTCCCACCACCCTGGGCTCCTTGCTACCCCTCGAATATACCCAGTCAGTTCCCTCCTGCCTCGGGGCCTTTGCACTGGCTATTCCCTTTGCCTGGAATGCTCTCCCTCAGGTAGCCTTGTGGCTCATTCTCTCACCTCCTTCTGGTGTTTCTATGTCGCCTCAGTGAGGCTGTCCCTGAGCACCCTATCTAAAGTTTGCACCCCTCCCCTTCAGAACTTTCTGCCTCTTCGCTGCTTTATTTTGTCAACAGCACTTAGCATCACCTGACACAATATATATATTATTGGTTTGATTGCTTATTTCTGTCTCCTCCCACCAGAATGTCAGCTCCATGAGGGCGGGGATCTTTGCCTGACTTGTTCGCTGCTGTATTCCAGCCCCTAGAACAATTCCTGGTACATAGTAGGTACTCCATAAGTACTTCCTGAACGAGTGAAGGCCCAGTGCTCAGTTTGGACCAGGGCTTGCTCCGCTGTTCAATCAGCTGCTTTGATGGCAGAAACCAGCGGATCCAGAGACAGAGCTAGTCACATCACAGGAATAGCTGCTCTGACCGCCAAGAAGTGGTGGTCATGTCGAATTTACTCTTTTCTCTGACTTTGGGTCTCCTAGCCTGATCAGTTGCCTCGGGGACAATGGATACAAATCAACACTCATTCACTCATTTGATAAATCTTGGGCGAGCCAGGCCTTGGGCAGAAAGATGAGGTGTCCACCGGCAGGAGCTCAGATGCAGAGGACTTCCTTTGTCCCCTGTGACAATTCAATATGCGTTTGTAGAGTGCTTACAGAGGCTGGAGATACAGCCGTGAACAGAGCAAAAACCTCTGCCCTAAGCAAGCTGACCTTCTGGTGGAAGGAGACATAGTGTCCACCCCAAGGAGGTCCGGGTCCAGAAGAAAGATAATACAAGCCTGATAAGATCTTAAGACATGGTACAAAGTGACACATGCTACAGGAAAAGCTATGGGAGCCCCAAGGGTGGCGGAACTGCTCTGGGAGTCTTCCTGGAAGAAGGGGTGTTTGAACCAGGCTGGAAGGACAGTGGGATTTGGCCAGGCAGGCCACCTCCCTGAGAAATGCCCACGGCTTGTTCCCTCGCCTCCTCCAAGCCTTCGCTGGTGTGTCGCTTCCTCCCTCAGGCGTCCCCTCACCACCCATTTACAACTGGAACAACCCTTTTCTCTGTGTAACACACGATATGATCTACTTATGCACCATGTTTATGGTTGTGTTCTCACCCGGAGGACAGAGGGAGTGGCAGGGAGGAGCAGCGCCTGCACCCTGGCAAAGCCCAGCGAGGGTTCTTCCCATTGGCGGGTAAGATGGCAGAGGAGAGAGGGGATGCTCACGTGACACTCCGCTGACTGTTGAGGATTTGCTAAGAAGTGAGGTGGCAATCTGAGCCTCAAGGAGACCTACCCAAGGAAGAAACACTACCAGCCGGGCTGTGCTGGACAAATACACCCCCAAGAGGACATGAACCATGCCCCAAAGCAGCTTAGTTTCCAGGCTGTTGGCTTCCTCTGACAGCATTTGACTTGGCCCTGCCCTCTCCTGGTCCCCTTCCCTCCCTCTGACATCATCATATAACTTTATGTTGTTAATGTGAACTTTATCATCTTTGTAGTTTTGTTTATTAATTTATTAATATTTTGGTTCATAGTCATATAAGAATTAAAAGCATAAAAGTATAATTGTGTCCTAGGGCTCTGTGACAATGTGCTGCCTTTCCAGACAGGGGCATCCTTTACTCAGGTTCGAGAAGCTCTGGGCTAGAGGCTGTCGGAGTCGTCCTGCACCTTTGACAAGCTGGGCTGGGAGTCAAGAGATGCGTTCTCATCCCAGGACCAGCTATGTGCCCTTCCCTTTGGAACCTACCCCCCCTGTCCCCTACCCTCTGCAAGCCTCAGTTTCTTCATCTGCGAAATGGGAAGAGTGAGGAGGAGGTGGAGCCTACATACCCCAAGATCCTTCTACCCCTAGCATCTTAGCATTTGTCTTAAGCCTCTTCAAGACCCAGAGCACCAGCGGAGAAAGTGAAACATTCACTGCTTAGAAAGAAAGCCCTCCTGCATCGCAGGCAAGGGCTCTCTCGTGGAGCCATCCAGCTCGCTGGAACATAGAAGCCAGAGCAGCCAGGGGGTTGGGTGGTGAGAGAGGCTCGCTACGGTTTTGCTCATGAGGACCTAGTTGTCAACAGCCTAACGAGACCTGGCTTAAGCCGGTGATCTCCCGGGAGCTGTTACCAGTCTTCACAGACATGCTCTGTGGCTAGGGAAACCAGAGGGCGATACCTCCTTTTTCTTTTTTTAAGGGAAAACAACTTTAAATTCCCCGAGGAGCACATTCCATCACTGTGAAGTATTCCGTACCCATCTCCCTCAGAAGAGAAAGGAAACAAAAAAAGGCCGGCTGCTTCTTCTGTGTAGGCTCCTCAAAAAACTATTTTTACAGCTCTCTGAAAAAGTCCCCGTGATGGCGGCAGCCGGAGAACATGAGGGGGCAGAATGGAGCTGACGCAATGCACATTTATTAGCAGTGAGGAAAATTAATAAGGCACCAGCTCAGCCGTGGCCCAGCTCAAGGGCAGCTCCAAAGACCTGGGAAGCCCCAGGGACGGCTGTCGATCTGGTGGTCTCCAGGCTGAGTCCGCAGACGCCTAATGGGTTGCAATTCTAGATCAGCACAGCTGGAGGGCGGCTTGGAGATCATCTAGGGCCACTGGAGGACAAATGCTTTTTATCATGCATGGCAAATCTGGTTGATTGGTAGGGGCTGCCTGAAGCCCTGTGTTGAAAAGGATTCTGAGGCTGCATCTGGGTCCCCTGGGAATGAGGGCTGTAATTGATTAGCAATGTCTGCCATGGATGAAAGAGGAAGAGTAACAGTATTCCTGTCATGTATTTGCCACTGCTGGTCTAGTCCAACCTTCCAATTTTGTTGATGGGGGAGACCGAGTCCCAAAGCCCATTGTTTGTAGGGTTTTTCCCAGCCTGCTCAGGGGCCCGGCTGCTGTGGCAGGTGGCTTCAGTGTCTCTGAGGACCAAAGATGACTGATCCAAAGACTGTCTCTGAAAAGCCAAAACAATTACTGGGTTTGGTTAATTCAGTCAATTGCCTGTTTCCTGGAAATAATTGGTAAAATCAGTTGTCTTGTGGAATCGATGAGTCAGTTCAACCAATGTAGATGATCTGGCAGGCCCAGGTGACCCCCAAGCCAGTGTTTACCTAACACTAGTAGTCAGGTCAAAAAGAATCAATGGGTGAGACTAATCAACTATTTGGCCTCAGGACAATACAATCCCCAAGTGGCCAATAGAGCTGTTCTAATCAGATAGATTACTGCCCCTCTGATCTCCACAAGACAAGCTTGGGTCTGACCATCCTGACCATGACTCTGCCACCCTCACCATCTTCTCCTGCCCCACCAAGCCTGGCTTGTTTCCTTCTCTCCCGAGCCTGTGACAGCCCCTGCTGCCTCTGGCAGAGAATCATTCTGCAGTGGGCTGGACACCTTAGATGAGCTCCTCTCACCCCCCACACAACCCCTACATATCAGTTCCACCATCTTACCTTCTTTCCTTCCATCTGTGACAGCTCAAAGACCATCCAGGCCGCTCCTCATTTTAGAACTGAGGAAACTGAGACCTGAGCAGGCAACGGACTCGCGTGACGTCACTGGGAGGTAGTGGTGGCTCTGGGTCTCCTGACTCCATCTCTAGGGTCATGCTAGTTGCCCCAGATAAATCTGTTCTGTCTGGTTCACCTCAGTTTCATGCGCTCCTCAGAGTGGCATAGATAACTTCTGAGGAACCCCAAAGGAGGCAGTCCCAGAGTGAACATCCGGGGTGGGAAAAAACTTGGTGTGTGAAAGGGCAGGCTGGGGAGTGCGGGAGGGCATGTGGGTCCTTGGTAAGGCAGGCCAGGCGGTAGGGGAGGCCTGACTCGGTGAAACCTGGCAGCACCACCAAGGGGCCCAGCCACTGCCTCCTGGGAAAAGTAAAACAAGGCACGTTCCTCTCTGATCTTCATGTCCTTGACGCACTGTCCTCTGGGAAATCTACCTGGGCATCTTAGATCCCCACCTTGAATTTAACAGTTCTTGTTCCAGGGTCAAAAAAACCCAAAAAACAGAAACCAGCCCTTGCCCGAGGAACTTGGCTAAGGTGGAAAAAGACCCTCGGTGGAGGGGGGAGAGGTCAGCCTTTGGAGTGGGACAGCCCTGAGTTGAATCCCGGCTTACCACTGGGAGCTTGGTCAAGTTCCCTAATCTCTCTGGGCCTCAGTTTCCTCATTTGCAAAGTCGGATGGAAAGATTACTACCCCTTGCAGGGTTGTTGGGAGGATTAAACTGATGTCAGTGTAAAGGGCTTAGCACAGGGTGTGACACATGGTGGCTACCAACAGTGTCCTGAACACCTCTCCTTTCCGTTCAGTGCAATACTTCATGCTTCTTGGCTGGGACTCTACCACACCTCCTCCGGGAAGCCTTCCCTGAACACCCTCAGCCACCTCTGGGGGACCTCCAGGCTGGCCTGCCTGTGCTCTGTACCAGGAGACTCGTTTCTCCAAAGAGCCCGTGAGTCACTGGGGGCTGGGGTGGTTTGCATCTCCCCTCACTCTCGAGAGCCCCCAGCTCTGGGCTGACAACACAATGGGTGCCAGATAAAGTGGCTGTGCAGACCCTGGCACCCTCCCCTCACCCCCACCCACCTAATCTCCCTGGTTTCCCTGATTTTCCAGCCCCTGTCTAGTTTCTTCCTAATGCTTCTGTCTCCACGTCTCCAGGGCTCTATTTGCATGAGGGAAAAAAGTCTACACACACACACAGCCCAGAAAGCATCCAGTTGCTCCCGGGCAGGCTGCCAGCGATTGAGTGACCTGCAGCTTCCCCCCCAAATCACATTCCGCTGGCACGGATCTGGCCCCGCCTGACGCCAGCCTCCGAACTCGCCCCCAGAGCAAACATTTCCAGTTGGCAGCTCAGCCTTGTTTTTCTGAGGCCCCAATTCAGGCTCCCTTGTAGAAAACAGAAAACAAAATGCATGGGACCAAAAATGAAATAAAATAAAATTGAAAAGGAGGGGGTGAGATGGGGAGGCATTCGCTCCAAGGCACATGGAAAAATCTGAGCTTGGGGGTGTGCAAAGAGTTTCTGAGACGCAAACACACATGCTCACAACCCCTCCTTCCCCGCTGGCTTTGAGGCCACGATCGGTTCATTCAGGCCGCTGCCTCCTGCTAAAAGACTCACTCTGTTCTCATTCACAGCTGCGAAGGGAGGACACAGAAGAGGGCGGGGGGAGCCTCGGATCTGCAAGAAGAGGGTGGGGGGTGTTACAGGACGGGTGTTCGTTCTACAGGGGAAATTAACGGAAGAAAAATAAACATGGCCAGCCTGATTTTCATGCCAGTGCGTGAGGTGTCGGGGCGTGGAGGGGGTGCATGTGTGTGTGTGCACATGCCTGTGGGTGCCGCTGTGTTTGCCTTCTCAAAATAAGAGCCGCTAGGTGGAAAGATGTCACGACCCAGGCTCAGGCAGCAGGGGGACAGGCCAGCCAGGGAGGGCAGAGGCTGGCACCCAGGCCTGCCCATGGGGTCAGGCAAAGGCCAGGGGTCAGAACAGGGAAGCTTGGCCTGGGCCCGTCAGTCAAGGGCTGGGCGTATGGGGGTGGGATTCAGAAGGTCAGCCCCAAACTGGGTGCTCCGTCCCTGGGAAAGAGGTGGGCTGAGGAGTGTTACAAGGGCAGGATGGACTCAGGCCTGAAATACGGGTGCTCATCTCAGCAGGGGAGGGAGGGACTGGAAGAGCCCAAGGGATAGGAGGGGGCTGGAGGAGGTGGTAGGGTGGGAAGGAGGATGGTGAGGGTGGTTGGCCGACTCCGGAGTGAGGGTATCCCAGCCACAAATCTGGCTGAGGCACAGAGCTGGTGAGCAGGGCTGCAAAAAGCCTTCTGCCCATGAGGGTCCCATGAGGGCATCAGAGAGGAGAGAGGGACCCCAGGACCAAGGGCATCTTGGGGCCTGGGCTGAGACGCAGGGTCCCAGGCCCAGCAAAGCCCAAGAAGTATTGTCAAGCGTCAGGGGCCAGGAGTGAGCGGACTGTCACGTGAGAATCTGGGCGTGTCAGGACAGCTCAGGAAGCTGTGGGAGAGGGTGAGGGCAGGTAGCTCAGAGCCTACACTGGGACTCACGTGGCTGGGTCCCTTCTACACGGTGCCGGTGCCGGCTTCCCCACACAGGGAAGGGCCTGGAATCTTAAAGGGACCTGGCAATAGTAAAGAGGTCCCGGGCTGAGGGGCCTGGTGAAGTTTGCAGAGGCTGGAATTGCTCAGCTGTGACAGCCCAGTGCCACTGGAGCAGAAAGTCACACAGGCCAACAGGAAAGATCCAGGAGCTCTGGTCCAGCGTCCCCTGGAAAACAGTGGCAGCACCATCTGTGTCCGAGTCACCTGAGATGTGTAATAAAATGTATATTTCTGCCATTCTTTCCACCTGCTGGATCAGACACCACCTGAGGTGTCTACTGAGGAGCTGAACTTTGGATAGGCAGCCCAGGTGGTCCTCCTGCCCTGGATGATGCTGCCAAGTTCTTTGACCCTCAGCTCCTTCTCTCTGGCTGGATCCCTATCTGTCGGACTCCAGGGACCATAGGATTTTCCACTTTTTCTCCATCCCAATCTGTGAGCAAAGTAGTTAACAAACTTTTCCCAAGCGTACTTTGGCTTTGACTCAGGACATTTCTTAACCCAAGGAAAGGAGTCTCTAGTGGTGGAAATTTAGGCCTGGAGAAAGCCAGAGGGAGAGTCTTGGGAGTACATGGGAGGCCTTCCAACGAATGTGCAACTTCACGATATCATTGGGAAGCCCCAGAGTTCGCTTTCCCTTTATCAATTTTTGGAAGAGTGAGTTGGTTTTTTCTAAGCATCCTCCAAGTGTCTTTTTTTAATTATCATCTTGAACTCATGGATTTTTAAAATATTTGATGTATTTCAATTCATTGAAGGGTCTTTGTTTGTTTGTTTAGTTTTGTTTTTGAAGCACAAACGATGCCATTTTGTCCAGTGGGAGCTCCTTCAGGTTGGCACCTGAGTCCTTTTGACATGACCCCAGTGGTGTTCGATAACTTTCTTGTCTTCTGGTACAAGCTGTTCTGGTCTCACCTTATATATCTGGTGCTCCAGACCTGGAAATAGCAATTCTCTGAGAAGCCTTGGTTCGTTGCAGTAAGAAAAGATGCTTAAAGATCACAATTTGGTCACGATATGTGCTCAGTAAGAAACAGCTTATTTTCTTTCCGTTTCTCAATCTTTTCCAGGAAGGACCTGAGTCTGGGCCCAAGGACATCTGAAGGAGACCAGCCCCTGCCCCATTAAGCGCATTTCTCCCAGATCCCAGGCAGGCTCCTCCTTGGAGGTAAGCTCTACTCACCTGGGGCAGGCCTGCCCTTCTTCTCCCCTTCCCGAAGATTGTCCTTGGTCCCTCACAGCTGGTCCATCAGCCCCAAAGCCCTCCCCACCATCTCTCTTGGGTGTAGACTATAATGTGAGGAGTACAGACACAAAAATCAGACCGAGGATGTTGCTTACCTCTCTAAGCCACAGTTTCTGCATCTGCAAAGTGAAGTCAAAAATCTTTTAAATGAGGTCATTCAAGCAAAGTTCTTAGCGCAGTGCTTGGCTCACAGTAAGCACTAGAACACGTCATAGATTTGTATTATTACCTGCCAGAGGAGCCTACAGTGTCTTCACGCGCAAACAGAATCTCCAGCAGTCTTCTCGGGCCCTGCCGGGGCACGCGGGCTTGCAGACCCCCATCTTGCTGTAAAACAGAGACACAAAGGTGATTTGTCCTGGCTTTAACCTTTCAAAGGAGGGAGTCCCCAGCTGGCAAAGGAGCGTTCAGAGGAGGTAAGAAGTCCCTAGAGGGATGTCTTAAGTTGCAAGGAATAAGTGAATGTGTGTGTGGAGGGTAGTGGGCATCGTAAGGCACGCGTGGGGCAATAAGGGTGACAGGATCTTGTGTGAGGACAAATCAGGACCACAGTATGGCAGGGCCTCGTGAAATCTGGACTTGCAGGATCTGAGGCACCTCTAAGGACCAGCTCCCCTCTCTGCGGACATCAACGTCTGGTCACAAATATTCCTGTTTCTCCTCTTTCCACGCGTACGGTAGCATGGCACAACTCTTCCACCTTTAAAATTAGGCACGGCCATGAGACTTGCTTTAACCAATGAATTATAAGCAGAAGGGACATGTGTCACTTCTGGACAGAAGCCTTAATAGCTGATGTGCAATTGGCTGAATTTCCTTCCCCCATGTCTGCAATCATGGAGGCATCTGTCAAGATGGACCCTCTGTCAGCCTGAGTTTTCACGCAACCGTAGTGCGTAGAGCCTTCCTTGTTGACCTGTGACAGGTAGGTTGTGTGTGGTCAAGAATAAACTCTTGTTGGGTGAAGCCACTGAGATTTGGGGGCTGTTTGTTCCCACAGCAGAATCCAGCCCATCCTGACTAATTGCTCTCTATGTCCTTCCCAAAGGTTCGCTCCCTCTCTCAGAGAGTCTGCCACTCTCTGTAAATTGACTCCATCTTCTTCTCACCACCACCGAGCTTATTCTTTCCCTAGACGCTAGGAGAGTTCTTTCTTTGCAGCCACACTTCTCCTCATTTCTGCTCCCACATAATTTTTGCTTGTCTGACATTCTCCCATGGCCCTGTCTCTGCTTCTTGGCTCTGTCTGTAACTGCTTCCTTCTTGAGAATGGCTTAGTTCAGAGAGACGAAGAAAGACTCTGACCGCCCCAGCTCATGCCTTCATGCCAGGCCACACAGGGTTTGTGGGCCAACCCCTAGACTGGCTCTCTGGGGTAGACACCAAGCCCTGACCCAAATAGCTGTGGAGGAAGGGAACAAGTTGGGGAGTATATACATGATGCAAAACATGGCACCTGCCTGAGGATTCAGGTGGGACATGGCCACCTAGAAGGGACTACAAGTGGGCAGGCACCAGGTGGCAGGCAGGGGAGGGAAGGGTAAGGAAGGATGTTTGTTTTTAAGCATTAAGCCATGTTAACCTTCCATCTACAAGATACTCAACATCTGGCTGAAATAGGAACACTTTAACAGAACATCTGGCTACTCACTCTGCACAGTGTGAAGCAGCTGGATCCTTGGCAGCATCTGTGTGAGTCACTGATGTGGGGTCTCCTCTGTGTGTTTAACGTCACATTTGTGCTTTCCTTTGCCTGTAACAGAAAACCAGACTCAAACTGGTTTAAATTTTTAACAGGGGAACTCTAAGCTCATGGGGCTGAACCACAGATGAGTCTGGCTTCACATGGGCGTTAGTCTAGCTGCTGAACAAAATCATGAAGAACCCAGTTTCTTTGTATCCTGCTTATAGCTTTATCCCCAAACTGGCTTCCTTTGGAGGTCCCAAAAGCTGCCAGAAGACCTACCTTGTTCGATCACAAGAGTAGAATCAAATCTGTGCCAACATCCCTAGCAAAAAGTTTGACATCTACTCTGATTGGACAGGACGGCGTCATATGCTACCACCGACCCCATTACTGTGACCTAAGGGTGCTGGAATGTGCTGATGGGCTTAGTCACATGCTCCACCCTTGGAACCAGGGATGGAACAAGCTTCTTCAGAACCGCAAGGATCCCCAAGTGCAAAATGGAGAATGTCGGGAAGAGGAAAGGGGCATGGAGTTTTATGTACCGCTAGACACAGGGTCGGGACTAGGGTGAGGCAAGTGAGAGGCACTCACTCTCAGAGTTGGGCCTCCTCAAACTTTGTTTCCCAGGTTCCTCACTTGCTCCACCCTAGTCCCAGCCCTGGCTGCATGAAAAATTACCCCAAAACTTCAGTGACTCCAAACAATAAACATTTATTATCTCAGGGTTTCTGTGAGTCAGGAATTTGAAAGTGGCTTGGCTGGGAGTTCCAGCTTGGGGTCTCTCATGAAGATGCTGTCAAGATGTTAACCAGGACCGCAGTCATCTGAAGACTTGCCTGGAGCTGGAAGATCCACTTCCAGAATGGTTTCCTCATGTGGCTATTAGCAGCGCTCGGTTGCTCCTCATGTGGACCTCTTTCTGGGGCTGCTGGAGCATCCTTGTGTGTGCCAGGTTGGCTGGCCTCCCCCAGAGCAGGCGATCCAAGAGAGACCAAGGCGAAGCTACACAGTCTTTTATGACCAGTCTCAAAATTCACACACCATCACTTCTGCCATTTTCTTTCTTTCTTTTTTTTTTTTTAAAGATTGGCACCTGAGCCAACAACTGTTGCCAATCTTTTTTTTTTTTTTTTCCTGCTTTATCTCCCCAAAGCCCCCCGGTACATAGTTGCATATCTTAGTTGCAGGTCCTTCTAGCTGTGGCATGTGGGACGCTGCCTCAATGTGGCCTGACGAGCAGTGCCATGTCCACACCCAGGATCCGAACCAGCAAAACCCTGGGCCACCGCAGTGGAGTATGCAAACTTAACCACTTGGCCACGGGGCCAGCCCTGCAATTTTCTATTCATTAGAAATGAATCACTAAGTCCAGGCCACACTCAGGGAGGGGGGAAGTAGCTACCACCTTTTGAGGGAAGAACTGCCAAAGAATTTGTAGACATATTTAAGGGCACCATACAAGGCAACAACAAGATGACTGGGTCACTAAAGGTGCCCTGAATTATGGCTTCCTAACTTCCCGTTATCTCAGGCCAAGATGACAAGACGCTTTCCCTCCTGTACCAAATTCGTTTAATTAGTAATGTCTGTCTGAGAAAGACAGCTATAACTGATTATTAATGTCTGCCCAAGGCCTAACCAACAGCCATGGCTCCCTATTTCTCTGGTAACTGAATTTGTCTTTGTTCAGGATCCAGCTGCAGTGTGCTTAGAGAAGGAGGGCCCCAGATGATGAAGCATGATTGGCCTAAGCCAACCATCCCATAGGGAGGGGTGACCCCACTCCGCCTTGCCAGTGGTTGGTTGAGAGATAGACATGTAAGCCAGTCTAGCCAAAAGAAGGGGAAATCTGATGGAGAGGGTCTGGGAAAGGTTTTCCTCCCAGATAAAATGATAGCGGTGGGGCCGGCCCGGTGGCGCAGCGGTTAAGTGTGCACGTTCTGCTTCTCGGCGGCCCGGGGTTCGCCGGTTCGGATCCCGGGTGTGGACATGGCACCACTTGGCAAAAGCCATGCTGTGGTAGGCGTCCCACATATAAAGTAGAGGAAGATGGCACAGATGTTAGCTCAGGGCCAGTCTTCCTCAGCAAAAAGAGGAGGATTGGCAGCAGTTAGCTCAGGGCTAATCTTCCTCAAAAAAAAAAAGTGACACTGGTGAGGAGAATACATCCTTCCTTTGAAAGCAATTTAGAAGGACTTGATGCTTGGAGGTCCAGTTGCCATCTTACAATCGAAAGGAAAAGCTATGAGAATTTCCAGGAAAGGGAACCAGAGCCTAGCCATCACGGAGCTGTTGAATTAATTGTTCCTGGAAATGCCCTCCTCTAGACTTCCTGTTTTAAGAGATAGTAAATGCTCTTATTGAACATTTTGGTTGGGTTTTCCGACCTTGTGGCCCAAAGAGACCCAAATGGTATGTGAGATGGTCCCAAACGTTTCCTTCACATACCTTGAAGAAAATTGGACCAGCTCCTTCCTGACATCCTGTAAGAGTATGACTCAGTATGACTTATTGCATCCTTCTTCATGACCACCAGGTGCTCTCGGGAGCCTCTTCTTGGGTAACTAGAAAAGTAACACCCTGCACTTGTCTTCTTTCCTTTTGTTAGTTACAGACCTTTCTCCAGAGACCCTCTCTAAGATATCCACTGCTCACTTTGGGCTGGGCCCCAGGAGCAGGTTTATTTGATCTCTGGGGAAGGAGAAGGGCTCCCAGCCCCCAAGAAACCTGACTATGATAGATCCCTAGACCTGGTCACCCTAGGGTGAGCCAGGCGTGCTAGGAGGTCAGGTCTGGCTGCGTGTGCAAGCTGCTCCAAAGAGTCCTTTCCTTCTTGCCTTCCTCTCCCCTCCCCTTCTCCTTTCAAGAGCTTCCTTTCCTCTTATTTTCCTCTGCTCCAATATCCACTGTCTTCTTTCTCACTGCGCTTTTTACTCTGGACACACAGATGCTCAGAACAAAGACTACATGTCCAGCTTCTCTTGCAGCAAGATGTAGCTCCAGTGACTACATTGTGGCCAGTGAGCTGGCCAGGCAAGTGATGTGTGCAACTCTAACTCAGGTCCCTAAAGTGAGGGGGTCCCTAAAGCCCTCCCCCAACCCCTTCCTCCACTCCGATGCTTGCTGTTGTTAGGAATGGTGGAAAGAGAAGGAGCCTGTGCTCCCACACCAGCCCTGGACCCCCTACCTTTGCCTGTATTATGTAAGAGAAACTTCCATCTTGCTTAGGGCACTGTTATGTCCTGGTTTCTGTTTCCTGTACCCCAGTCCTTCCTCTCACCTCTCTTCCCTTTCTTTCTACTTTCGCTTCTCATGTTTTTCTCTTCCTTCTTCCTCTCCCTTCTGATCCTCAAATCCCCTCACCTTTCCCTTCTTTCTTCTATCGAATCCAGTCCCTTCCAAAGTGGCAGGTGGCAGGAGCAGGCAGCCAAGGGCCCAGATGGCCCTCTTTGTCCCCGGTCCCTGTGACCGTGTTCCTGTCTCGAGGGCCCTGACCAGCCAGGGGTTTGTTCCCACCCAGGGGAGTCTCCGGCCGTGTGCAGCTCTGTGCTCTGAGACTGGCCAGCTCCCAGGGAGGGGCAGAGAGCCAGCCAGGGCGCCAACCCCAGGCAGCCCATCCTGTGGCCTGACGCCCAGTGCCCAACTCCTGTCTCATGATTGCACGGTGGCTGCTGTGACGCCTGGAACTGGACACTTGCCTGGGCTGGAGACCATCTGGCTGTGCCCTCTGGCTTCCCTAGAAGGGAATGCTCTTAGATGTCAGGGAGGCTGAAGCCAGCCTGAGCTGGGGGCGACCACTTCTAACTCTTTTATTCATCAGGCCCAGGTCCAAACTTTGCACAGGTGGGTGACGGTGGCAGAAGAACAAGGGGCAATAAGGGTGCTCTCTCACCAGGGGGACCTCAAAGCCACCGTGTAAGGCCCCTGTGACATCCCCCTCCCAGCCCTGCCCTCTGAGCCCCAGTGCCAGACTTCTGTCCCTACTCAGCCCTCGCAGGCGACAGATGGTGCCTTGAAGAGAAGTCCTGGGTCTGGGCCCAGGGTGCGGTGTCAGCTGTGGCAGGGCGCTCCCCTTTCATCCTCTGGCATGTGGCTGGGGCAGCCCCAGCTCTTCACCTGGCTAAGTAGGACTTAGCGGGGCTAGGAGGGCTGAGCTGCGATAGGCCACATTCAGAGCTTTAGATGTCCCTTGGGAGTGGGGCCTGGCCTGTGAGAGGAGAGATGGCCTATGCCCCAGGGTGGGGAAAGAGGGCCCAGAGCAGCCGAACTGGGCCTCGCCCACAGCCAGTGACGTAAGTGGGGGGCCTCCGCTGGGCTCAAGTCACAGAGAATGGATGAAAGGCATCTGTCTGACTCCAAGCTGCTCTCAGTGATGGTCTGGACACCCAGAAGACCTCTCTCTGTGCCACCCTTCCATTCTAGATTCCCTCCCACCAAGCCGAGCTCCTTAATCTGAGCCAGCCCTTGACAAGAGGCAAGGTTGGGAATGACCTCACCTGGCCACTCCCAGATCAGTTACTGTCAGCGCAATGTCGTGATGGTGTGATGTCACGTCAGAATTCTCGAAACACTTTCCATCTGGAGTCAACATCCTTGCAGCTGCTCTGAGGGCCGCACCCCACCGCCAGTCATGGGATGGGATCAAGTGTCCTTCTGGAGGCCAAGCTGAGGGCAGGCTTAGGAAGAACAAAGTCAAGGCGGGGAGCTGCTGAGGGAACAGGGAAGCACTGTGGGGCTGAAGTGCAGAAGCTCTGAGCCCAGAGGGGAGCACGAGTGGCCCATAGAGTTCAGGGCTAGACCAAGAGCCCTGGGGAAGGGTCTCACGGGGGAAGCCAGAGACCAAGGAAAGATAGAGGAACACAAATAGGAGCCTCTCTCTCTCTCTCACACACACACACACACTTTCATACCCATACCATCCTCTATGTGCCGTGTACTCCCAAGACTTGAGCTTTGCTCATGCTGTTCCCCTGCTAGGAATGCCCTCCATCCCTCTGGGGAATTTCTTTCATCCTTCAGAGGACAGCTCAGATGTCACCTCCTCAGTGATCTATCCCCCCACACTGACCCCACCCTCTGCCTCTGGTCCACTAGATTCATGGAGCCCTCCTCTGAGCTCTGGCAGCTCTTCAGCCACACTGAGCTCACACTGCTGTGTTAGCAGATGGGTTCACAGCCCACCTGCCCATCTTCCCACCGACAGGGGGCGCCTCGGGGGCAGGCTGAGGCAGCCTGGCAGAGTTCAGGTGTGACTTGGTCCTGTGTAGATGTGTGGTTACCAGGGCCTGCCCTTGAGGAGTTTACAGACAGGCAAGAGGACACTGTGGAGGGCAACATGGAGCCCACTTTTGTGACTTGTTTGCCCCATGCCGAGCACACAGATGAGGCTGAAACAAATAGCTACTTACCAAATGCACTTAAACAGGCCCTTGTCATAGAGCCACACACAGCCCAGAGGGCTCTCTCTCCTCAACGTCTTGGAGTTATTTGGGGGTTGGCCTTCAGTGTAGGGAAAAGATGCAAAAAAAAAAAAGGAATCTGGTTTTGTTGGAACAAACAAACAAAACCAAAGCTGCTCAGGTGTTTCCCACACCACAGAAGCCACACAAAGAAGAGGGCAGCCTGGGGACCGAGCGCTTGGGAGCCTGGTGGAGGGCCTGCTCTGCCACTCGCTAGGCACATGGTGGTGCCAGGCAAGGAGCTTAACCAGTCAGAGCCTCAATTTCTTCCTTGGTCTAATGAGAATATCTATGGAAAGAATATCCTCAGTGTTGTAAGAAACAAATGAGATAACACACCAATGGTACCGATTCTCATTCAGCCCCATCTGCCACTTCAACTTCTAGTTCTAGAAAACTGGTGTCAGTGACAAAGCCCCCGAGGAACTCTGTGAAATCATCAACTGTTAGCGTGAGAATGTTCTGGAGACGACAATATAAATGTAGAGAGACAGGTCCATATTAGGTATTCATTAGATGCTTATGGATGAGATTATCTTTTAGACAATTTCTAACTTCAAAACTCTAAAATTTTAAATGTATTGAGAGTGACCCTTATTTAACCAGAATGACTTGACTACCTGGAACTCCAGCCCCTGAGCATTCTGCGTGAACAGAAAAAATTCTCCCTGGGAAAACCAGGGGTCCAACTCACAAAAAGCGTGACCTCATCCTGTGCTCCCCACTTCTGTATGATGGGGACACGGAGCCAGGGGCAAACATCGCACATCTTCTGGGACAGCCAAGTTTTTCTGGAGGCTGACAAGAACCAAGAAGAATTTTCCTAATTCTAAGATGTGCATTTTTTTCATATATTAATATTTCTAAAAAAGTGAATGCGTTGATGGATTTGTTTAATGTGGCCATGTTTCTTCCTCCTCAAAAAAAACCCTTTTTTTGAATGTCCTTAAATCCATGGGGCTTCTTGCAATTGACAGCATCCTAGAACCAGAAATGGAACTGTTAGTCATTTAAAACATTGTTTTGCTGCTAAAACTTGCCAGAACACACTAAAAAGGAGAAAGTAAAATGCATGTGAACTTTTAAGAAAAAGGATGAGAGGTCAACAAAATGTTTTGCTTGTGGCGGGGCCACTGCTCGCCGAGCGCCAGGCCCTGCTGCCCTCCCCCGTCCCTTGCCCTTGGCTGCGCTGAGGACGGCCGTCTAAAACCACCATCTGGGATCAGCCTGCCCAGAGCGAGGTTGCCTGGGAATCAAATTAAAGATTGGCAAAGCAGGGATGTCCCGCGAGACACAAGCAGCCACATGGCCGTGGGGCAGCACACCTGTGTCCACGGTGCCATGGGGTGGGCACAGCTGAAAGTTCCTGGGCTGCAGGGGGAAAATAGGGCTGTGGCAGGGTCTCTGTGCCTCCATGCCCCCTTCTAACCCCAATCCCTTCTGGACCAATCTTGGGGGAGGACAGAGCTTCAGGGACCACACAGGTTATCAACCAAGAATGAGTCCAGGTTGTCAAAGAGTTGCTTACCCAGCCAGGCCCACTCCAAACTTTTGGTGGAGAAGGGTGTGGGCCGGGTGGAGAACTAGAATCCTGCTGGTTTAATCCCAACTGGAGTAAATGAAAACCCTGAGTCCTTGGCTTAGGGAAGGGAGCATTTGGGCTGGTCCAAGGTCTCCTGTCATCCCTGGGGACAAAGGGCCATGGCTGCGGTGGTAGGCAAGAGATGGTAGGCCAGGCTGGGTCTCTTCCCCACAGACTTGGCTGATTCCTGGAGCCCGCTGACCTTGACAACAGACCCATAGCATCCTCCTGACTACCCTCCTCCACCCTCTCCGCCATCCTCCTGAGCCCAGGGTAGGAGGTCCCACCCTGCCTCAACTGTCCCACCCACACTGTGCGAGACTTAGAGATGCCAACTTTATGATTTCTAGAACATCTGACATTCTCTTAGCATCCAATATTTTTCAGCCTGGAACCCTTTCCCCGACGTCCTTCTAGATCAGAATTCTCAGCCTCTTTCTCTGCTTTGGCTCCCGGGAAAGATGACTCCTATGAGCAGACACGCTCCCTTGGGCCAAATCTGAGCTACCTCCCTAAATTATAATTCCGTCCCTCTTTCTCCCGCATTGTGCTGCCACCAAATCTCACAGGTACCTCTATTACTGCACTCTATACGGTGAGCCTTGGTTATTTATTTACAGGACAGTCTCCCTTGGGGGCTTTTTGTTTGTTTGCATGTTTTTAAAACCGGCGCCGAGCCCAGCATCTAGCATGCCGTCTGCAGGAAATGTCCCTGAAGTCCTTCTTCTCACCTGCCAAGAGAGGACCTGTTGAGGAAGACGGAAAAAGTACTCTGTGAACAGGGTTGTGAAATGACAGGGATGACGTGAGGGGCTTTCGAAACCCTGGGAAGGAGTACCCATGTGAATTACAGCCCCTTGCTATTCTCGGCTACCAGCGGTTCAGGTTTTGACTCAGGACAGCAGCCAGGAGCCTGCAGTCAGCCGGGGACAGAGCAGCCCAGGCAGCGCAGGCCTCTGCTGCCCCCTGGTGGACCCTGGGGCATCAACCGAGCTGCGTCTCCAAGGGCCCCCAGCTTTTGCTCTCTGGGAAACTCCTCAACTGCAAGCCTGAAGACAGATTTTTCACTGGGGACCCCACTGCACAGCTGCCCAGCGAATGCCTCTTTGTGCCATGGTACCAGGAGCAGCTAAGACCAGGGGCTTAGGTGTTTTTCAACTTGAAGCTTTGCAGTTTAACTCGCGGTGTCATCTTCAGCATCCTCCTTCACCTATCCAAGCCTCAGTTTTCTCATCTGTAAAATGGGGATGATAATATGCATTCTATCTTGTATGGGTTTTATACGGATTAAAGGAGATAATGCATGAAAATCGCTTAGCATGGTGCCTGGCCTATAGTAAAGACCTAAAGTAGGAGCTATTGTTGTCATTCTAACAAAGAGAATCTTGGTGACCCTCTGTCTCTCTCCTCCTCCTCTCTCTGCCATCCCCTTTCTCCATGAGACACTTTCTCCACTAATCCATTTCCCCCACCCCCACCCGCCACCTGCTACCACCTCCCAGTGCTGGCAAAGAATCTGCACCCAAGGAAATAATTATGACGCCCGTGATGGCCTAGACAACTGCAAGACCAAATTATGATGACAAATGAAATGCACCAGGCCTGGCCCAAGGACTCCTGGCTCAGCTGGAGAAGCTCAACAGGACGGCGGCACTGCCCTGTCAACCCAGATCCGCCCACTCCGGGAAATGGGGCCAGGAGCCAGGGTTTTGTGCCCTGGGTGGTCTGGAAGCCCAAACCTTAGCTGATCTGGGGAAGTGGAGGTGAGGTGCTCAGAGGAAGCAGTCAGCTCTTGTCACTCATTGCCACCACCACCCTGAGAAGGAGAATGGAATCAATTCAGGAAATGGCAAATTTTTCCGCACCGCCTCCCCTACTGTTCTCCCTTTTCTTTATACTTTTCCTCATTAAGAATGTTTCACTTATTGGGATGATACAAGTAAACATGTTTATTGTGGAAATCTTGGAATATACAAGGTATTAAAAAAGACCATCAAAACCACCTACAATACATTCACCCATTCAAGCAGACGTTTCTGAGCAGCCCCCAGATCCTGGGAACAGCATGGTAAAGCAGAGACACCATCTAGCCCCTCCCCAAAGTCACGTTCTGGGAATCCCATCACTCCCGGGACAACCACTTAGAATAGTTCAATGTGGTTCCATCATCTTTTTCCTAAACATATCTAAATCTATATCTAGTTACTTTAAACAACACTGAAATCATACTGTCTATATCTATACATGTGATCAAAAAAATTCTCACATGAATTATTTTAACAGCTGAGTATTCCAACATGTAAGTGTAATATAGTCTCACGAGTCTCAGACTGTCAGTTATTAGCTCGTTTCCAATTTTTTTTGCAACTCTAAGTAACACTGTGATGAAAGATACCCACTGCCTCACACTGTCTGTTTCACCTGAGGACAGAATGGCACCTGGGGCGTCTGGCCCAGGCTCAGCTGCTTGTCTGGACTTGGCTGGTCATGACCATGTGCTGACGAAGCTCCTGCTCTCCCCTCCAGGAAAGAGGTTCAACTGAGGACCCTCATTGCACCTCACAAGTGTTCTGCTCTGACCTGCTCCTGGGAGCCGGGGGTGGGCCACAGGGAGCAGCCGTCCTCTGACCACGTCTCTGCTGGAAATCCACCCTGGTCCAAACAATGGCCCAGCCAAATCCTTCCTCTGTGGTGGCACTGAGTTTTCAAGATTCAGTCGTGACCTCACCCACTGCCTTCTCCAAAGGGTCTCTAGGAAACGCTCAGGGATGCTGTCGGCAGACCTTGTTCAGCTTATCCAGTCCTAGGGGCTTTCATCCAATAGTGCAAACTGCCCCTTCCTCACACAGGGTAACCTCTAGGGTTGTTGAGTGGGGACTCAGCCATTTCCTTCATTAATTTAATCATCCCATTTTCACGTTCTTGCCTTGCCCCGCCTCTGCCGTGCCTGACGTCCCCAAGTCCAGCATCCTTCTGGTTCAATTTCTCCAGAGGAGAAATGCCTTTCTGCTGGGGTCGGGGCAGTCTGCAGGTCGAATACAGACTTTTAGCCAATCCTTGTGTGTTCAGCCCTACCCACGCCCCTACCGCTCTCTCCACGTTTAGAAGACCTCAGGCCTCTGATCCCTAAACCAGTCAGAGGTTCTGTACAGAAACAGCTTGCTTTTTTTTGACATATAACATTGTGTAAGGTTAAGATGTACAAATGTTGATGTGATACATTTATAGATGGCCATATGATTACCTCCTGTAGTGTTAGCGAACGCGTCATCAGGCTACATAATAATCACTTCTTTTTTATGGTGGGAACAATTAAGATCTAGTGACTTAGCAACTTTAAAGTTTATAATACAGTATTGTTGGCTGTAATCACTATGCTGTGCAAAAAAAAAAGCTAATGCTTTAATTGTTTCTTCCTCTGTAGGCAGTTGGGTTTTGCACTCCCCCATCGCTGAGTTTTTGTTTCATCCGTCAAGGTCCCATCTTCTGAATTTGCTGACATCTCTCACCTGGATTGTCTTTGCCTGGCTTGTCTTCTGCTGACTGCTCATCCACTCCCCAGCCTCATGGGGCTGGGGTTCTCAGAGCACATCCGTGCACCGTCTTGTTTGTCTACACCTTTTCCCGAGGTGAGCCCAGCCATTCCCAAGCTGTTAATGTCTCCATTCACATTGGACACAGGCTGAGTCAGTCAGTTTCTCCCTCCAAGAATTTGGACTATTGACCTGAGAGGCAAAGACTAGGGTTCCTTGGAAGTGAGCATGCTTTTAGCAACATTCTAGAACAAGCAGTGATACTGGAAATACTGTCTCAGGCCAGAGAAGGTTGGTAAATTGTTGGTTCTCTATCTTCAACAAGGTAAGCACAGAAATTGAGTGATCATTTAGAAATTTATGGCAATTTAACAAAGTTGTGTCTGTTAAACCCAATCATTAAAAATAGGGTTTGTACTAGGTATATCTTTTTTAATTTTATTTTTCTAGTAATTTGCTTTTATTGCATTTTCAAAAACATCGGGATATAGATTTTGGAATTTTTTAAAACCTGATTCTTCAACCACAGAGAGTCTGAGCAGTCCCGTTCTACGAGGGAAGTCCGTGAGCCACTGCTGGCCACCCTGGACGGCCTTCCCGGGGCTGCCTGAGGTTAGGTGATCCAGCTGTGCCTCAGAAGCCACGGGCCAGCCCTGGGTCCTATCAAGAAATTTCCTGTCAACTTAAGCTAACCAGAGGCAGCTCTGATATTTGCCACAGAAAGGGCTTTAATTTTTACAAGTGCTGTTCCAATCTACAGATATGAAACACAAGGCTCAGAGATGTTAACTAGCTTGCCTGCAGCCCCAAAACTAGTAACCAACGGAGCCAGGCTTCGAACCAAAGTCAGCCTGCTCCCACGTCTCTGCCTTTCCACTGCTGCACGGAAACTTAAAAACCTCCACAAGGACTCAGAATTTTCAGTATTGGTGAGGGGTGGGGAAGCAGGAGTCCTGATTATCATTGGTGAAAATGTGAACTGGTAAAAAGAAAAAAAAGCTTTGCGAGGAAATAATTGACAACAGCTATGAAAATTTTAAATCCGCATACTCTGATATTTTTTAGGAATTTATCCTACAGACTTACTTGCACATGTGTGCAAAGGCATATGTTCCAGAATAATCATTTCAGCATTGTTTTACTAGTGCAAGATTGGAGACAACCAACTTATCAGGGAACTAGTTAAACTGAGAATTCCGGTGGGACTGAGATTTGCATTTCCCCATGTATCCCCTGTACCTTTTGGATTTTTTTTTTTTTAAGCTAAATTCTATGAGCTTTTTGCTCTGTGACTTAGACAGTGGGCCTGTTCCAGGGGTTCCTGCCTCTGGGAGCAGTTGCCAGGAAGTACTTCACCCCCCACTGTGTTGGCACCTTCCGGGGTCAGTTCACACTGCAGGTCAGGGTGCCTGCTCCCTGGGGCATGCCTCCTCAGATACCCAGGGCTCCGACACGTTAACAGACCCTTTGGACATGCATAGATTCTGCACAGGAAAGCAGAGTGGCCTTGATACCGCTCAGCACCAGGTTGACATAAGGGAAGCCATATTGTAGAAAAGCAACCATATTGTAACTTTTAATGATCTCTGACTAACTAACCCAGCTAGATTTGCACCCTCCAGGAGAGCCACCTGCTCTGTGGATTTTATGACCTCTGCTTGTGCATGTACCTCCCAGCTGTGATGACGATAACTTCGTTCTTTTGAGTTCCTTAGGAATGAGATGACCCCCGTGAACAGAGAGTCTATGCTGATAGCCATCATCAATGAAAAGTGAAAGATCTGGTGGGTCAACATTCCTAACCTCCTCCCCTATAATCCACTGACCTATATAACTGCTTCAAGATTCTGTGTCCCCTTAAGATCGTTCTTATGGACATGAGTGGGCCATCTTTCCTCTTGCTAGCATGCTGTAATAAAATGCCCTTTCTCTGCCACTATCTCGCCTCTTGACGACTGGCTTTTGACTCTTGGCAAGCAGATCGTGCCCTTTGTCCTGTGATAGCCTGAAACAAAATGATTTTGGCAATTCTTTCCCCTGGGGGCTCCAGGGAAATATGTAAATGAAAATATGTGACTATGTATGGAATGTATGTAAAATAAAAAGTATATGTGACTATGTAAATGATACAGCAAATACCAACTTAGACACGGAAAATTCAGATATTACTTGATTTAGGGAGCACCTATTATTTTTGCCACCCTGTATCAACTCACTCTTCTAGAATTTGTGCCTTAATTTCCCTCTGGGATCAACCTCTCCCATGGAATTTCTGAGGTCATTGACCCCACCCTTAGCTCTAGGGGACATGAGCAGCATAATCCAGGCTGGCACAATTAAAGCCCGAATTCCTTGGCTCTGGGATTAGTTCAGGCAAGGAAAGAAACATGTCCCAGCACAAGCAATGATAATTCTGCTGAGATTCCTAGGAAAGAAATGCACACCCTCACCAGTTCGCACAAGGGAGATGGGGCTGAAGCTGAGGGCGCCATCCTGCTTCCTGGGGCAAGGCCTGTCTGATGAGAAACGAGGAATCCAGGAAGAAAATTAGTTCCTGGTACAATTTTCAAGCCTAGATCAGGCTGCACCTTTCCACTGGATTGTCTACACAAGCTGTATCTACTTCTAGGCCTCCCATTCATCTCAACCCTCACTATAGGGGTTTTTCCTTCCACTACTCCAGCAAAGACTGCTCATCAAATCTGAGGTCTCTTTCTACATCATCAGAATGCACCTCTTAGCAGCCTCTTCCTCCCTTTAGAAAACCTCGCCCTCTTGGTGTCTGTGATGTGCCTCCTTGGTTTCCCTCAGTCTCTCTGGCTTCTCCTCTTCTGCTGGGCTGGCTGCTCACCCTCTCCCCAACCTCTTGGTGATGGGGCTCCCAGGGCTCATTCCTGCCCCCTCTTCTTCCATTCCCAAGGTGTTAATCACTACCTGTATTTGATGACACTCAAATTTGTATCCATCCCAAACCTCCTTTCCGAGCTCCAGAAAATTTGCGTAATTCACTTGCCATACTTGAGCACGTTTAACTCCAAATCTCTCATTGCAGGCCCACTCAAAACTTGTTTCACATCCAGTGTACCACCTTTGCAAACGGGACCACCAACCACCCTGATTCTTCAACCAAAAACCTGGGAATCATTTAGACTCTTCCCTCTCCTCCCCTGGTCTCTACACATAACTCATCAGTAAGACCTGTCACTTTTACTTACAAAACATACTTTGAATTCTTTCACTTTTCTCCATCTTCACTCTCATGGCCTGTGATGGTCATTAGCGTGATCCAGTTTTTCTCCTCTTGGGTACATGGTAGGATGGCACCTTCCCACCCCATCTGTAGTGAGGCATGCCTGTGTGACTGACAGCCAATAACGTGTGAGTGGAAGAGACAGCTGCCACTTCTGATGGGGACTTTTAAGAGCCGATACACTTCCCTTTCTCCTGCCGTGAGGATTATGGAAATTGTGTTGAGACGGGGACCCTGTCAGCCTGAATCCCTGAATGATTAAGATGAGCAGAGCCTCTCTGCTGATCCACAAAAAACTGAGCACGAAGGAGAAATAAACGTTCATTATGTTAAGCCAATGTGGTTAGGGGATGTTTGTTACTGCAGCACAACCTAGCCCATCCTGTCTGATACACTAACCAAGTCCAAGTCATCCAAACTATTGAAATAACCTCCTACTTCTCCTCTTCTCTCCTTCCACACAGCGGTCAGAGCAGCCTTTATACAGTATAATTTGGGTCCCCTCACTCCCTCCTTAAAACCTTTCAGCAACTTCCCATTGCACCTGGAAGAAAATCCAAACTCCTTCCCTATAGCCGTAGGAGCTGCCGCCTGCCTGTCTCTCTGATCTGGTCTCCCACCCTGTCTTCCTCATTCGTTATAGTCCAGTTCCCCCTCGACTCCTTGCTATCTCTAAGGCACCAAGCCCTTTCCTGTCTCAGAGTTTTCACAAATGCTGTTCCCTCTGCCTGGAACGCTTTCCCCACACTATACACATAGCGGCTCCTTCTCATTCTTCCAGCTTCAGCTTAAATGACACCTCCTCAGGCAGGCCCTGCCACTACACCCTGTTCATTTCCTCATTAGCTCTTACCACAAGTTGGAATTGCATTTGTTTTTCTCATTTATTTCCTTGTGTATTCACTGAGTTGTAAGCTCTATGGGGGCCCTGTCAGCCCTCAATAAACGTTTGTTGAAGGGAAGAAGGACTGAAGGAGAAGGCCATTGAGAAGGGTAAGGCTCTAAGCAGATGTAAAGTGGTGGTGGTGATGGGGCAGCTAATATCAGGACCATCCAGACTCGCCCTACAGGATGGGTCCTTTCAGGTGACAGGAGGCTGAACTCCTGTCAAGGTCTTTTATTCCCCTCAGCAGCTAACGTGTCTCTGAGATCCTGGGGCTCTTCCAGAGGGCCCGCTTGGGCTCTGTCCTCCCTCTTGGCTCTGACAGCTCACCCTGTGACAGCCCAGCCTGGAGCGGGTCCAGCCAGGGAGGAGGAACGGGCAGCCAGCCCCACTAGGGAGGCAGCCAGCTACTGCCGTCATGGAGAGAGCAGCCTGCCAGCTCCCTAGAAATAGCCCAAGGTCAAGGTGGGGTGCTTCCGTCTCCTACAGATGGAGAAATCTGGGGAGACTCCAGTCCGGATTTCCCTCCACCTCACTACTCGGATCCCTGACTCTGGTCTGGAGCGCCCTGACTTCCACCCACCCCTCCACAGACCCCTGAGTTCATCACTGCTGTCAAAGGATCCCCAGACCTCCAACCCCCTCCTCCCAAAATACTTCTGAGGTGGAGAGGGCAGGCCTTATCCTGTCTCACAGAGAAGGACACTGTGGCTCAGGGATGTCAAAGGTCTCGACCAAGATCACAAAGTAAGTTGACAGGCAAATCGGAATTCAAATATAGAACCCCAACCCAGATGCAATGCCTTATCCCAGCAGAACATTCCACATGAGGGATGTGCTTTAGAGTCCCACAGCCTCTGCCCTGGGACCGACCTCTTCTACATGACACTTGCTCTTGGGGGCTCTTTGCCTGTGGACTCTGACCTTATTCCCTGGACTGGGGAGAGCAGTTCAGCTTCTTCAGCTGCCTGCCTCCGCTGATCTCCCCAGGACCCAGCTCTTTTCTACCTGATCCCTTGCCCTCCATTTTCACCTCTGGCCCTAGATGCTCCGTCTGCCTGTCCAGCTCACTCACTGGACCTCACAGCTGGCCCAACTACCCAGACCACTGCCCTCACACCCACAACACGCTTATTCCTCTAACAATGAAGACTGAGGACTCTCTGGGTCCAGCCACAAGCTTCCTTGGTCCCTGGTTCCAAGAGGGGCTCCCAGACTACCTTCTCTTGGAGGTTCCTACAGGCCTGGGAGGAAGGAGCAGGAATGTAAGTCAGGCGGCTGGGGGAGGGTGTGAAGAGGCCACAGAGATGGTTGGCTGTACGTTTGAATAGGACCAGACACGGCGGGCACGTAGTAGGTTTCCACTAATCGCATTACAGCAAGCAAAGGAGACATAGGGATCAGTAGAGACTGAAAGGTGGATTTTTCCTTTTTAAAAAAAAAAAAAAAATACAACGTTTGTCATGGAAGGACATTCAATAGGTCCAAGTAAATCTGGTAGACTGTCCCGGAGCAGACCACCTTCGGAACCTAAACGACCGGTTCTTCGTGAGCACAGCCAGGTTGTATGCGGATGGGCGCTGCACACACACAGCACACCTCCAGGGGCATCCGTCACGTTGCAATGATTGTGAACTTAATATTTATTATAGTTCTCCGGCAAGTGGTAGTCAAATGTCTTCAGGAAGAAACAGCATCTTTTCTGATTCTGCTGGGCTACTGGTGGGGCTTCAAATAGGTACTTCTAGGAAGGTTGAAATCGACTGTTTCTCTGCAGATGTTAGAATATTTCTAGTGTAAACATGTCAACTCTACTCATTTGCGCGACAGCCCTTTCTTCCTAGAGTATGCAAAGGTTGAAATGAATTAACATCCATTCTTAATTACAGAGGTCCAGATTAAGGAAGACAGATTATATTTTACATGCTGTGGGGGTTGAGGGGTGTGTGTTCAACAACACTGTGCTGTCAACAACACTCATAATTCTTAGGCCTTATTTTAAGCAGTGTATGAATTTGGAAATTATATGACAATTTCTATTTTGCATACCTTAACATGGAAAGTGTTCAGAAATCTTTTTTTTTAATTGAGGTATAATTGGCATACATTACCTTAGTTTTAGGTGTACAACATAATGTTTTGATGTTTGTGTCTATTGCAAAATGATCACCACAATAAGTCTGGTTAACATTCATCACCATACATAGTTACCAGAATTTTTTTTTCTTGTGATGAGAATTTTTAAGATCTGTTCTCTTAACAACTCTCACATATGCAATATAGTATTATTTATAGTCATCAGTACATCTCCATGACTTATTTTTTTAATAATTGCAAGTTTGTACATTTTGACTCCCTTCATCTATTTCACCCACTCCCCACCCGCTGCCTCTGGCAACCACCTATCTGTTCTCTGTATCTATGAGCTTGGGGAGTTTTGGTTTGTTTTTTAGATTCCACATATAAGTGAGATCTTCTGATATTTGTCTTTCTCTGTCTGATTCATTTCACTTAACATAATCCCCTCAAGGTCCATCCATGGTGTTGCAAATGGCAAGATTTGTTCTTTTTCATGGCCGAATAACATGCTATTGTGTAGAATAACACCACATTTTCTTCATCCGTTCATCTGTCGTGGACATTTAGGTTGTCCTCATGTCTTGGTTACTGCAAATAATGCTGCAATGAACATGGGAATGCACGTACCTTTTCAAGTTACTGTCTTCACTTTCTTCAGATAACTACCCAGAAGTGGAATTGCTGGATCATATGATAATTCTATTTTTAGTTCTTTGAGGAACCTCCACACTGTTTTCCACAGTGGGGGCACCAATTTACATTCCCACCAACAGTGCACAGGGTCCCCTTTTGTGCACATCCTCTACAACATTTGTTATTTCTTGTCTTTTTGATAGTAGCCATTCTAACACGTGTGAGGGGGTATCTCATTGTGGTTTTGAATTACATTTCCCTGATGGTTAGTGATGTTCAGCACCTTGTCATGTGCCTGTTGGCCATCTGTATGTCTTCTTTGGAAAAATGTCTATTCAGAGCCTCTGCCCATTTTTTAGTCAGATTGTTTGTTTTCTTGCTATTGAGTTGTATGAGTTCTTTATATATATTAGATATTAACCCCTACAGATATATGATTTGCAAGTATTTTCTCCCATTCAGTAGGTTGCCTTTTCCTTTTGTTGATGGTTTCCTTTGCTGTGCAAAAGGCTTCTAGTTTGATGTAGTCCCACTTATTTATTTTAGCTTTTGTTGCCTTTGCTTTTGGTATCAAATCCAAAAAATCATCCCCAAGACTACGTCAAGGGGCTTACCATCTATGTTTTCCTCTAGGAGTTTTATGGTTTCAGGTCTTATGCTCAAGTCTTTAATCCATTTTTAAGTAATTTTTGGATATGGTGTAAGATAGTACTCCTGTTTCATTCTTTTGCATGTGACCGTTCAGTTTTCCCGATATCATTTATTCTTGGCTCCTTTCTCGTAAATTAATTGACCATATGTGCATGGCCTCTCTATTCCGTTTCATTGATCTATGTGTCTGTTTTTAAACCAAAACGAGGCTATTTTGACCATTATAGCTTTTTAATATAGTTCGATATGAGGGAGCGTGATGACTCCAGCTTTTTCTTCTTTCTTAAGATTGCTTTGGCTATTTGGGGTCTTTAGTGGTTCTATACAAATTTTAGGATTATTTGTTCTATTGCTGTGAAAAGTGCCATTTTGCTTTCGTTTTTTTTTTAAGATTGACACCTGAGCTAACATTTGTTGCCAATCTTCCTTTTTTTTTCCTCTTCTCCCCAAAGTCCCCCAGTACATAGTTGTATATTCTAGTTGTGAGTGCTTCTGGCTGTGCTATGTGGGACGCCCCCTCAGCATGGCCTGATGAGCAGTGCCATATTCGCACGCAGAATCCGAATAAGACAAACCCTAGGCCACCAAAGTGAAGTGTGTGAACTTAACCACCTGCCACGGGGCTGGCCTCCCATCTTCTTTCTCACCAGAAGTTTCTGGTTGACATGAAGACCTTTCTCCAGAAGTCTTTTGAAGATAACGTTTGGAAAATAAATAGCAAATAGGATTGTTTTCTGTCTTTATGTAAGAGGGAACACTCTCAGGTGACCCAGCTATCAGCTGCAGTTCCCCAGCCTTGTTCATTGGGAAGTCCAATGCTGAACCCCAGTGTGTCATCTGCCTACCACCCCCACCACCCCTGCGTAGGGCTGGAGACTGCTTCCCACAATCCCCTTCCTCATTTGCTCCCAGGTTAGACTTTGCTAATGAGAGGATCTTGCAAAGGATTTGGAAGGCAGAAGGGAAGCAGAAGCCTTTTTTCTCTGGAGCTTGTCAGAACAGACGTGGTGGCTTCATCAGATGCAGAGGCATCACGGACCTCCAAGAACCCCCACTTTGTGCCACTTTCTCCCCCTCACACTCCAGGGCTTCAGGCTGAGGTCTTCAAGACTCAGAATGCTTCTGTTTCCTGACCTCTCCTGACCAACACCACCGCCCTCAGGATCTCTCTGCTCTTTGGCTCTGAGCTCCAGCTTCCACTCAACCCTTAGCTTCATTCAGGTCCTCTCCAGACTCCATTCCCACCCCCTGCTCAGCACTGACCCAAACAGAGAGCTCAGCCCCCTTCCTAGAGCTCCCCAGGGCCTTTGGGTGTGCAGCAGACCTCATAGGACACTTAGAGGTTACCAAGGGAGTTCTGCCTCACACCAACACAAGCGAGATGATGAAATGTCAGACACAGCGATTCTTAAAAGCTGTTCCATCCCTTTTTTCCACTCCTATTCAGTTTCAGGCCTGCTTTGTGAGCTCTGCTAAAAAAAAGTCATCTACGCTGGGTTATGAGTATCAACAGAATGAAGAACTGACAGACACCTTAAAGATTCCACCTTTCCTTTCTCCACCCCCACCAGCCTCCATAAGTAGAAAGGATTAGTATGGAGAGTGATTTTTCCCACCACCCCAACTTCATCCTCCCTGAGAAGGAAAATGCTGCTATACTTTCTATTCCTTCAGTTCATTTCCTCCCACTGTACTAGAGTTTGTCCTCAAATTGGATATTACTGACTCTGAAAGATTATATTTTAGAGTAGTGTGTATATTTGTTATCAACTGCTGTGTAACAAATTACCCCAAGACTTAGCTGCTTAATACAATAAACTTTTATTATCTCGCCAGTTCTGTGGATCAGGAGTTAAGGCGTGACTGAGTTGGATGGTTCTGGCTCAGGGATTCCCATGAGTTTGCAATCAAGATGTCAGTCAGGACTACAGTCATCTGAGGGCTTGCCTGGAGCTGGAGGATCTGTTTCCAAGATGGCGCCCTCACCAAGCTGTTGACAGGAGGCCTCAGACCTTCGCCACATGGCCTCTCCATAAGGCTGCTTGAGTGTCCTCACAGATATGTCAGGTAACTTCCCCTGGAGTGAGTGATCCAAGAGAGAGAACGTTTATGATCTAACTTCACAAGTCACAAATCACCAGTTCCTCCATATTCTATTCATTAGAAAAAAGTCACTAAGTCAGCCCATGCTCAAGGGGAAGGGAATTAAGCCTTACTTCTTAAAGAAAAGAGTATCAAGGAATTTGTGGGCTTATTTTAAAACCGCCAAAATGTGAAATGAGTACAGGATGAGGAATCAAAATACCTATGTTCTAATTTTACTTCTAAATGTTGAGGACCCATCTCTTCATCTTTCTAGACCTATTTCCCCATCTGCAAAATAAGAAGACCGACTTCAATGACCACTAAGGTTTCATTTTCAGTCAGTTTGTGTCCCAGCGTTCCAGCGCTGAGACCCTAGGCCTTGACCGCAGACCTCAGGCAGCCTCCTCCCGCTCTCCCTCCCTCCCTGCAAGACTCGCTGGCTCTTGGCCCCAAATGCAACTACCTCCCATCAGTGCCTAAGCCATACCTGGGTTTATCAGCATCTCTAGGGTGGGACCCAAACATCAGTAGGTTTTACATCTCCCAAGTGATTCCAACATGCAGCCATGGTTGAGGACCACTGCTCCAACTGCTCCACGTGAACCCTCACATGGAGAATCTTTCACCAAATAAAACGACATCGTATTTGACTAATTACTGATTTGTCTTTTCCTTTGATATATATGTACTTTGAGATCCTACACCTCTTAGGGTACATTCAGTGTTCAGTTAATTACATTTGGGGTCTGATTTCTCTAAGAGACCATTTTGCTCCCTGCTACCTCAGAGAAATCATTAGAGAAGTTTAGAAAGTTAGGGAAATTTTTCATGGCCAGGATAGGAACTTTTTATACAACTGTTTCCCTTGTTCAGGGTTTTTCATGATGATATTGTTTCTGTGGGAAAATTGATCCAATTTTTATCTTTTTTACTTACACCACCTTTTCCTAGAATATAACCTGCTATAAGTTTAAACAATGCCTGCCTTTTTTTTTTTTGCTTGTGTATGTGCATGTGTGGGTGTGAGAAAAGTCAACATTCTCCAAGACAGGGCAGAACCCAGCACTGAGAATGAGGCAGGACTTGGAACACCCTGCTAAGAGACGCCTCTGGAAGGCCATGAGTGTGGGGCTTGGGTGGGTGCTGGAAGCAGTCAGCTGGGCTCTTCTGACCCTCGACTTAGCATCTTTTCCCTCACGTGCTCCACCTCAGTAAGCCACTGTGCAATGTGACCAACTGCCCCCATTTGCCCAGGACTGAGGGGTTTCCTGGGATGCAGGACTTTCAGTGCTGTAGGGGAGGAAGACATATCCTCCACCCTCTAGGTCCTTCTGACTGGGCTATGAATTAAATTCACAAGAGACAGAATAACAGGAGAAGATCAAACAAAGCTTTATAATGTTAGTACATGGGAGACACTCAGGAAAACTGAGCAACTCGCCAAAATGGCGGAGGCTGTCATCTTAAATACCATCTTCAGATAAAGACAAAGGAGGATGTTGGAGGGGGCTGGGTTGGGACTTCAATGGGTTGGAAGGCAATTTACATGGAGACGGAAATGTAAATGGGCCAACTACAGACAAGGTAACCTGAGAGACATGTTTTACGTCACGTTACAGTCATCTTATGGTGTTAGCTCCTTCCTGGAAGAGGCCCTTCTGTTTTAAATTCTTTTAGGCAGTTGGGGAGGAGGTCAAAGTTTCTTTCAGAGTCTTTTGTCCTACAAATTAATCAAGCCAAAGAGATACATTTTGGGGTGGCCAATTTTGATCCCCGACAGCACTAAAGCCGGGAAAGCTCCAAAAAACCAGGACAGTCAGTCACCCTCCAAGTGTTGTGGGTCTGTGTGTAGTGCCTCTATCTTTTAATACTGCCAGAAGCTTCTGATGGGCAAGATGCTCCAACAGCCTCCCAACTTGGTGAATGCCTGCTGACCGCCTGAATACCTAGTGGAGACGGAGTCAGAGCTGCCCTGCTAAGAGGCAGGTGGCTTCACCAACAGAAACAGGGGTAGCGGAAGCACCCCTCTGCACTGTGAGGCTCTTAGATGGCAGTTGGCATAGCCCAAGGCCCAGGAAACGGAGCAAGCTCCGCCATGTTGACTCCCATCAGCAATCTGCCAATATCTGGGTGCCTGTTGTGAAGAAAAGGGACATTGACCTGTTGTCTTTCTGGAGACCAGTGATTCATAGTCCTGAATGCACATGGGAATGACATGGGGGGCTTTGTCCTACCCCCAGAGATTCTGATTTCATTGGTCTGGGGTGGAGTCCATGTTTGGACACATATATGTATTTCTTGACCTTTCCTCTATGATTTCTTTTTAGGCAGGAGATTTCTCTCCTGGCTGTGAAAAATTTGTCACTCCTGAACTTCTCTAATTCTCTCTCTAAGGTTATCATGAGCAAAATGACCTCCTAGAGAAATCAGACATTTTTGCTCTATCACTGTCTATCAGATTATAGATTTTCTTCATGGGAAAGTCTAACATAAAAGTTCAAACCACTCTTCATTACCTGTGAGTAAATTGTCTGTCTCATGGGTATGGATGTCTATTCTGGATTCCCCTGCCCTCCCAGCAGGGCTTCTCCTCACCTGGAGCCCAGCTTCAGGAGGTTTCTGCAGCCCCCATCCTCCACTCCTGGTTCTGCCCAACCTCCTGGCCGCGTAGCTCCCTTGTTTCTGTAGTTTACCTCTCTGGAATGCAAGAATTGCCTCTCACCCCAACTCTGCAGAAATGGAGGGCCCCCACATTGCTCTTGTGGAACTGCCCACTGGACAGGGGACGAATCCCTGGCCAGGCTGGGCTGCTCACTCTCTCTCCCTAGAATATGGAGCTCAGTCACAGAGTCCCTGGTGAGCCGGCTTTGTGTGTTATATCTGGAAGGTCACAAGTCTTAGGGTCTGTGGTTTCCACGTGGGGAAAGATCATTTGAGGCCAAGAGCAAACTGGGAGGCCAGGCCTGCAGACGTAAAGCAAAGACAGGGGGCCAGAGAGCCCGGGTGAGGAGGACTGAGGCAGTGACCCAGCCCAACTTTGTTCCCACAAGGTTCCTGGTGCCCGTTCTCATCCTCCTGGCACCCTCAGGTTCTGTGAGACCCTTGACCTAATTTCCTCTTTTGCTAGGTCATCATTAACAGATTTCTGCCACCAACCAGCCCCTGGGAGAGCTACAAATGTCCACTGCCCCCCATAGGCACCTTCTTGGAACCTAAATCTAGCCTTTCCTGCTCCAACAAGATCCCCTGAACCCCTTCTTTTCTGGTTCCCTTTCAACTCCAAAGAGAGCAGACACCCACCTCCCCTGGGGGCTGTTCCCCCTGGGAGTTAGAGGAGAGATGGCCTCTCACTAATCCAGGCTTCCTCGCTGGTTTCTGCAGAGCCCAGGGGCCTCGCCCACATCTCCAGTTTCCGTTGCTCTATCCTCGCCCCCCTCATCGTCCTCCACCTAGAAACAGTTTAGGACACATTTTGGTGGAACACTTTTGAAAAGAGAGTAAACAGTGGTTTCCTCACATTCCTGTTGCCTTTGTCTTTCGGGACTGAAGAGTCTTAAACTGGAGAGTTCCTCCACCCCTGTCACTGCATTCTCTAGCCTGGACCTTCGGGGGTGGGGGTGGGGATGGCGGCTGTTCAGGATTGCTGGGGGGCTTGTAGGTATAGCAGCTTCAGACCGCCTCTTAGGCAGGCTTTCAGTGTCTACTTCCATTGTCTCCACTCAACCTTGCTCTGGCGCTGGCATGAGAATAGAGTGAAGTGACTGGCCAGGGCGCTCAGCTACCCAGAGCAGAGTGGCCTTGACTCCAAGCCTTGTTCCTAACCACTGCACCGCCCTGCCTCCTCCTGGCCGCAGCCCCAGAGAGTCTTCCAGGGCCGCATCCTCAGCTCCACCTCGGCTTTGTCCCAGCCCTGTTAGGGCCCAGGGACCTGTCGTCTCCTCTTCTAGGATGTGGTGTGGGCCTCAGGGGAGAGCTAGAACAATGCCCGTCCCCTTATCAACAGCTAATCCCATCCTGGCCAGCCCCTGGACTTCCCTTCTCAGAAATGCCCACTTATTTTAACACATGGCGTGCTCACTTCTGAGTCACCTCGGCCCTAATTGTGTGCAGCCAGAGCAGCGACAATCCCTCCCTAACACCTTGGCCAAGCTCTTCCGCGGGAGTAAAGAGCAAAAACACCTTCAAGTCCATCCGGAATGGGGCTGGCTTCCTTCTGCCCTGTCACGAGCTCCTGGCGCCACAAAATACGGGAGCCGGAAGAGACCCTTGAGATCACCAGATCCCAGCTCCTTGTTCACAGCTGAGTTCACCAAAGCCCAGAGAGGGCAAGGCCCTGCTCAAAGTCACACAGCAGGGCCAGGGCTTCTGGTCCAGTCCCTTGCTTCTGTAATATATAATTCCCAGAAGACATGAGAAAGTGCAAGGAAAACTGAGGGAGTTTGTAGCTGTTGGGGGTTTGCTCCTATTTAGGTTTCAATTATGTTCTTGCCCAGAAGGGGTGTTTGTCCCACCTCAAGGGTCAGCACTGGGGCCCCACTCAGCAGCAGGAAGGGTCTCAAGCATCCCATCTATCACGGGTGACTTTGCCCAGAAGGGGGAATATGAAGAACTCCAATTAATCAGAACCTCCACGTGTCCCAATTATGGCGCCGAACAGGAGAAAGTGTGAAATGGCTGGATAAATGGCTAATAATGAAAGAGTTGGTGTCCTGGGGAAGTCCACACACCAGCCCCTTCCAGATACATCTACAGCCCTGGGAGATGAAAGCTGGACCCAGAATAACCTCCCAGAGGCCCAGCCAGTGCTTTCCCATGACTGACCCTGTTCTGCTCTGAGACTCAGCGAGAAGGCTCTATAACAAACCCAAAGGGTTTGGGGCTAACTCCCAGTTAACCTTGCACTCAGCGCCCCACAACTCAGCACTCCCCACCCCCCCAAACACATTCTCATTCATCAGCAGGCAGCCTGTCTGCCTGGAGTCAGATCCCGACTGCACCAGTTACTAGCTGTGCCTGCAAGAGAGAAAGACCCTGGTCAAGTCGCCCACACTCTCCCTGAGGGGTGCACAGTAATACACCTTCCTCTCAGGGTTGCTTTAAGCATTTGGAGCGCTGCCTGGCATATGACCGCTTAGCCATCATTATCATCAATGTTATTATTTCAAGCGCTCAGCAGATACGGTCTGTTTCCTTTAGCCCCTTAAGTGTATCACCCAAGGGCCAGCATTGTGAAAGCAGGAAGTGGAAGTCCTGTGATGCTCGGTATCCCGCGGGGCGCAGCTTTGGGCTGTCTGTGAAATGTAGGAACATAAGTCAGAAGCCGTGGTCAGAACGTTCCAGAACTGAAAACGGGGGGTTTGGCCAGTCTGATGTGTGCTCTACCTTTCAGTAAAAACATCTAACGAACATTTGCATGTGTATTGCTCAATATTTGCCCAAATCCTTCCCTTCTTTCTACTTCGGTGTTGTGATAACATAGAGGTCAGACGGGGGTTTTCACCTGACAGATAAAGAGACCGAAGACCAGAGGGTTTGAGCTCTGGCCTGGGGGCTTCAAACTTTGGGTAATCAAAAACCTGTGTACTTCGTAAGCCCTTTTTAAAAGCATTTTTCAGCTACGTGTATTTTATTGCAAACTTGCTTTTAATTTTTTAATTTTTCATTTTGGAATTATTTTAGACTTAAAAAACATTGCAAAAATAGTACCAAAAAATCCTATATCTTTTATAACAGCCAAATTGCTATTTTTCCCTTTGTAACTAATAAGTATCTTGAAGGAAGACAGCTTGAGACTATGAACAGGCCTTATTACTCACCACGATTTTACTCACTAATTTTACCATCACCCAGAATCCCCAAATATTAACATCTTAGACAACCACGTGTAATCATCAAAACCAGGGTATGAACACTAAGACGACACTATTAACTTATCTCCAGACCTTATTCCATCTTTGTCAGTTGTCCCACTGATCTTCTTCTGTTCCAGGCTCCAACCCAGGCTCACACACTGCACTGAGTTCTCAAGTCTGCTTTGTCTCCTCCTATCTGGGACACTTCCCTCAGTCTCTGTCTTTCAGGATTATAACACTTTTAAAGAACAGTGGCCAATTATTTCGTAGAAGGCTCCTCACTTTGGGTGTGCCTGGTGTTTTTCCATGATTAGATTGAGGTCATGCATTTTGGCATGAACATCACAGAAAGGAAGCTGCGTCCTTCTCAGTACTTCAGTACTTCACCCCAGGAGGCTCGTGAAGCGGGTACATCTCGTTCCTCGTGAGAAGAACTTTGACCACCTGGATACCATGGTGCCTACCAGATTTATCCACGGCCAAGTTACTACTGTTCCCTTTGTAACTAATAAGTATCTTTCAGGAAGACAGCTTGAGACTATGAACAGGCCTTGTTTCTCATCACACTTCTACTCACCAATTTTAGCATTCATCGATGGTTCTTGCCCTCAGCAATTATTACTGTGATGTTGGCCAAGTGGTGATTTCCTATTTGCATCATTCCTTTTGTATCTATTAATTGCAATTCTACTGTAAGGAATTATTAATTTATATCAATATGGGGTCATGGATATTTGCTTTATTCTATGAGTGGTAATCTATTACTATCATTAAATATTTTGCTATTCAAATTGTCTCAGATTTGGCCATTGGGAGCCCCTTTAATGTGACTCCTATGTCTTTTTGTCATGTCATCATTTTTGAGCACTTTCTCTTACACTGCAAAATCTTCCAAGCTCATTTATAGTTTCTCTGCCCCACCTCTAGAATCAGCCTTTTCTCCAAGAAGTCATAATTCTTTTTATTAGAGAATGGTACTTAGAAACCAAGATCCAGGGGCTAGTGTGCATGTAACTACTGGAGTGTTGTTATTTCTAGTCCTCTCTCAGAGGGCAAAGATAGGATATACGTCCATATGCACACACACACACACATATATACACCCATACCCATTTCTATTTCTGTATCTAACCATCTATGTATATAGAGCCATGAGTTCACACCAGTTCCTTGATTCCAATCCAGCACCACAGGGTGTATTCCTGCCTTCCCCCTTTCCTTATTTGTTGCTCCTTTTTCAACAGGGAAAAACCTTGTTCTTACTATCCATAGTGTATTTACTTATTTGCTTAATTGTGAAACATACCTGAAATATTTTCAGGATTTGCCATGCCTTTTTTTTTAAGTTTATGAGGTTTTAGTCAAATAATGACATACTAATGATGTGTTGTTAAGGTTAAAGGTGAAGCAAGACAGCCTAAACGTTTAAATTGGGTGAACTCAGGAAGTACACGATTAACAGTCTTTCTGATCTCACCTTCCTTATATATAAAATATGGAAATAACCATATCTGGCTCAGAGGATTGTGGTGAAAACAAAAGAGAGAATGTACGTAGAGTGCTTAACACATTGGGAACCCTGGATAAATAGTACATATTTTTATTAGTTATTTATTGGTAAGTAAAGAAAAATCTTCTGTTGGTGTCTTATTGTTTTTACGAAAAGTTGACCCGTAACAATACCAATTGATATGAGAGAAATAAGAAAGAGGTTGGAAGGTTTGAGGTTTGTCATAAAATTTCTCTTTTCAGTTGTGATGAAACGGCTAATCTCCCTCCAGTAGGTGGCAGCACGTGCACTATCCACTTTGAGTAGAGTCCTGGTAATACCGTCACAGCGATCACCCAAGCCTTCGAGAGACAGGAAGCAACTTCTGAATTGACAGCCTGGTACAAAATGTGAAAAATTACCCACAACTTTAAAAAAAGAAAAGAAAATATGCCCACATCTAAGCACATTTGTGAAGGACCAGCCCAGGCCACAGGTCACCTGCTCCCCGAGGTGGGCGCTGCTCAGGTCCCCCAGACCTCAGAAGGTCATCCTTGGGGTGGGGGTGGGGGTGGGGGATGGGGAGGCAGCCTAGACAGGACTTATTGAAGGTCCCACCATCAGGCAAGGAGCTGGAGCAGGTTCTCAGAGCCCTGACCCTTCTTCTTACTCTGGGGTCCGCAGGGACTTATAAAGGGACATGAACCCATGTGCACGCCCTCACCGCCTCGGGCTAGAGAAACAAGAGTCTCAGCCTCAGGCAAGAAACATGTCTACTGGACACGGCTAACAAAGAGTTGGAGGAGGACGATGGGGCTCCAGGGTGGAATTGTGTGGCAATCCAGACACAGAACAAGACTCAGGAAATCAAGAGGGCTACACAAAGTCATCGTCTCCTTTCACCGTCCTAGTGCTTCTGGTCCTGCTCCCTTAAGGGGCAGAAGAGGATAAGAGAGGGCCTGGGCTCTAATCCCAGGCTGGCCACTTCCCAACTGTGGGCCTTGACAAGTTATTTACCCTCTCTGTGCTTCAATTTCCTCATCTGGAAACCTCATAGGGCTTTCGGGTTTTCGTGAGGACTACATGAGAGAATATCATCAAGTACTTAAAACTGAGCCTGGCATTTAGAGAATGCTCAACAAAAGTTAGCTTTTATTTTTATTACCACTACTATTACTATTTTCATTCTAATTAACTGCTTCATTATGGCTTCTGGTCCCCCACAACTCCTGCTTGCTCACTGGTAAGCAGAGACCTTGAATTCACCCAGCACATCGCTGTGCCCCAGGCCACAGCTGGGCTTCTGTCCATGTGAATGGACCTCTCCTTGATCCAATCCATCGATTGATCGGATTTGGCTGGTGGGGATGGAAGTCAGAAGGCCATTGAGGGCAGCCAGCACTGTGGCACGGGGGTCCTTTCCAAAGGGTAGACAGCCAGAAATAGACCAGTAAAGTCTTAACTCACATGTAAAACATTTTTCAAAGATCTGTACGTGCTGTTTTGAATAAAACAGAAATTTACGTAAAGATGCTATTGAACATAGTAACCTGATTGTTAATATTATTTATCATATTATTTTATATATTTATTATAATAATAAATATTTATTATCATAATTACTTTTCTCAATTAATATAACCAACAGTGCAAAATTTTCCATGTGGGTCTCCACAGAATGTTTTAATTATAAAAAGTGTCTTCATTCTCAAAAATTTGGGATACGACCCCACTTTAATACTACATTAGACTACCTCACGTCTGCCTTCGAGGCAGCCGACTGAGCCTTAAATCCCCGGATCAGCCCCCATTCTTATCACTCCTCTCCCCACCCTTGGCCTCTGCCCATGAGCACCCAGCCTGCAGTGCCTGGGTTGAGCTAGGGGAGCCACTGCCTGGGTGCTCTGATTTTTAGGGGTGCCTGTGGGTGCTCTGCTTGAGCATCAGCATCGCTCCCAACAAATGCACCTTCTCCGGTGGGAATGACCTGCAAGTGGGGGAAGGGCATCCAACAAGGATTCTGAGGATACAGTAAGGACTCTGGGCCTCAGGAGGACACTAAGAGGCATTGCGGCGTCTAAGGAAGACATCTAAGGCAGGAGCGAGTCTTGACCTCAGGATAGGAGCCCACTTCTGGGCTCAGGGATCCAGGGACAAGGGAACAGGGTAGTTGCCTGACTGTTGGAACAGGGGCCGAGTCTGTAGCAAGGCAAGTTGATGGCTCCAACTTCTCCCTGGAGTGCAGCCCGCAGAGAATTGTCTTATTAACTGTGGACAACTGCAATCCTATCACCTGATCCTCTGCTTAAAATTCTTCCCTGACTCCCAGCACCTTCCGGGTAACAGCCCAAGCTCTCAGCACAGCTTACTCCATGCTTGGCACGTATGCTAGTTATGTCTACAGAGCATTGCAGGAGTTTTGCAGGGAAAGCATTGTTGGTCCCGTGTGTCGGATAAGGAAGGCAGAGAGGCAGAGCACTGGCCAAGAGCAATGTCTATGAAGCAGCAACATCAGAATGAAACCCACGCCTGTCTGGGGCCCTGGACTATACACCAGGCCATAGGCTGGGACTCAACTCATGTGAGTGAACCTCTTTCTGGTCCAAGGCTGGACTCTGAGGAAGCCTGAGGACTCCATCCGGGCTGTGTCCCCTGAGGGGTGTTGCTGGGGAGGAAGGTGAGTCCCACAGGTGGTGGTTCCACTTCTGGGAGAAGTTTCTCACAAGCTTGGTTACTGACTAAAAGGGGCATCAGTGAACACTCTGGCATGATAGAATTCTTCTGTATCTTGATAGGGATTGTGGTTACTTGGTACAGACATTGTCAAAACTCATCCAATGGAGCACTGAAGATCTGTGCATTTCATTGTATGTAAATTATATTCAATCAGAAGAAAAAGAATAGTAGAGGGAAAACTTGATTGACTGGAGGCTGGGCCAGGCCCCCGAGCACGAGGGCTTCCACAACCCAGGGATTAGTTGGCTGGCATCCCTGAGCCTTTCTCTTCCCAGCTGGTAGTTCTAGACAAGTGAGCAGAGCAGCCTTCATCCTGAGAGTCTTTCAGGGTGACTGATCAATCCTGGAGTGGTACAATTTTAGTCCCTAAAAAACGTTTGCATTCATCAAATGAAGCTGATACATACAGTGGAAGAGGGCTCCCAAACAGGCAGCCAGGTCCAGGGCTCAAAAGCCTGGAAAATGGAAGCAGTATTCATCTCACTAAGCCACACGACTGTGACATCACAAGCCCCATACGTTTCTGAGGATGTCCCCAGCAGTCTTGGTGGCACACTTCACCCTTCTTTTCCACTCAATACATCATATCATAGAGTGACATTATTTTAGAATTAACCTTGGAGCTCTTTTTTTTTTAAAGATTTTATTTATTCCTTTTTCTCCCCAAAACCCCCCGGTACATGGTTGTATATTTTTAGTTGTGGGTCCTTCTAGTTATGGCATGTGGGATTCCGTCTCAACGTGGCCTGATGAGTGGTGCCATGTCTGCGCCCAGGATCCGAACCGGCAAAACCCTGGGCCACTGAAGCGGAGGTCGCGAACTTAACCACTCGGCCATGGGGCTGGCCCCTGGAGCTCTTTTTTTGTTTAATAAATCATCCACAAATTCTGAGACTTTAGCTCTGAGTAGCAACACACCTGTGCAGCCCCTGGACTCTGACCATTGCTCACATTGTGCTCTAGAGCACCAGAGTTGAGAGCATTGCCCCAGGACAGGGACCATCTCCTGCTGACCCACAGGCAGTTCTCTAGAAGTCTGTTGAGTAAACTCCAAGTTTCTCACCTGAGTGTATACGAAAGCCCATCTTACTTAGGGGTAGGCAAGCCCCTAGAACCAGGAATCCACATTTCCTGATTCCTGTCAGAGAAATGTCTTCCTATTCAGAAGTACGGCAGAGACAGCACCCACCTGTCATTACAAACTGGGCAAGATATTTGACACTGTTTGGCCACTCAGCATCTATTCCTGCTTCTTAATTTCACTCTAATGTCCCTTGGGGAATTATCTGACAGCTACTGTGTGCAGTCTTGGAGGACAGTAATCCATCCCGGGACCCATCTTCTCACTTCAAAAACCAAGGGGTCACCCAAGTGTCCTGCTCCCTGACTTCCCTCTCATTACCTTAAAACAACCAAAGGCAGGCATCTGGTCTAGGCTTGGCCAGTTGGGTTTGCTTTCCTAGGAATTTGCCTTTGGAACAAAAAACACAAGGACAGAGGAATGGTGGAAGTTCATTCATCCCAGTGACCACAACTGGGCCAGACCATGAAGCTGTCCCTGCTTCTAAGACCTTCTGAACTGCCCAGCTCCTGTCTGTTCAAGCTCAGTTCTAGGCCTTCCCTTCCACCCGCTGGCATCCATGGCCACCCAATCACTTCCTTTTTCTTAATTTTAGCCCAAGTCAGTTTCCATTGCTAGCCGTCAATGAACCTGACCAATACAGCAGCTCATCTTGAGGAAAAATTCCTCATTTCCCTCCCCTAGGGAAGGCCAATATGGGGCCAAAGGTCAAATGTGATCCTCCTACCCCTGGGAAATGAACGTCCCAAGACTCTTAACCAATAAGAAAAGAAGTTTATATAATTTATTAGCCCTAACCATTGCCAGCTGGCAACTTCTGATCAGAACATGGAAAACCTGAGTTCACTTGACAAAGTTAGGCTCTCTGTTATGAAAAGGGCAGGGCAGGGAAGGAGGAATTTCAAGTGTTTGTTCACCTCACAAGAAAAGCCTAGTGATTACCTACTCTCTATTGCATCAGTCCTCGGATTCGTGCTGGGGACATTGCAGGGTCAAGCTCGCTGCATCATAGAATGGAGAAAATGGCCAACATGGTCAATTTCTTTGTTTTCTTGCCCCTAACAATTTCCAGTTGTGTGCAGAGAATTCTGGTCCCACTGCTCCTCAAGGACACGTGCTCAGTTTACTTACTATGATGGGCATTTACCCCAAGTGATAAGAGAACCCAAACCTCCATCCCTTGGAGAAAGGCTGCGTTGTGTGGAGGTAGAGCCCAGACTGCCTGGGTTCGAACCGCAAATCTGCCAAGGCTGTAGGACCTTGGACACGTCGTTTAATCTCTCTATGCCTCAGCCACCATGTTTGTAAGACTGGCTTTAGAGTCAATAATGCTGAGCAAGGACTCAATCTACTTGCTGAGAGACAAAAGCCAATCCTTCAAGAGGCAAGGCAGTGGAGAGAGAAAACTTTATTTAAGTGATGAGCTAGATAATCAGAAGATGGTGGACTATCATCCTAAAAAAACCATCTTAAAGGGGAACTGATTTGGAAATGACTCGTATAAGGCAAATGACACCCGAGGCTCAGGAGTGTCAGGCATTGGATGACCACCGACCACTGGGCGCCTCTCTGTAGACAAAAGTTTTGGATCTGCTGAATGTGACATTCCTGAGGAGTCTAAAAAAATATTAGTAATTTTCTTATCAGGGAGAGAACGAACAGTTTTGGCTTAAATCTTCTGCTAACAAATCATTCTCTCTACTGGTCGCTGACTGGTTACTGCTTAGCTTGCCTACGTGCTGTTTCAAGCATTTCTCCAAAGCACACTGTGAGAATAAGAGTGTGTGTGGGGTGGGGGGCGGTGGTTAGACATGGAGTCTCTCAAGGTAACTCGATCTTGTCAATATATGGGAAGCATTTAGAATTGGAAACACAGTTACCCTACATCACTGTCTTCTCAACCTTGCCATGGCATCAGGTCACTGAACAAGTGACTAAACAGCTGACAGAAGCCATGTGACCTGCCTTCTCTTGTTTATCTGCAGCTACACTCGTCAAAAGAAACGGAGTTCCACTCCCAGCATAACAGCGTGAGGTGCTCCATGGGCCCACTCCACAGAGAAATTGGAGAAAATTATTTTTACACAATCATTTAAACTCTCTGGAAATTGACCTAAGTGCATAGAAATATTTATTCAAGAAAATCTACTAAAACTTAGTGAGTTTTAGTAAGAACTGAGAGTAGAACTGAGTAAGACAAGAGTCTGTGGTACATGACCCAAGACCCACCCATCGACAAGACGGAAAATTCACTCCAGGCTGGTATAGACAAGAACACAGGGCAGAAGGCTATCTTCCTGGGAGGTACAAGACATAAGCATTTTTCATCCTGCCTGCAGCTACTTGTTGTGGAGACTAAGTACCAGGTGAGGGCAGCTAAGAGGTGGGGGCTGTCTTCTGCTCAGCCTCCACTGGCGCGACTGAAGTTATGCATTGATTGTGGCACGGCTGAGGATACTGCGGCCACAGTTTTCTCTTGTTCCAGTTCATGGGCAGGGAACTTCCACCAGGGGATGCCAGCCAAGGAGACCTGAGTCTGCTGCCTCCCCATCACTGAGCACTCAACTCCGTGAATGGGGGTGTCACTCAGAGAGAAGCACATCATTGTCCCCACCCCCAGCACCAGAGCCTTGCCTCAGAGATTTCCTCCAGGAGGGAAAAGCAGGCTACAAACAGAGAGCTCCAAATCCCTCCCTAAAAAAACTGACTTCATTTGCAACAGGGAATGGAAAGATTCAAGCTTCAGGGTGCTCTCACAAACAGTGGAAGTTGTGGCCAAAGACATTCGGAAGGAGACTGATAGATTCATTGGAGATATAGGCTAAACTGTTGGCTGGTTAATTTGCTGGAGAGAAATGGGGAAAGAGACAGCTGTGAAGAGTCCACCTTGGATGAGAACAAATCTCGAACACTGACCTCAGGTACTACCCCTACAAAGGAGCTCAGATTTAATTGGATTCCACTGTAAAGAAATTTATGCCCTGGGGCATTGTTGAGAACAATAGAGCAACCAGCCAGGAATTTGTGGCGCTTCACAGCTGGATGTTGTTAGAGAAAGAGACAAAGACATCCCTGCCAAAACCACTGTCATCACAGGGTAATTGTGGGTGTACTCAAGGCTGCACCCCTTGAGGTGCAACATTAGAGGCTTCACACTGTAGGGGGTAGAAGGACTTCACTAAAATAACCCAGCCAGTCACCAAACAAGCAAACAATAATGTGCCTGGGGAGGGGGGGACCAGTTTCCAGATTTGCTACAATACATCATCTAAAACAGTGAGTTTCCAACAAAAAAACTACAAACATAAAGAAATAGAAAAGAATGACCAACATGGGGGAAAAAACAGAAAACAGAAACTAGCTGTGAAAGCAACCAGATATCAGATTTAACAAAGATTTCAAAGTAGCTGTTCTAAATATGTTAAAAAAACTAGAGAAAACCATGGTTGAAGAAACAAAGGAAGGTTTGATGACAATGTCTCATAAAATAGAAATGTTAATAAAAAGAAATATTTAAAAAATCAAATGGAAATTCTGTAGTTAAAAAGGACAGTAATTAAAATGAAAAATTCACCAGAAGAGTTCAATAGTAACTTTGAATTAGCAGAAGAAAGAATTAGCAAACTTGAAGATAGAGCAATATAGATTATGCAATCCCAAGAACAGAGAGAAAATAGAATGAAGAAAAATGAACAGAGCCTCAGGGAATGGTAGGACACCATAAGTGCACCAACATATGCATAATACAAGCACTAGAAGGAGAAGAGAGAGAATGTAGCAGGAAAAATTTGAAGAAAAATGTCTGAAACTTCCCAAAATATATTGAAAAACAATCCACACATCCAAGAAGCTCAACAAATTCAAAATAGGATAAACACAGAGAGATCCACAAATAGACATATCATAGTGAAAGTGCTGAAAGCCAAAGACAAGGAGAAAATCTTGGAAGCAGCAAGAGTAAAACAACTCATTACTTACAAAGGAACCTCGATAATCTTAACATCTGACTTATCAGAAACAGTGGAGGCTAGATGGCAGTGGAGTAACGTATTCAAAGTGCTCAAAGAAAGCAATCATCAACCTAAAATCCTATATCCAGTAAAGCTATCTTTCAAAAATGCTGGCAAAATAAAGACATTCCCAAATAAACAAAAACTGAGAGAATTTGTTGCTAGCCACCCACCTTACAAGAAACGCTAAAGGACATTCTTTAGGCTGAAAGCAAGTGACCATTGACATGGCAAAACAATGAGGCAAGATAATTATATGATTATAAAAGACAACATAAATGTGCATTTCTTCTCCTTTCTTCTCTTAACTGATTTAAAAGCAATTGTATAAAACAGCATGTATATAATGTATTTTGGGGCTAATAATATATAGAAATGTAACATATTTGACGATATCACAAAGGAGGTAGATGGGAACAAAGAGGTACTGGGCTGAGGAAGTGACGCTGGACAGTAACTTGAATCCACAGTAACAAATGAAGAGCTCCAAAAATGATTAGTGAGAAGGTTAATATAACAAAACCTACAAATACATATACGTGCTCCCCTTTCTTTTCTCAGCTTCTTTGAAAGACATAAATTATCTAAAGTAATAATTATAACAGTTTTAGATTTGTGACACTTATAAGTGTAATATGTTTAACAATAATACCACAAAAATGATAAGAATAGAATAAAGCTATATAGGAGTAACATTTTTAAATCTCACTGGATAAGCTAAGATATATAGGGTAAACCCTAGAGTAACCATGAAGGAAATAAGTTAAAAAAACAAATAAATAGTGAAAAAATCATTAAAGAAATTAAAAAATTACATTAGAAAATATTTATTTAATGCAAAAAGAAGGCAATAAAGGAGGGGGTGAAGACACGAGACATATAGAAAACAAAAAGTAAAATGTTAGATGTAAATCGAAGTATATCAATAACAACATTAAATACAAATATGTTAAATGATCCAATTAAAGGTAAAGCCAGTCAGCCTGGATTAAAGAAAGATAAAATAAGATCCAACTATATGCTTTCTATGGGAGATATGCTTTAGATTCAAAGATACAAATAGACTGAAAGTGAAAGGATGGATAAATCTATATCATGAAAGCTAGAGTGACTATACTAATATCAGACAAAACAGAATTTAAGACAAAAATTTTACTAAAGATTTTTAAAAAGGCATCTTATAATGATTAAAGGGTCAATCCATCAGGAAGATATAACAATTATAAATATAGATGCACTCAACAACAGAGCACCAAAATACATGAATAAAAAGTGCCAAAAAAGAAGGAAGAAATAGTTAATTCAACATTAATAGTCAGAGACTTCAATAACGGATAGAATAATCAGGCAAGAAATCAACAAGGTAACAGAAGACTTGACCAACGTTACAAACCAACTAGGCCTGACAGACACGCATAGAACGCTCCACCACCAACAGCAAAATACACATTCTTCTCAAGTGCACGTGGAACACTCTCCAGAACAGACTATAAGCCAGCCCATTAAAAAACCTCAATAAATTTAAGAGGATAGAAGTAATACGAAGTATGTTCTCCAACTACAATGGAATGAAATTAGAAATCAGTAGCAAAAAGAGAAATAAGTCACACGGAGAAAGACAATTACATATGACTTCACTCATATGTGGAAGGTAAACAAACAAAAAAAACGCATAATGCAGAGAACAGATTGGTGGCTACCAGAGGGAAACGGGGTTGAGGGAGGGTGAAAGGGATAAAGGGCACATGTGTACTGTGTCGGATAGAAACTAGACTTTTGGTGGTGAACACAATGCAGTCTAGCCAAAAATCGAAATATAATGAAGTATACCTAAAATTTATATAATGTTATAAACCAATGTGACCTGAATAAAATAAGAAAACGAAATCAATAGCAGAAAGAAATTTGGGAAACTCATAAATATGTAAGCCATTAAACAACAAACTCCTAAGCAACCAATGGTAAAAAAGAAAATAAAAAATAAATTAGAAAATAATTTGACATGAATAAAAATAAAGACATATGAACACTTCTGGGACGCTGCGAAAGCAGGGCTTAGAGGAAAATTTCTAGCTGTAAATGTCTATACTGAAAAAGAAAAAGATCTCAAAACTATAGTATAATTTTCACCTTAGGGCTCTGGAAAAAGAAGAGCAAACTGAACCTGAAGCAAGCAGAAGGAAGGAAAGAATAAAGATTGGAGCAGAAATTAATTAAAGCAAGAATAGAGAAACATTAGAGAAATCCAACAGAACCAAAAACTAATTCTTTGAACAGATCAACAAAAGCGACAATTTTAGCTAGACTGACCAAGAAAAAAAGAGAGAAGACTCCAATTACTAGAATCAGAGATAAAAGAAGGGGCATTATGACTGACCTCAGAAAGAAAGAGTTATACTATGAACAATTGTATGCCAATAAATTAGACAACTTAGAATGAAATGGGCACATTCCTAGAAAGATACAAACTGCTGAAACAGATTCAAGAAGAGTAGAAAATCTGAATAGACCTATAACAAGTGAAGAGATTGAATTAGTAATGCAAAAAACTACCCACAAAGAAAACCCAGGCCAGATGTCTTCACTAATGAATTCTACCAAACATTAAAGGAAAAATTAATACCAATTTTTCACAAACTCCCCCCAAAAATAGAAAAGGATGCCCTGAAGCCAGAACCAGAAAAAGATATCACAAGAAAAGAAAACTACAGACCAGTATCTCTTATGAGTATGGATGCAATAATCCTTGACAAAATCCTAGCAAACTGAATCCAGTCACATAGAAAAAGAATTACATACCACGACCAATTAGCATTTATCCAGAAATGCAAGGTGACTTAACACCTAAAAATCAATGAATGTAATTCACCGCATGTTTAGAACAAACAATAAAAGCCACACGATCCTTTCAATAGACACAGAAACATTCAAAATCAACATTGACAAAATTCAACATCTCTTCATGTTAAAACACTCAACAAACTAGGAGCAGAAGGGAAATTCTTCGACCTGATAAAGGATTGAAAAGCTCAGAGCTGACATCACACATAAAGATGAAAGACTAGATGCTTTCCCCGAAGGTCAGGACACAAGACAAGAGCGTCTGCTCTCATGACTTCTATTCAATATTGTACTGATGATTCTAGCCAGGAAAATTAAGTGAGAAAACGAAATAAAAGCTAGCAAGATTAGAAAGGAAGATACACAACTCTCTCTATTTGCAGATAACATCATTCTTTACATAGAAAATCCTAAGGAATTCACCAAAAAAGGGAGCAAAACTGAGGTATGTCTCAATACGATAGACCCCCGTTTTGAAAATGACTCAGACTGTCCAACACCAGAGTTCACTGGATCAAAATTAATCAGTGGCTGGAACTAGGCTTATAACCGTATTTTTAGGTGAGTAAAGCTGATTAAACTGACTTGGAGGTTATTTTTGTGTAATTACTTTAAAATCTATATAAAAAGCATGCTAACAGGCTGCACTTAAAAATTATCTTACCCCTTCCACTCACATGGATATCTAAACATGTGGACCACTTTTGAGAAATTTTGCCTTCCTGCTAATCATCTTCTGCAAGACCATATGTAAGAAAGTGCTCGTAAAAGGGAATTAAAATCTCTTCAACAAACGGTGCTGGGAAAACTGGATAGCCACGTGGAAAACAATGAAGGTATACCCTCAGCTTACACCATATACAAAAATTAACTCAAAATGGATCAAAGACCTAAGTGTAAGACTCAAACCTGTAAAACTTCTAAAAGAAAACAGAGGAAATCTTCATGATATTGGATTTGACCTGATTTCTTGAATATGACACCAAATGTACATGCAACAAAAGCAAAATAGACAAGTAGGATTTCATCAAACTTAAAAACTTTATGCATCAAATGACACAACCAACAAAGTGAAAAGGCCGTCTATGGAATGGAAGAAAATATTTGCAAATGATGTGTCTGATAATGGGTTAATATCCAGAATATGAAAGAACTACTACAACTCAACAAAAAAAAGTCAAATAATTAAAAAATGGACAAAGGACTTGCATAGACATTTCCCCAAAGAAGATATACAAATGGCTAACGAGCATATGAAAAGATGCTCAGCATCACTAATCATTTAGGGAAATGCAAGTCAAAACCATGAGATATCACCCCACACCCATTATGACGGGTGTTATCAAAAAACAGAAAATGACAAGTGTTGGAAAGGATGTGGAGAAAGTATGCACTGTTGTAAAACGGTGCAACCGCTATGAAAAGCATTATGGTGATTCCTGAAAAAAATTAAAAATAGAATTACTATATGATCCAGCAATCCCGCTTCTGGGTATACATCCAAAAGAATTGAAAGTAGGATGTCAAAGAGATATTTGTATGGGGCCGGCCCGGTGGCTCAGCGGTTAAATTCGCACGTTCCACTTCTCAGCGGCCCAGAGTTCGCCAGTTCGAATCCCGGGTGCAGACATGGCACTGCTTGGCAAGCCATGCTGTGGTAGGCATCCCACATATAAAGTAGAGGAAGATGGGCATGGGTGTTAGCTCAGGGCCAGCCTTCCTCAGCAAAAAGAGGAGGACTGACAGGAGTTAGCTAATCTTCCTCAAAAAAAAAAAGAGAGAGATTTGCACATTCAAGTTCATGGTAGCACTATTCACAATAGCCAAGAGGTAGAAGGAACCCAAGTGTCCATGGACAGATGAATGGATAAATAAAATGTGATATATATATATATATATATAAAATGGAATATTATTCAGCCTTAAAAAGGAAAGAAATCTTATCTCATGCTATAACGTGGATGAACTTCCAAGACATTGTGCTAAGTGAAACAAGCCATTCACAAAAAGACAAATGCTGTATGATTCCACTTATATGAGGTATCTAAAGTAGTCAAATTTATAGAAACAGAAAGTAGAATGATGGTTACCAGGGCCTAGGGGGAGGGGAAAAAGGAGAATTGTTGTTTAATGAGTATGTGGTTTCAGTTTTGCAAGATAAAAAAGTTCTGTGTATCTGTTTCACAACAATGTGAATATACTTAACACTGCTGAACAGTACATGTAAAAATGGTTAAGACAGCAAATTTTATGTTATGTATTTTTTTTACCACAATTTAAAAAACAGTGTCCCCTGATGATAGGAGACAGTTCAGCTCGCAACTCTATGGCACGAGTGCTTTTCCTCGAGAGAACCGTCAAACCTCCAGATGCAGCAGAAGTATTTCATGTCGACTTCCTAATTCATCACCCAGAATGCTAAAAAGACGCGTACACGGGGGATACAATTTAATAAAATTAGTAATTTTCACTTCTTTTCAGAACAGAGGCGATTTAGTGTGCCGGGTAAATTTAAGATAATGTTATGAGCATTTTTGAGATTTGAGTTGCTTGAGGCAGGTGTCTTATTTCATTTGCCTACCATTCTGACGCCAGGATCTAACACAGAGTCGGGACTTCGTCCAGGGTTCTGGGAGAAGCACTGGAGGGTTCTCCCAGCAGAGTGAGGAGGGGGTTTGCGTTTTTAAAGGCCCTCTGGCTGCTGTGTAGAGAAGGGATTTGGAGGAGCGAGTGGGGTGGGAGGGGTCTGGAGGCCACTGGGGATCAGTTGCGGGGACCTGGCCAGGCTGACTGAGGGGGCTTGGACTAAGATGGGGGTAATCCCAAATTCCCGGGAGACAGAGTCGTTTGCTCCAGATTGGGTGAGGGGTCTAGAAAGTGGCCAGGAGGGAGGGAGGTCACATGACACAAGCTCGGCATCCGAGGGCTGCCCCCATGGATGAGAGAGGAAATGTTAAACTAAGAAGGGACTCTGGGTGAGCAGGTACCGCAAAAGGAGTCTGTGTTTGAAGCCAGTGCACTCCTGCTCCCTTCTGAGAGGTTACCAGAAGCTGGCTTGGTCCTCTGCCCTTTCTTGCTTTTATTCCTAAGAGTGAGGCCACCTCCCTAATAGTGCCATCTTTAGATGTCCGTGCTGACCCCCATTGTGCCCTGGTCCCATCCTCTTCCTTCTCAAGGCCTCCCTGCTGCCATTCTCCCGGCTCTGTCCTCTCCCTTCCCCCTGGGCCATTCCCATCAGTATGGGAACCCTTAAGCACAGACCCCACCTCTAATTCCACATGGCCTCCAGCTCTACCCCATTCCTCTCCAACCCTTTACAGCAAACCCTTAATAAAGCTGTCCATATCTGCTGACGTCACAGCCCCCACTCCTGCTCCGATGAGGTGGTGTTCCCCCAGACGCTCTTCCAGCAACAATATCTTCCAAGATTTTCCTGTTCATTCTCAACCAAGTGATGAGGACCAGATGGACCTGCCCCAGCCCCAGGGGTATGCCCTGACTTGGCTTATGCTAATCCGTGTATCCCAGGCCCCTGGACATAGTGACTGGTTCAAGATGGGCACCTGACCCATTCAGGCCCATGAGAACTGAGGCATGTCTGATGGAGCTCCTGGGAAAGAAGCTCCCTTTCTCTTCCAAGAGAGCTCCTGGAAGAGAGGCTACCAAACAACTCTCTCTCCCTCCTGATGACAGACTGCAAAGATGGAACGTTTTAACCTGATGCAGCCATTTCTGCGGCCAAGAAGGAAGCTAGCCTGAGGTCCATTTCAGTCTACTGAGGCGGGAAGAACTGAGAGAATATCAGAGAAAGCAGACTGGAGCTCTGGTGACACCACAAATTTCTGGATCATTCTGTGCCTGAGGCTATCTGTGGACTGGTCCATTATTTGAGCCAATAAGTTACCTTTTTTATTCAAGCCAGCATGGGCTAAGACTTGTGTTGCTTGCAACCAAAGGATCCTAAATAATACACTCTGCCAAAACAGCAAAAGAGGCTGCCTGCCAAGAGAAGCAAAAGGATGAGTGTCTGTTCCTTATGACCAAAAGAACTCGAACTCTAACCCTGCGGGTCTCCTGAACAGGTCTAAGAGGGTCGTGGGGTGTATGCACCGTGGACTCCAGCCTCCTGGAGCATCACGTGGCTCTAGTGACTTCTAGTGTAAGTACTTCACGACTACAAGTGTGAGAGCTGCAAAGGTGGTCTGTTCACCACTAAATCCCCAGCATCTAGAACAGTGTATGGGACATACAGCAAATGTTTATTGAATGAATGCATGAGTCACCCGAGCATGCCCCAGAGCCCCTCCCCTCAAATCCACCCATGGAAAAGAAACTGCAGCTAAGACCTTGCATGACAATTTATTCTCCTGAGACGGGAAGGCAGTGGAAGGGGTTAGGTGAGAGGGACAGGAGGGTAGACTCCGGATTCAGGGAGGGAGGAGCTGGGGAGGTTGCTGGAGTTGCATCTTCCCCAAGGCGGGACCAGAGTTCCCAGAGGCTCAGATGAGACCTGGAGTGGAGAGAAGAGCCAGCTGTGGGCAAGTGTGTGAGGTCTCCGGGGGAAACGGGGACTCAGAGCCACCTGTCCCTGCTGAACACACCCAGAGTCACATCCTGGAAACCTGTGTGGGTTGTGGGGCTTTGAAGATAAAAGCCACAGGCTCCAATGGCAGGAAATGATGGGGACCTCACACAGGCTGACCCACATCTGTCAGCATCAGGTCCTGAAGCATCAGTGAGGGCTAGGTGAGCTGCTGCAGTCGTTCACAGCTCCATCTCCTGCAGCCATGGCCTGTTCTCTCTGGGCACAGCTTGGGCAGCGCTGGAGGAAGAGGCGAGGAGAGCCATCCCCACCCGGCAGGATTCTCACACCCAGCTCTCAGGCCCCTAGTGTCATGGAGAAGGTTGTGGCCTCCGCTCCCATCCCCAGGGACCTATGCTGAGCTGGGGCGTTGGAGCCTGCTCAGGGCTCTGCCGCCTCTTGAATATCCCAGTCAGGAGGCATTTCCTTGCCGTCAAGCTCTTTACATAATGATCTCCGTCAATCCTCATTCCACCCTCAGAAATACAGATTATTATCCCTCCTCCACAGATGAGGAAACTGAAGCTCAGAGAAGGCAAGTTACCTGCCCAAGGTCACACAGCTGAGGAGAGAAGGATTTTACCTGATTTTACCCCAGACAATCATCAGGCCCCAAGCTCTTAAGAGTATTTCTCAAAGCTCTTCATGATTATGTCTCAAACATTTCTAGCTAAAGCCCACCTACCCAACTTCTCCACAGGGTTGGGAGTAGGGGGAGTAATGTGTCATAACAAGGAAGCTTCTAGGCACACATGTGAGCTGCCTATGAAGTTCTCCAAGACAGATCAGGAGGGGATCGGAGCTTGGAGTCTTTGAACATTCCATTTTGGAATATCTTCCACTGCCATCCCAGTGGAGAAGGATAAATCTGATAAACCCAGGGCCAAGGGTGGGCCCTGCAGTGCCAAGATGCTGAGCAGGTTGGGGGAGCAAAAAAAAAACATGTCTGTGTTTTTAAACCATGTTGCACATTCTTGGGGAGGCTGTCTGAGGCCCTCCAGAATGAGTCCTTGCTGTCACCTCTGTACTCACCTGCTTTACGTTTGCATAGCTTGATGTCCACGCAGACTTCCTGGGGCTTTTTGCCAGCCAGGATGTCCCTGGAGATGAGAGGAAGACACGTCCTCATGATCTTCTTGCAGGCGCCTCTCAGGAGCCCCAAATTCCTGCACACCCGGGACGCAGCCTCGTTGATGGTGGCCTGTAGCAGCGGCACCAGGATGGGACAAAAGAATCAGATGAGCCCTGCCCAGCTCTGTCACCCTATAGACCTCAGCAGCTCTGGGCCCTGGGCAGCTCTGGTGATGAGAGCTGGCTGAGAGAAACCAGTGCCAGGTAGCTGTGGGAGCTGAGACTGGAGAGACAGGGCTCGGCCCCAACTCCCAGTCCCCAAAGCCCTGGCCCAAGCCTGGCCAGTAGGGGCTTTTGAGAGACAGACAGTTGGCCTTGCCAGAGTCTCAGCCCCCTGTACACACGCGCCCTGTTATCTGTGTGGAGAATGGAGCCCACGGCTACGAGACCCACATTCAAGGCTCTGCCTACATAGTTTCCTGGGTCAAGGGCCTGGCTGGGGCGCTCCACCTACAGAGGGTGTGTGGAAAGGTCAGGAGGGGGTCAGAGCTTGGAGCCTTGGCACATTCCATTTTGGAATATCTTCTACTGCCATCCCAGTGGAGAAGGATAAATCTGAGTACCCAGGGCCGAGGGTGGGCCCCACAGTGCCAAGATGCTGAGCAGGTTGGGGGAGCAAAGGAGAGAGATGGAGAGAGAGTGAAACAAGGGTTCTTGGTAGTGACACATCCACTCATTAAGCACCTACTCAGTGCCAGGTGTGGAGCTCAGCACATCCTACCCTCTGGCTTGTTGAAAAGGCATAGGCAGCTTGGGAGGTAGGGGTCATCATCCGTCCCATTCCGCAGATAAGAAAACTGAGGCTCAGAAAGCGTGAACGATTTGCCCAAGCCGTGCAGTTAGGAAGTGGCAGATCTGGGATTTATCAGTCCTGACCCAGGCCCCCACTGGAACCAGCCCCTCAAAGCTCTGTCTTGGACTACCTTCTTTGGGGACAAGTTCCCTTTGAGAATTTGATGGGAACCATGCACACTCTTCCTCCCACTTTCCCTCTCCTACAGTGTCCCAATTTCACGGGATTCTCTTGAAGTCCATCCACAGACACTGGAGGGGCCCACAGAGCCCCTGCTGGGAAGCTCTGGCGCAGCCGGAGGTCAGACCCTCCCCCAGCGCCCCGCTCCAGGCCAGCTGTGCTGGGTGCTCTGGGCCCCTACCCAGTCCCTTGACCAGCGGGCAGAAGCCTCCACCAGCCCAGGCCTCACCTCATTGGGCTGCTCTCCCACCAAGTCCTCCAGCTTCTGGAGTATCTTCCGACAAGACCAACAGGCGATGCCCTGCCGCTCTCTTTCCGTCAGCAGGTCACCCTGTCAGGAAAGGAAGTCCCTTGAGGTGGTCTCTCAGACACCCCGAGAGCCCTTGGAAGGGCCCCAGAAAGGGGCCCTTGGGTGTTTCCGAGGCCGGCAAGATCATCTACGATCTTTCCGCCCTTAAGGGCCTGAACCAGGCTGGCTGGCCCCTGCCCACCTTCTTGCTAGTCTTAGACGGGCTGACAGACCCCGGAACCTGTCCCCACACCCACAACACCTTTCCCAGCCCAGCACTTGCCCCTCTTCTGTCCTCCGGTCAGACCCCAGAGGACCCTTTTGGGGAGAGCCCAGCCAGACTCTTGCAGCCCCTCCAGTCAGGAATGAGTGTGAATAAAACCAGCATCTTCAGCTCTCAGCCCTGCCTCCCCCTCCCCCATCCACTGGAGATCCCCAGCCCTCGCCCCTGGCGCTATACAGGGAGGAGAGAAAGGAGAGGTACTGTGGGAGGTGAGCAGGAAGCCAGCTGTGTACCTGGAGGTCCTCCTGAGTCAGGCCCTGGCAGAACTGCTCTCCATCAGACAGGTGGGCTGTCGCCAGGTCGTAGCTCTCAGGGTTCAAACCAGAAAAGGTCAGACCTGGGGAAGAAACAGCATCAGCATCCCCCCGCAGGTGGAAGGAGAGGGAAAAGTCAGTTCTCCTGGCTGGTGGGGAGCCCAGGAGGTGACTGGGGCCCAGGACAGGAGTGGGGCCTTGTGAGGAGTCCTGGAGGCCTCTCCTCCCACTCTGCCCTGGGGCCGCTCTGAGCCACCCTCAGCCAAAGAGACAGGCTCTCAAGTTCCTGCCGGAGAGCCAAGAGGAAGAGACTCACCTCTCCCCGACCCATGCACCCCCTTCCCATCTCTCTGTCTCTCTCTCTCTTTCTCACACACACATACACACAAACACACACACACACAAACACACACACACACACAGTTTTAGGGGTTGGTCTCAAAGGGAACTTCCTTCTTCTTTCAAGAGATTCTCTTTCTGATTCTTTCTTTTTCTCTTGCCTCCCAAAAAGAATTCATGTCAGGTGGCCCAATGCAATCCACCCTCCCTTCCAGAAGTGTCTTTACCCTCACTAAGCCCCTGGAGCTCACAGTGATGCCAGGGACTGGGTGAGAGGAGGGGTGCAAGGAGCAGGAGGTGAGCCTTGAGCAGTAAGAGGTCCCCACTCGCTCACAAGCCCTGTCATAATCCTAGCCCCTGTGGGCCAGAAGAAACATCAGACCCACTGATGAGGGTCGACGACCTTCATGACACAGATGGAGAGGCAGAGGCCCAGGAGGGAAAGGGGGACCCAGGCCACACAGCATGATCAGCAGAGCTAGGATTGGAGCCCCGGCCAGGGCTCACTCCCTTCCTACTAGCTGCCTCTCCCCCTCGGCCAGGTCACTGACAGGCTGGCGCTGAACCTGGCTCTGAGAGAAAGGCCCAGCCTCCACGACGGTGGCGAGAAGGCTGGTGAGGTCCTGGAGACCCAGGGAGCCTGTGGTGCTCCTGCTCGGGGCTCACCAGGCAGGGCCGGGAGGAGCTGTCAGCATCTGCACCAAGGGGGATGTCCTTACCTGGGGTGCCCAGGAGCGCCGAGGCAAGGAGCAAGAGGGTCCGGGAGGTCATGGTGGGGCAGCTGCTGAGGCGCCCTCCACACCCCATTTTATGGAGGCTGGGAACCCGGCTGGGTGACCTGGCCAGGTCCTTCTCTCGGCCACCTCCCCATGTCACTGGGTTTACCACAAACACCAAAACTAATCTGTGGAGAAGTAGGGGGGAGGAGTAACACGTCAGAGGTTCCATGCCCCCCATCATCTCACCTTCCCCCACCCCCACACTACTAGAACTTTCTGAGCTGAGAGGGGTTTGCTGGAGGGCATCAGAGGCCATGGTGCCCACTCTGCCCGGGATACAGTAATGGAAGGAGAAATCCCTGCAACTGAGGGTCAGGCAGGGCCCTTGGCTACGTGAGCATCCAACCCCTCCGCCCCTTCTCTCCCTCCTCTCCTGGGGTCTCAGCTGGTGTTCCTCCATCACATGCCTCCTCGTATCCCTGCTCCCGCCACAGCCACTTAAGCCAATGTAGCACAGATTTAGCCGGATTTAGAAAAAGTCCCAACTCTCCATCCTCCTTCAGCATTCTCTCTAATTACTGCACCCCCTTCCACCTCCCCAGCAATCCCATCATCAGCTGAGTCCCAAGCTTCAGCCCAGCCTCTTTCTCCAAAACATTGTATCTTTCCTGAGTCCATTGGGGCCCTGCTCTCCACTCGGCTTCTGCTGAGAAGAAAGAAGATGGAGTCCCAAGGCGGGCAGGCCTCTTACAAGCTGAGGCATGCTCAGGGCATCACAAGCAAGATTCTCCATCTCTTGGATCCACAGTCCCCTCTCTGTAAAATGGGCAAGGTGTTGCCTGCTCACAGGGCTCCAAGGTGGCGCGTTTGCACGTGGGAGGAAGCTTTGCAGCCTGCAATGTGCTAGGCAAATGTAGGCTGTTATCATGGGCCAGAATTCCCTGCGGTGAGTCTGCGAAAGCTGGTTCTGCGGGGGCTAAAAGGTGCTATTGGGGCGAATGGGGAGGCAGGGTTCCTGTCCTCACGCGGAAATGCCGGGCTGGCGAGCAAGGCTGGCTTCCCATGGACTCCTCACACCTTCACCATGCCAGAGTGTGTGCTGGACCCCAAAGCAGAGCCCTCTGGCTTTCCCAAATGTCTTTGGCCACAAAACCTTTTGGTTGAGGAGCCACTAGAGGGTTTGAGTGGCAGTAACTGATCTGGTCACCTTCTCAGGCTGGTGGGACCAGGAGGGTTACTGGCCTAGCAGTCTCTGGAGCCTGAGCGGCAGTCGTCTTGGAGACAAAAAACAGACAGACAGACAGTCAGGCCCCTCCGCAGAGAGTCCGACTGGGGGTCCTCCTCATTCTCACTTCCTTTCTCAAATGGAGGCTGAGTTGAGAATAGGGAAAGCAGGTTTGCTACACCCCATGGTGGATCAGACTGAACCGAGACGGGCAGGGGGCCCCTCGAAGACTTTCTGGCTGCTCACCCCAACCCCAGGGAGGCAGATGCATTTACACACTCACCACACACACTCACTCACATCACACACCTACACACAGTCATACCAACTCACAGTCACACACTCATTCACACACACTCACAGACACTCAGACACACACACTCCCAAACACTCACACACCTACATACAATCACACACCAACTCACAGTCACACACTCATTCACACACACTCACACACACACACCCCACCTTTATCCCTGCCCATTGTGGAAGCCACTGAATGCCAGACTAAAGAGCGTGGAATTTAATTTAGGCACTTTTTTGTCTCTTATTTTTATGGAAAAAAATGTTAATCAGATAAGTAAGAAAAAACAAATGAAACCACTCATAATTCACCGAACAGATATAAGCCAGTTAAAGATTTACAAGGATATCCATTTATACTTTTAAATACATATATTTATAAATAAGTGTAGTTTAGGTATAATTATAATTATATATCATAAAAACCATTTTTAAGATTTTTTTTTTGATGAGGAAGATTGGCCCTGAGCTAACATCTGTCGCCAATCTTCCTCTTTTTTTTTCTCTCCCCAAAGCCCCAGTACATAGTTGCATATCCTCGTTGCAAGTCATTCTAGTTCCCCCATGTGGGACGCCATCACAGCATGGCTTGACAAGCAATGTGTAGGTCCACACCCAGGATCCGAACCAGCGAACCCCAGGATGCCGAAGCAGAGCACACAAACTTAACCACTCAGCCATGGGGTTGGCCCCAAAAAAACAATTTTTAAACAGCTCTTTTCACTTAACAAAATATCATGAACATCTTTCATGTCAATAAATTTAGATTTCCTTCACCAGTTCCACTGGTTGCCTAATATCCTACATTAGGGATGAACCATGACTGAGTCCTTTGGTTCTGGGACTCACGTGTCCTCCGTGGTGCTTCCACTTGCGGAGCAGAGGCTGAGAAATCCCTCTGATGGCTTGTGCAGTACTCCAGGTGAATGATACCAACACCTTTTTCAGACCGCGTGCTTCATGATCTCAAGATGGCTGCTGTAGCTCCTCCAGACCTCAGGGCCTCATCCCAGGTGGAAAAATAGAAAGAGTGAAGCAGAAAGAGGTGGTACCTATACAAGAAAAGCAAATCTTTCCCAGAAACCTCCATCTCCGATTCATTGGTACTTCTCGGTGCTACCCTGGCTGCAAAGGGCTATAGGGAAGGAAGCCTTTGCTGGGCTTCTGTTGCCACTTTGAACAAAATTGAGATTTTTCAGGAAGATGAGAAGGAATGGGAATCGGGCACGCAATAGCAGCATTGGCTACAGGAGGACTTCTTGCTAAAAGAGGCATTTTGAAGGAAGACGATAGAATTTTGTAGCCAATTAGATATAGGAAATAGAGGAGAGAGGAGGCAAAAGTTTCCAATAGTTGGGGCCTAGGAGACTGGTTGTAAAGTAGAAAAGTCAGGAAAAGGAACTTGTTTGTGAAAATGGAGTTTGAGGGGTTGCATTTTTATCCAGCTATATGGTGACTACTTGAGGGCAGAGGCACCTCGGGGTCAGGATCTCCCCACCACGACTAGAACAGCCCTCAGACCAAATGGTCCAGTGATGTCAAACTCGACTCACCTCATATAAGGAAACTAGGACTCGGAGAGGTCCAGGGAATTGCCCCAGGACTCACAGCTCGAAAAGGATGCATCTGGAGATTTGAACCCAGGCCTGTCTGAGTCCAAAGCCCAAGCCTTTCCCCAACTCCAGTCCGTCTCTGTCCCGAGGCTTCCAGGGCATAGGCGCTGCCCTCTCACAGCCAGGTCGAGCACTGACCCCTCTGCTCTGCCCACCACCTCTGCTCTAACCACTTGTAGAGGCTTATGTGTGAAGACCACATGAATTAAGGGGAAAAGTCCCCAGAAGGTGACTCACGTCTTTCTTTGTTGTGGGGTATTTGGTAAGACCAGATATTCCAGTAAGACCTTGGGGGTTGAGGGGTACCAGACGAAGTTTATGCAGTTCACCACAAACCTCCACCCAGGCCTCTGGGGTCCCTTGTGAAGAGAAACTGGGGCAAGTTCCACCTTCGTCCTACTTGTGGGGTCCCGGGGGACCAGCCTGTTGCAAGTCAAGCCCAGGCCTCCTGGGAGTTTCTGTGTGAAGGCTATTGCTTTCTGTATCTTCTTCAAGAAATCTTTACTTTCTGCAAGGTCATGGTGATATCCTCTGATTTTCTTCTAGGTGCTTTATAGCTTTAACTTTTACATTTAGGCTTATGATTCATCTCAAGTGAGCTGGGTTGAGATTCTGTCGTTTCACATCGACTTCTTGGAAAGAATTTCCTTTTCCCATCGAATTGCTTTGGTACCTTAGTCAGAAATCAACTGACTGTATGAATGTGGGTCTACTTGTGGACCCTTAATCATAGCGACTACTACTTCAATAATAATAAGAAGAAAGCAATTCGCTTTTTTAAATGAGCACAATATTTAAACAGTTAATTCACAAAGGAAGAACAGCCTATAAATATTTTAAAAAGTGCCCAACATCATAAGTTATGAGGGAATTCTATATTAAAACTACAATGAGATGATGGCGTCAAAATGACTAAAATTAAAAAGACAAGATCTCACTTATATGTGGAACCTAGAAAAAAAACCAAACTCATAGATACAGAGAACAGATAGGTGGGTGCCACAGATGGCGGCAGGCAAAATGGGTGAAGGTAGTCAAAAGGTACAAACTTCCAGTTAGAAAATAAATAAATCATGGGAGTGCAATGTACAGCATGGTGACTATAGTTAATGATGCTGTATTATATATTTGAAAGTTGCTAAGAGAGTAGATCTTAAAAGTTCTCATCATTAGAAAAAGAATTGCAACCATGTGTGGTGATAGATGTTAACTAGACTTATTGTGGTGATCATTTAGCAAATATACATATATCAAATCATTGTGTTGTGCACCTGAAACTAATACAATGTTATATGTGACTTATATCTCCATTTTTAAAAAGTGAATAATAATGCTTATTGTGCAAGGTTGTTGGGAGATGTTAAAAATCATATTAAAGAGTTGGCACTTAGAGGAAAAAAAAGACAATCCCAAACACTGATGAAGATGTGGAGCAACCATACTTCAAACACTGTTGGTGGGAGTATAAATGGTACAATCACTTTGAAACTTGGATGGACAGCTTTGCCTGGCGTTAAGCATACACCTGCCCTATGAGCAAGCAGCTCCGCCCCTACAGCTTCACCCCACACTAAATGAAAGCACGTGCACATACAAAGACTATACAGGAATATTCAGACGTTGGACCCAGTAATTACACTCCTAGATACATACCCAAAAGAATCAAAAACAGGCACATACCCAAAAGAATCAAAAACAGGCACTCAAACAAACATTTGTATGTTAATGTTCATAGCAGCATTATTCACAATACCCAAAAGTGGAATCAATCTAAGTGTCCATCAACAGATGAATGGATTAACATAATGTGGTATACACATACACTGGAATATTATTCAACCATAGAAAAGAATTAAGTTCTGACACACACTACAACATGGATGAACCTTGAAAGCATTATGCGAACTGAAAGAAGCTAGACACAAAAGGATAAATATTGTATGATATCACTCACATGACATATCTAGAATAGGCAAATTCATAGGAACAAAAAGTAGATTAGAGGTTCCCAAGGACTGAGGGGAGGAGAGACGAAGGAGTTAGTGCTTAATGGTTATAGAGTTTCTATTCGGGGTGATGAAAAATCTTTTAGACATAGATAGTGCTTATGGTTGCACAACACTGTGAATGTAATTAATGCCACTGAATCATACACTTAGAAAAGGTTAAAATGGCAAATTTTATATTATATGTATTTTACCACAATAAAAAAATTTCTTAGGGGGCCGGCCCCATGGCCAAGTGGTGAAGTTTGTGTGCTGGGGTGGCATCCCACATGCCACAACTAGAAGGACCCCCAACTAGAATATACAACTATGTACTGGGGGGATTTGGGGAGAAAAAGTAGAAAAAAAAAATTTTTTTTTAAAGAGAATGTTCACAGAAACTTTTTCATAAGAGCCTAAAATTAGAAATAACCAAAATAGCCATCAACAGCTAAATGGATAAACAAATTAAGGTATAGCCATACAATATAACACTACTGTTCTAATAAAAAGAAAGGAATTTAGAATACATGCAACAAAATAGATGAATCTCAAACTCTGAGCAAAAAGAAGCAAGATGCAAAAGATTACATTCTGTATGATTCCATTTCTATGAAGTTCTAGAAGAGGCAAAATTCATCTATGGTGAAAGAAAGCTGAGAAATGCTAGGAAGTGGGAGGGAGATGTGGGGATTATTGGCTAGTTGCACAAAGGGGCTTTCTGAGGTGATGAAAATGCTTGATATCCTGCTCAGGGCGTGAATTGCATGGGCATAGACAACTATCAAATCTCACCCAACTGTACACTTAGGATTTCTGCATTTCACTATATGTAAATCATATCTCAATAAAAGGTTTTCTAAAAAATTCTGAAGTTACAATTTTATGACTCCTAATGAACGTGATCAAATACTTTCCAAAAGGATGGTGTCCATTTACATCACCTGTACCAGTTCCCTGCGCTTTCACCAGCATTAAATACTATCACAGTCTTTTCTTTTCTTTTTAAAGATTGGCACCTGAGCTAACAACTGTGGCCAAACTTTTTTTTTTTTCTGCTTTGTCTCCCCAAATCCCCCCAGTACATAGTTGTATATCTTAGTTGCAGGTCCTTCTAGTTGTGGCATGTGGGACGCCACCTCAACGTGGCCTGACGAGCGGTGCCATGTCTGCGCCCAGGATCTGAACCCGCGAAACCCTGGGCAGCTGCAGCGGAGCGCAGGGACTTTACTTGGCCACGGGGCCGGCCCCCTATCACATTCTTTAATTTGCAAATGTAAGTGAAAATAGCAACTATTTTTTGTTTCCACTCATGACTACAAATTGAGTTTCATATTTTCCCATATGTTTGTTTACTGCTACATTTCTTTGGGGGGGAATCATCTTTTTGTGTCCCTGGCCCATTATCGATCAGACTCTACTATTTTTTTCAGTTTGTAAGAATTCTTCATGTAATAAATACACTAATGGTATGATATATTTACTCCAAATATTCTGTCACTTCTTAACTGACCTTTAAACTTGGTAAGATTTTTCTTATGTACAGAAATTTTTCATTTTCTATAGTCAATATGTCTTTTTCTTTATGACATCTTTTCTCAGTTTGTAAAGTTGTCATTACCTCCTTTCTGTAGAAAATCTTTGCTTTCTAATTTTTGTAGTCATAGATATTTTTAATATGACAGTTTAATTCTCTGGAATTTATTTTTGTAAGGTAGGGAGAAGGATCAAAATTTATTCTTTTCAAAATGCTATTGGGTTAATCTAAAACTATTGATTGTATAATATCTTCCTCTCCACGATTTGAAATGACTCTGTTATCAAATATTAAGTTATATGTAATAAGATAAAATTTCGAGCTATCTATTCTGTCTCATTGACCTGAATATCTATTATATTACTTTAAAATTATACTCCAGACATTTTATATACTGTAACACTTTATATACCAAAAGTATATGTAAAGTATACTATATATACTAACCACTAAATATATACTAAATACTAAAGATAATGCTTTAGAAATTGTTTTGACAAATGAAATATCACACTGTAATTCTCATTTAAAATTTTGTTGTAACTCAACAATAATATGGAAAAAATTGATCTCCTTATAGCCACTTTTCCAACCATGAGCATAGTGTGACTTTCTGGTTTTCCGAGTCATCTTTGATAGCTCTCAAAGAAGTTTTAGGAAGAACTCTCCAGCGTGGGGATGCCGAGCATGCTCGAGCCGGGTGGCCTGGGGAGGTGGTGGCGGGGGCGCCCCCCCCATCCCCTAGGCGACCACTCAGACCCGCCTGCGGAAGAAGGACCAGGCACAGTGAAACTTGCTCGGTCCCACACTAGCACACATGACTCGGAGCTTATTCATATGACGTTTTGGTATAACAAAATAAAATGCAGGGAACCAAAAGTAAGATAATTAAAGGCAGTAAAACTGAAATAAAATAGGAAGATCATCAGCCAAGAAAGACCCAGTGGAGAAAGCAGAGGATGGGAAAGAGAGTGAAGCAGGGTTTTATAATGATGTATTTCAGCAGGCTGCCTGAAATTTAACTGAAAAATCATTGCTTTTTCTTTAGAGAACTGCTCTTTTCAGTTACATGAAACAAACCAGCCTCTCGATGTGAACTGTCTGCTATTCTTGCTTATACTTAGGAAAATATAATTAAATATTCTCATGCTTGGCATGAGAAGGAAAAACACCTATAAAATTTTATGGAATATTTTTCATTTCACTAGCATTCATCAATCTTTCACTTTTAGTAAACATTTCCGTTGTATTCTATTTCGGGGATTTTGTACTTTTAGGCATTAGGTTTACTAAATACCACATCTGCCTTTTTACTCAAATTATTTTCTTTACTTGTGGCTTTTTGCATTAGCCAGTTTTCCTGATAGCTTGTATAGATTATTACCTGAATTTCTCTAAAATCACCCTTTCCGTTTAGATGTCAAAAATTATTTTTATTTCTTTACAGTAATTTTAATTTGGATTTCCATTCTTCCTTATGTTTTGGGAGATCTGTCTGTCTACCGAAGTCTGAAAGCACAGAATATTTATTCTTATCAGTGTCCTTTTTGCATCGGCATTCAGAGTTACTGCCTGTCATTTTCCATGGTGATTTTATTTATGGCTTTTACAACCTCTGGCCAGAAGCTATGACCTTGGTACAGGCCACTGAGCTAACTTCCTGTATGAATGAGACTATCCAATATTTTCTCTTTTCATCCTACTCCAATTATAATGCGAGCCCTAAAAAATACTCTTGCCCAAGCTCATTATCTCTTTTCTTGGTACCTGGTTACCATCTGTGCCACTTCAAGTAATCCCCCTTTTTCTTAAAGTACAGATGCCAGCGTTTTCTGAGAGGAACATTCTCTGGTTGTACTTTGTCAATAGTTTTCACATTGCTACAGTGATTGCTTTAATTGTCACAAGCTTGATTTAAGAAACATTGCATTACTTATGGTTCCATTTGTCAACTGGAAATGCTGCTTCATCCCACTTACGGTTCATGATCTTGAGCAAATTGAAAAGCCTACATCAATAATAATTTGTTAATGTCTCAACAAATTATCTCTAACATTACAACTAATCAAAACTTACAACTACAGGGGGCCCACCTGGTAGCATGGTCTTTGGGTTTGTGCACTCTGCTTCCGTGGCCCGGGGTTCACAGGTTCCGGTCCCAGGCACGGACCCGAGCACAGCTTGTCAAGCCATGCTGTGGCAGGTGTCTCACATATAAAATAGAGGAATATGGGACAGATGTTAGCTCAGGGCCAATCTTCCTCAGCAAAGAGAGGAGGATTGGCAGCAGATGTTAGCTCAGGGCTAATCTTCCTCACCAAAAAAAAAAAACAAAACAAAAACAAAACCTTACAACTACAATAAGAATCCTAATTTTTAAAATGAGAAAGAATAATGACTCAGGACATATAAAAATGAACTAAAACTTTTCCTGTCCTAATTTTCATACCTTTTCAAAATGTATCTTTTGGGATTATGATGCTATTTATTAAACAGTATTTCCTTTTAAAAACAAAATAATTCCAAGAAAAGCATTTATATCTGTTCAGGAACATTGCATATTACAAATGTTAATTTGTTATTAACACAAAAGTGAAATGAGTTAACATTTGGCCATACGGATGTTTGTGTCACCCAAAATACTACTGGATGCAAACTGTTATGTAAACATGAGATTCATTGCCAACTTAAGATACGAACTTAAACATTTTTATCTAATTAAAAAAAAAACTCTCAGCAGCAGCCTACCACCCAAGATACAACTGTGGGAGAGGACAGCAAGAGAAAGAAAAACCCCCCGAGTGGCTGCTCCTGTTAGACTTTCTCGCTCTCCACTTTTCCTTCCTTCCAGCTGAAGAGGATGGAAAGTTACTCACACTTCCCAGAATTCATTGCAACTTGGGTCTGGATGTGAAATCAGGTTCTACAATTAGATGCACTCATGTGGGACTTGGGAGGCTGACCCCAAAGCCATCTTTCTGTCCTCTTCTCACTGTTTTTGCTAGCAAGCAAGGTGATGAAAACCTAAGGTTTGGGGGCAGAGCATTTCTTGTATCAAAAGGCTTCTTCAGGGGCTGGCAAGGTGGCCAAGTGGTTAAGTTAGCATGCCCCACTTCAGCAGCCTGGGGTTCGGATCCTGGGTGCAGACCTATCACCAGCTCATCAAGCCATGCTGTGGCAGCATCCCACATAAAAGAACTAGAATGACCTACAACTATGTACTGGGGCTTTGGGGAGAAAAAAAAAAGAGGAAGTTTGGCAACAGATGTTAGCTCAGGGCCAATCTTCCAAAAGAAAAATAAAGGAATCCAATTAACCATTTAAAAAAAAGGCTTCTGAAGTTTGGCTTTCCAATCCCTGGATGGCAGCTTCAGGTGTGTGTTCTTGAACTCTCAGCTTCAGGGTCAGCCTCGCGACAACTATTGTGAGCAAGTTGGTAATCGCTCTAGGAGCATTTCTGGAGGCACAATCCAGAACCAGCGCCTTCAGTCCTACTTATGATTTTTAAGGACCTAATTCCCTGTATTAAGTCCCTTCCTCTCGAAATATCTGGAGTTTTCCTGTTTCCTGCACTCAGCTCTGACTGAGACAGCTTTCATCATCCCAGTAGTCCTTCCATAAAAGAAAGAAGTGGGTGGGGGTCTAATTTACTCTACCAAAGACGGCATGTCTGTCCCTGCACTGTGTCCTCTATGTCTTTAGGGGACCTTGGGAGTGTGGCACGCACACACGTTTAGTTCTTTCTGTTAACCCAGGGGTTTAAACTGCCAGGTCCGTAGTCAACAAGGAGGTGGCTGTACCTTTGAAGGCCAGATCAGTGTTAGTGATGACTCAAATTATCGTACGAAGCCACATGCCAGTCTGTCCCATCACTCCCCATATCCAGCTGGAGTTGGGGCAATAATGTAGCCTCTCGGTGTCCCTTATAAATTTCTCTCCATTTTGCTCCCAGAGGTCCCTGACCCATAGAGCACTGTCTTAAGGGACCCCCTTACGCAATAGGTTGAGAAATCACTGCTATTGCCCATGTCAGCCCATGGCTATGTTAATTTTCTCTTACTGCCCTGACAATTATCACATAGAGGTTTAAAATAATGCCCATTTATTGTCTAACAACAGTTCTGCAGGTCCGAAATCTGGGTAGGCTCAACTGATTCCTCTGCTCTGGGTCTCACAAGGCCAAAATCAAGGTGTCGGCCGGTCAGGATCTTATCTGGGAGGAATCTGCTTCCAAGCTCATGCAGAATGTTGGCAGAACTCAGTTCCATGTGGTTGTAGGACTGAAGTTCCCTCTTCCTCGTTGGCTGTCAGTTGAGGATCATTTTCAGCTTCTGGAGGCTGCTGTCGCTCCCTGGCTCATGGCCTTCTCCACCTTCAAAGCCAGCAAGAGCAGATCAAGTCTTTCTCACACTTTGACTCTCTCTAAAGTCTCCTCTGCCTCGTCTCCCTATCGTCTCCCACTCCACACACATATACTCACACAGGGCCACAAGCCGTCCTGCCTGTTCTTTCTTCTTCTCTCCTTGGACCCCCACTTCAGCACCTCCAGCTGGAGAGCCCTTTCTTTGCTTTATCATCCATGAGTTTATGATTTAAATTTTTGAATTTGATTTATGAGCAGCGTGAGGAAATTCTTTAAAAGTTTTTTAGTTGTGAAAAGCATAAGGAAAACAAATATAAGCCCCCACTTCCCCACAATTCTATAGTCTCTCTCCTTAGAGGAAACTACTGTTAAAACTTTCTTTTTTATCTTTCCATACAAGCATTGTATATATACATTGCTCCATTCTTAATTACGAAATGCAAAACATATTCAGATATGTGCACAAAACGAAATGGACAGCTCAATTGTTTATTATGAAGCAAACATCCACATAACCACCACCCAGGCTAAGAACCCTGCCAGCACTCCAGAAGCACACACTCCATGTCCCCACTCTCCTCCCCTAAGGTGATACTACCCTGACCATAATGATAATCATGTCCTTGTTTTTGTCTCCAGTTCTACCATCTGAGCACATACTCTTAAGCACTATAGTTCCATTTTCTCTGCTTTTGAAATGTATATAGACAGAATCATATAGCACGGACTCTCTTGTGTCTGACGTCTTTTGATCAGCATTAACATGAATGAGATTCATCCATATTGCTGTGTGTATGATGAGTTTGTTCTTTTCTATTACTGAGTACTACCCCATTGTGTGAATATTCAGTAATTTATCTGCTCTCTTGTTGATGAATATCAGTTTTGACCTACTGATACACACTAACTATATTCTTTTTTTCCAACTTTATTGAGACATAATTAAAGTACACTCACCTGCATTTTGTACGACTTTGTCAATTTTTTTTCTTCCTTGCCCCAAAGCCTCCCAGTACATAGTTTTATATTCTAATTGTAGATCCTTCTAGTTCTACTATGTGGGACGCCGCCTCAGCATGGCTTGATGAGTGGTGCTAGGTCCGTGTCCAGGATCTGAACCTGCAAAACCCTGGCCGCAGAAGCGGAGCACGCGAACTGAACCACTCGGCCACAGGGCTGGCCCAACTTTGTCAGTTTTGACACACACTAACAGCTGGCAAAACTATCACAGCATGAAAGTGAACACGTCCATCACCTCCTTGCGTTCTTTTGGTTGGATGGAGGGATGGATGGATGGATGGTTGGTTGGATGGATGGATGGATGGATGGATGGTTGGATGGAGGGATGGATGGATGGATGGTTGGATGGAGGGATGGATGGATGGATGGTTGGATGGATGGATGGATGGATGGATGGATGGATGGTTGGATGGATGGATGGATGCATGGAGATGGTCTGCAAGGAAGAAATGAAGGAAGGAAATCTAGATGATAGATGGAATGGATGGATGGATGGATGGCTGGATGACTACAAGGAGCCTCACATGGTATAATTCCTCTTACCATTTTAGATGCACTTCTCTGGATACCTTTTAAAACAGATGTGTTACAGAGACAGTTCATGCATCAACTGACGCTAAGGGTCCATTCTGGTGCCTGGGTGGCCTGCTGACCCGGGAAATTGACTGGTGATTGAGAAATGACAGGCACACCCTGCTTTGTGTCTTGGACAGCAGCTCGTGAATGTAACACTCTGGGCAACTAAAGACAAATCAGACAGGGAGGACTGACTTGAACCTCTCTACGTTGCTGCTGATCTGAGCTGAGTGTGCACTCCCGATCACATGACCAGCACCGTTTGAGTCACATTTCAGAGTATCACATAAAAGAGAGATCAGTAATGTCTTAGAGAGTTAGCAGACCTCATCTGCACTGCCCACAACCAGTATCTCAAGTTCCCAGGCCGCAAGAGGGGCCCAGCCTTCACCCAGACCTCTGTTCTCAGAAATTATTTCTTTTACATCACCTCTTCTCTCGCGCGTCCATCTTTTGCTCTCCTCCACATAACTTCTCATAACTCTCCCATCCCAGCACCACCCCTACATGGGTCCCCTCCTTTGAGACGCTCCAAAGTCTCTGGCAACTTCCATCTCTGGCTTCTGGGGCGGATGAGACTTTGGATCTAGAGGCCTTCAAAATGGGGTTCTTACAGCCCACTCTGAGCCCTCACCTCCCTCCCCTACCTTCACGCCCACCAGCTCCATCCCAGAATGACCCAAAAGACTCTGGCGTCCCCTGCAGCCTCGCTGGGACATCGGCTTCTGTTGCTGGGTGTCCTGGTGCCTGCCCCTTGCCACCTCCACTGCCCTGCTACCTCATGTAACGGGATTGGGAACACCGCTCTCACCCTTCTGGACTCTTATTCTCCAGCCCGACCCTCCATGTTTTGGGATTCCTGCTTCTCCCTCAGTGCTGTTAATCCACACCAGCCCTGCCTCACCACACAAGCAAGATAAGACAAAATCTATACTAATTAGAATTGTTTTCTAATAGCTTCTTGTTTGCTAGTATATTTGAGGAAGGAGGGAAGTTTCTTTAGTTTCATTTTTTTAGGCCCATTTTTTTTTAAAGTACAGAGACAATGAGTAATTATCATGCATAATTCTACCAAGAACTAGCCATTTTCAACAAGTCAGTGTACTACTTGTCTTTAGATTTTTGTTTTCAATATTAACCCAAGTTTCCCCAGGCACACCAACCTGGGAGTAAATTTGAGGTAGCGACATTTACCCATATTTGTTGTCGCCTACCCTGTGGGCCATTACAGGACTTCATACCTCCTACAAACTACCCTCCAACTATGTCTGCAACTGGGTCCCCTATAAGTCAGGACAGCTGCAATGTGGCAGCGCTGGACACCCCCTCTTCCCGAGGGCGCATGGTGATGGGCGCTGTCCCTTCTGGACTGCCACCAGGACCTGCTGGATGTGGCCATCTCTGCCAGGGGTGCAGAGCTGGCCTGTGTCCCCTGGCAGTCTGGAGACCTCCAAGTACCAAGGACCCTGAAATGAGGAGAGCCCTCATGCCCCGGCACACCGGCCAGCCCTTCTCCATTTGTTATGCGTTGTGAAGCAACATGCCCCAGGGTTTTTAGCTGAAGCATCTCTTTCAGTGTTTACTCACAGTCATCCTGTCCCTGGGCAAGAGTCACTGGGGGCTGGGGGCAGACCTGGCTGATTTTAGGACTGCTCGACACTGCACAGCACAGAGCGCTGGGGCTCTGCTACAGACTCAAGTTGCGAGCTGGTTCCTTCTTCTCCTAGGAGGAGGGCTCTCCCAGCAGTTGCTCAGATAGGCTTCTGGATAGTCCCCCCAACAGTCAGCAAGGATAGTCAGCAAGGTGCACCCTGACCCAGAACTCCATTGGGACCACATCCATTTATTCAGCTAATATTAATTGAACACCTACTCCGGGCCAGGTGCTCCACCTGACACTAAGGATAGGAAGGTGCATAAAAATGAAAACGAGCTTACGTTCTAGTGAGAGAGAAGACAACAATCACACAAATAAGTGTGAACAGTAAGAAACAATAGTTACGATGCTCTAGAGCCGGGTATTTGGCGCTGTGAGAAATAACGAGGCTTTTTTTTTTTTTTTTTTATCTAGCTGCCGTGAAGGAGCGCCTTCCTCACTAGACCACAGCAGCATCTACACATGTGTGGGACCTGGGGTGCGGGGACACTGAACCCCTGATGCTCCCCTCGTGCTCAGCGTGTTAAAGCCGCCGAGGAAGGACGTGTGGGGTTCCCGGGGCTCCGTGCGCCAGGCTGCACCTCGCTCCCGGTCTCCACCTTCCGGTCAGTAGCGGAATTACAGGTTCCGGCCGCCTCGTATGTGGATGGAGCCCTGCCAAGCGGGGAAGGTGCGTTGTGAGCAGAGGTAGAGTGTGTCCCTGTGTGGCTGGAGCATTGGCCAGCCAGTGTGAGGCCCTCTGGAGTTCTCTTTACCCCTGGCATGATGAACGACAACGTTCAAGGTGGTGGCCGTGAGTCAGCCTGCGCCCCCAGGATGACGGTGATGAGCAGAACCTCTGACCACCCACCGTGTGCTGGAGGTTGGGCAGGAAACAAAGCTTTGTGGTCCTAAGCCACTAGCCTAGGGGTTTAGTGGTCAGAATTTCCTGAGACTGAGCCTACTGTTGGCTGAAGGCGTATGTTTGTTGTGTTTTCTCAGTAAGACAGCCAGCTTCCGGAGAGCAGTTCTGCCCTTGAATCACCCCCGCCGGGCTTCCTCCAATACGGTGACTTGACTCCAGTCTTTCCAGGAAGCCACTTGTCCCCATAGGAATGGCAGCTGGCACCCTTCCAGTCAGGATCAGCTTCTCTTCCTTTTGTTGAAGCTGCCGTCACCTGCTCCCCTGTCCTGAGACAGTTCACAGGGCAAGGCTCCGGTGGGGCCTTCTGTTGCCCTGGGGCTGTCTGAGCATCCACTTCCTCCCAGCCACCTCTCTCCTCAAGGTTACTTCCTAGGGCCCCACATCTTCCCTCAATGCTTTGCTCAGGCTCCAGGCATATCCATCATGGTCCCCCTTGGTGCTCCACCTGAAGACTTCTCCGCAGGGGGAGGCCACAAGGAGAGGCCTGAACCACCTCTTCCTGCAGAAAGGAGACCAGGCCCCTGTGAGAGGCCTCTCTGGACGCCTTATCTCCTTAGGCCAGAGCAGTTGAGGTTGAACCAGAAAAGCAAAAAAGAACATAAACCAACAATGGACAGAAATTCCCTCCAAACCGATGGCAGCCACAACCTACAGGTACAATTTTAGGGACACTTAAAAGATTCACAATTTAATAAACAAAATGTGGCCCAGTAGTCTCCCCGTTATCCGAGGGGGGTACGTTCCAGGACCCCCAGTGGATGCCTGAAACTGTGGATAGTACCGAACCCTAGATACACTTTCTTGCTATACATACCTACCTATGATAAAGTTTAATTTATAAATTAGGCACAGTAGAGATTAACAACAATAACTAATAATAAAGTAGAAGAATTATAGCAATATACTGTAATAAAAGTTACCATCGATCTTAGCAACCTCCGTACATGATTTTTTTCTTTCCTTATTAAGTCTAGAACTTTCACCTTTTCATTAGAGGAAGTACTTAATGACTTCTCTTGGGCATATGCGAATTGCCAGCATCCCTACTCTTGCACTTTGGGGCCATTATTAAGTAAAATAAGGGTTACTTGAACACAAGCACTGCAATACCATGACAATCTGATAATCAAGACAGCTACTAAGTGACTAGAGGGCGGATAGCGTGTACACTGTGGACACGCTGAACAAAGGGATGATTCATGTCAGGTCAGCCAGGACAGAGTGGGACGACGCGAGATTTCATCATGCTACTCAGAACAGTGTGCAATTTAAAACTTATGGATTGTTTATTTCTGGAATATTCCATTTCATATTTTTGGACTGTGGTTGCCCACAGGTAACTGAAACTGTGGAAAGCGAACTTGCAGATAAGAGCAGACTACTGTATAGAGAGAGAGAGAGAGAAAAAATGGAATATTATTCAGTCTTAAAAAGGAAGGAAATTCTGACACATGCTACAACATGGATGAACCTTGAGAAAACAATGCTCAGTGAAATAAGACAGACACAAAAAGATAAATACTGTGTGATTCCACTCATATGAGTTACCTAGAGTAGTGAAAATCATAGAGACAGGACACAGAATGGTAGTTGCCATGAGCTGGGGGGAATAGGGAGTTATTTATTGTTTACTGGATACAGAGTTTCACTTTGGGAAGATGGACAAGTTCTGGAGATGGATGGTGGTGATGGTTGTACACCAATGTGAGTGTACTTAATGCCACTGAATTGTACACTTAAAAATGGTTATGATGGCAAATTTTGTTATGTGTATTCTAGAATTTAAAAGTAAGATTCACAATTCCAGGAAGGATAAGGGCACCCTATCCTTCATGGGAGCAAAGGTCAACAGGACATCTTTGGAGAGTTATAAGCAATGTTCTTTAAAATTTAAATATTCTGGCACTTTCAGCAATTCTTAGATTTAGTCTACCTAAAAGTACTTACAGAAGTCCACAAACGTGCATATGAAGAGTATTCTTTGAGACATTGTTCCTAATACTGAACACCTGAAAATAATCCAAGGGGGATGGTTAAGTAAATGATGGTATAGCTCAAAAAATGAAATATTGTGCAGGCATCTAAAAGAGTTAAAACTATATTTTCTAACTTAGAAAAATGTTCAAGATGAACTGAGTGGAAAAAAATTAAGAGCATTAAGCATAGGATAATCCCTTTATAGTAAAATAATGGTTCCCTATTGTATTAGTTTTCTATTGCTGCATAACAAATTGCAAAAACTCACTGGCTTAAAACACCCATTTATCATTTCTCGGTTCTGTAGTTCAGAAGTCTGGGTGGGTCACAAGGCCAAAATCAATGTATGGGCCAACCTGGGGTCTGACCTGAAGCCCTGAGAAGAATCTACTTCCAACCTCAGCCAGGCAGAGATCTGTTCCCCGCAGTTGTAGGACTAAGATCTCTGTTTCCTTGCTGGCTGTCAGCCAGCCTCATTCTCAGCTTCTAGAGGCCTGCATTCCTTGGCTCCGGGCTCCTTCATCTGCAAAGTCAGCAATGGCACTTTGAATCCCTCTGCTGTCCCCTTCTGCTACCAGTTGGGGAAAGTTCTCTGTTTTTAGGGTTCATGTGATTATATTCAGTCCAACTGGATAATTTCTCTATCTTAACATCAACTGTACCATATAATATAACCTAATCACAGGAGTGACATATTCAGCAGTTCTGGAGAAAGGAGTGGGACGTCTCTGGGGGGCCATTCTGCCTGCTACACATATAGAAGTACATATATGTAAGATATGTGATGAAATATGCACAGGAAAACGCCTGGAAGAGAAAGCAGCAAACAGTTATCGGAGGCCTTCTCTGAAATCAGGATTTCAGGGGACTTTCCCTTTCTCGGTTGCCCACTGCTGTATGTGGATTTCTTATGCCAACTGCAGGAGACGGTTATCAATGTTTCCTCCCAGTATCCACGCCCACCGCTCTGTGTCAGCACTAAAACTTTGAGAGCACTGTCCCTCCATCATTTCAGCCATCTGCAGGGAAGAACCTGCCTGTTTCAGTGTCTCCCACTGCCCTGCCACAGTGATGGGTTCAGGGAGGGGTACATACCCCAAGTTGAGCCAATGAATTGTGAGATGTTTGCTGTGGCTTTGGGGAAGAAAGGCTTCCTTTTATCCCCATCAGATCCACCAGAGAAGCCCCAGTCTCTGCCCAGACAGGGTGTGGTGAAGCTGTGACACCAGAACAGCTGCGTTCATTTCACTCCATGAGGGAGAGCTGGGAGCTGCAGGAAGACACCCCAGAAAGCGGAGGACAGGCACAAAGAGAAGCCAGACCTTGGTGACATGACTTGAGCCTATGGATCAAGTTTTACTTACAACTACTTGATCTATTTCTGGACTTTTCAATTGCATACACCAAAAATTTCTTTTCTCATATAAGTCAGTTTGAATTACCTTCTCTCTTGTTTTTAACATAAAAATGCCTGATACAAGTATTTTTGCAGTCAGAAATTAATTAACTAACACAAAAATCATGACAATGTTCCCCAAAGTCAAACTTTTTCTTGCTAGCTTTAAGAAAGCCTGCAAGTTGATGTTAGTTCACCCTTTGCCGTCAGATATTTCTCATTTCTGGATATAGTGCACTTGCCTACCTACATAGACCCCGAGGACGGAAGCCCCCTGAAGGCAAGAACTTTATCAGATTTGTTCTCTGCTGTATCTCCAGTGCCTAGACTAGTGCCTGACACATTGTCAATTATATATTTTAATTGAATAAATGAATAAAAAAATGAATAAATGAATGGAACCATTATTTCTTCAAGTTATCCCAACATGGGCTTAGAAATGCATCAATGCCAGAGTAACAATTTGAACTTCCAGGCTCTCTCCCTGCCAGGTATTGCAAGAATCTCAGCCCTTACAAAGTCTCCTCCACTCCCAAGCATTTCTGGGAGTCCCTGGGCAACAGTGAAAGAAGTGCCTTTGTTTGCTTTTCTTGGGTTATGCTGCACACACCATCCTTGCAGCCCAGCCTCTCACCAAGGTGTTAGTGGGACAGCTCTCTCTCCTCTCTCCTTTCCTAGAACCCAGGCCTTAGTTGAGGGGGCGGGGCGGGGCTGGGCTGGTGGATGACTGATGCCAGAACACGCTCAGATGCCCTCCTCTCTTCTGGGGACTGAGGCTTTGTTGGAGCACAAGTCTGACAGGCTGACTCCCTCGTCCCTTAGGGAGAACGTTCTCCTAAGAGGCTCCCCAGGCCCCTGTGCTTCTGTTCAGCAGAATACCACCCCAGGACGCTGGTCAGAACCGAATGTGCATGGACCCTAGGAGGGATAATGGCTGAGGCTCAAGTTGTGGCCTCCAAGCCAAATGGACCTTCGAGCTCAGGAGTGCTGAGAGTTGTCACAAAGGACAGATGGTCACTGGGGTCAAGAGGAGGGGGAGATGGACTCCAGTGGGGGGAAACTGGAAGATCTCCTTAGAGGATATGGAATTTAATCTGCCTATGAGGGATGGAAAGAATGGGCTGACTTCCTTATCTCCTTCCTTTCTTCTGTCTTTCCTTCCTTCCTTCTTTCCTTCATTCCTTCTTTCCTTCTGTCCTTTCTTCTTTCATCTCTCCCTCCCTCTCTTCCTTCCTTCCTTCTTTCTTTCTGTCGTTCCTCCATTCTGCCTTTGGTGAAGATGATTTGGGCTGCACATAACAGAACATCTAACTAGAAATTGCATAAGCAGAACAACAAGGATTAAGGATTATTAAATCTTCAGCTTGGCCAGGTCAGGGCTCTAAGCTATTTTTTGTGCTTCTGTTGTGTCTCCCTTCTTGGGACAGAATGGCTGCCACTGTTCCAACATCTTTGCATGGGAACGTACAAGACAGAAAGAGATATTTCTCCCCATCTGTCTTTTAACCATGAAGGAAACGTTTCCCAGAAGTACACCCACCCCTGCTGCCCCTAGCAGATTTCCATCGGGTCTAGTTAACCAGAACCTGAACACATGCTTACTCCAAAGTAATTACGGGCAAAGGGAATGGCTTGGCCTACTCATGGTGTATCACCAGGGCTGGGGCACAGATTCAGCTCTCCAAAAAACCAGAGCCTGAACTAAATTTGGGTTCTGTTAGCAAGGACGAAAGAGGGAACGGCAGTCAGTTGGTTAAGCAGCCACTATGCCCCTAGCACCTGAGAATCAACAACGAACAAGACAGGCCCATTTCCTTCCTGTAGGGAGTGTCCAGTTAGAAACGGAGGGAAGGGCATTCATGGCAGGGAGGATAAGCAAGTGAGCTTTAGTCACGGCCCTGACGGAAGGTACACCTGGCAGATATTGAGAGAGGACCTCCCTGACAGTGAAGCCAGATGTCACCCACTTTGCACACTCACTCATTTCTCAAGCCTATGCTGCATTGAGTTGTGAAACCCATATCTTCCCCAGGGCCTCTGCTGAGGTCAGACCCTTTGGTGGCAGAAAACACACACAGCAGCATTGACCAGCACCATGCCTGCCATGAACTTGGCAACTGTTAATTCAGATTTGGAAAATATGGGCTCAGGCTCCTAGTGCGGGAGAAGGGGCAATGCAGTGGGTGGAGAATGTGGTGGGCCGCCATGTTAGTTTCCTAGGCCTGCTGTTACAAATCATCAAACTGAGTGGCTTAAAACAAAAGACATTTATTCTCTCACAGTTCTGGATCCTAGCAGTCCAAAAGCAAGGTGTCCTCCGAACCATGCTCCCTGCAAAGGCTCTTGGGCAGAATCCCTCCCTGCCTCTGCCAGCTTAGGGGGCTGCTGCAGTCCTTGGGGTTCCTTGGTTTCATCACAACAATCTCTGCCTCCATCATCACATGATGTTCCCTGTGTGTCCACATTTCCTGCTTCTTATAAGGACACCAGTCATTGGATTAGGGCCCACCCTGATCCAGTTAGACCTCATTTTAACTTACACCTGCAAAGACCCTATTTCCAAGTAAGGTCATATTCACAGATACTCGGGTTTAGGACCTCAACATATCTTTGCAGGGACACAATCCAACCCATGACATCAGAGTAAAGAAAAGGGGGAAAGGGGATGGGAGGAAAGTCAAAGTCAACATTGCCAACTCCTCCCATTGGCTGTTAGCATCAGAATCGAGCCAAGCTTGGTGAGACAGAGGAAGAAAAGAGGATGATTCTGGTGCCCACAGATGTTGAGGGCCCAGAACCATCTGGGCTGCTCAGAAATAGACCAGGGAGCTGGAGATTTGGGGCTGGCCATCGCTGCCCACTGAGTTCCCTGCCGTTCTGAACTCACTATTTGGGAAGCGGCCTCACTTGCCCCCTCCAGCAAATGGGGACAGAATAATCCCTGTCCAGCCCCAGACACCCTCTTTTCCCAAGCCTTTGCATGAGCCAGTCCTTCTGCCTGGATCCCTCTCTCGATGCCACCCCTCCTCTTACTAGGCCAACTCCTGCTTCCTCAGGTCTCTGCTCAGCTGTCCCGTGCCCCACAGAGTGCCCCCTCCCCAGGGACCTGGGCGATGCCTCTACTCTGATTCCTCATCTGTGGCCCTGGAGAGACTTTAAGTCCATGAGGGCAGTGAACACCGTGGTCCCAACTCCAGATCGTTAACTGCACTTTGGTCAAATGTGTGAATGAGTGAAAGCTCTTTGTAAACTCTGTTTCCTTGCCCTCCTTCCTCCTCCCCGGGGGAAATCCCTTCTTTTGAAAGAAAGTAAGAAAAGAACTATGCTAAGAAGGCTGCCATGAGGCCTCCCAAGGTGGCATTTGTCTTGTTTTCCCGTGGGCCCTAGCCCAAACCAGAAACTACATTCCAATAAACTCAAGTAAGAGTTGGGGCGGAGAAGGGAGGAAAGCCACAGGCCCTGAGGCCTCAGTCCCAGAGCGCGCCACATCACAGAAGCACGGCCCGAAACCACAGATGGGATTAAACGGAATTCTGCTCTTCACCTGCCTCTCTCAAAGGATATAAAAGAGATTTCAGTCTGTAACCTGTGACCACACCTCACTGATCCCCTTTTGTCTCAGCCCCCAGTTCTCTCAAGTCCTACACTTCAAAGCCACACATTTCCCACAATCAAAAAGAAAAACAAAACCTTGGTCCACCCCCAGCTTGGCTTGTTTCTCCCTCTCTCTCTCTCTCTCTCTCTTCTTCCCACTCCTTCTCAATTTTTTTTTAACTGTGGTAAAATGCACATAACATAAAATTTACCAGTTTAACCATTTTTAAGTGTACAGCTCAGTGGCATTTGGTATGTTCACAATGTTGTGTAACCATCACCACCATCCATCTCCAGAAGTGTTTCATCGTCCCAAGCAGAAACTCCACACCCGTTAAACACTAACTCCCATTCTCCTCTCCCCCCAGCCCCTGGGAACCCTAACCTACTTTCTGTCTCTATGAATTTGACTATCCTAGGTACCTCATGTAAGTGGAGTCATACTATATTTGATCTTTTGTGTCTGGTTAATTTCACTGAGTATCATGTTTTCAAGGTTCATCTATGTTGTAGCACATGTCAGAATTTCATTCCTTTTTTACGGCCACATAATATTCCATTGTATAGGTAGACCACATTTTTTTACTCATTCATCTGTTGATGGACACTTGGGTTGTTTCCTCTTTTGGCTATCGTGAATGATGTGGTTATGAATATTGGGGTACAAGTATCTGTTGCAGTCTCTGTTTTCAATTCTCCAGGGCATACTCTGAGAAGTGAAATTACTGGGTCATAAGGTAATTCTATATTCAACTTTTTGAAGAATTATTTTGCACAAACTGCTTTCCACAGCAACTGCACCATTTTTCATTCCCACCAGTAATGCACTAGGGTTCCAATTTCCCCACATCCTCATCAAGACTTCTTATTTTCTGTTTTCTCATGATAGCCATCCTAGAGGGTGTAAAGTGTGGCTTTGATTTGCTCCAGGCCACTTTGATTTAAGTAGTCGAGGATCCTCTTTGTAACACCCCACTGCTGGCTGGCTCAGCTCTTAGCTCCCAATTCAAAGTCCAATTGGCTCAGCCAAGCCCACAGATAGATTCTTTTCGAGTCAGGTGTCTACTCCTGGTCCAACCAGCCAGGGGGTTGGAGGGAGGCAGTCCGTGGGGCTTCCCTTTCGGGGAATGTTGTGAGGGTTGCTGGCGGCAGGCAAGAGCAGACTTGTGCAGTGTAGACAGTGGTGAGCTGTGGACGTAGTGGTAGGAAGGAAGCATGAGTCCTGTAGCTTGGTCACGAGGAACTGGCCCTCAGAGATGTCAAATTGTCCACATACCAGGAGGGGAGCCATCTCTTATAAACAAACTCAAGTTAATAAAGCTCTCGGGCCTTGGGGTGGCTAATAGATGTTTTTTTTCCTTCACAATGATTCTTCATTCATTTAGAGTGAGAAGTAGATGGGCCAGGAGGACAGCCTGCTGTATACAAGATCTGTGCAGGCTCTCCCCATAGCCATGCCCCATAGGAAGCCAAGTTTGAATCAGAGATTGTGGTGAGGGTGGCATGAGAGCAAGGGGAACAAGGGACCATGAGGCAGGCCCCTCTCCTTGCCCACGGCAGGGGCAGCTCTGCCAACAGCTGGCTTTTTATGTTTCTTTTATTTTATGCTCTTGGATGGAAGCTCTCAACAGTGTGGAAACACCAATCCCTCTCTGAAGATTTGATGGGAGCCGTGGACCTACTACTCAGAAAACCCCACATAAACACACAGTGTGGTATTCAGTTTGGTGGATTGAGACAGTGCTGTGTGTTCAATTCCATTTCCCTTTCCTCCTGGGCACACAGGAACACCGCATCACCCAGGTTTCCCCATGGTTACGTGGGAACAGGTGACTGACTTCTAGCCAATGAACTGAAGGCAGAATTGAGGGACACCACTCTCAGGCCTGGCCCCCAAAACCTCCCTCACTATCTCCCACTCTTTCTCTCTGTGCCCTGCTGGCCAGATGCAGAGGGTCAGGGGAGGACTCTGAGGCCTGGGGGATGGCCGGGCAAGCAGAGGGAGGAACCTGGGCTGCGGAGGGACTGTGTGGACCAGAGCCTCCCCAACCGAAGCCACCCTGCTCTGTGCTATGGTGTGAGTGGGAAATAAACCTGTGTCACAGAAGCCACTGGACTTGAGGGCTCTTTCTTACAGCAGTTAAACCACTCTGACCAACAAACTGCTGGAGGCAGCTGTTACTGAACCAGGTTCATTTTGCCCATCTCACAAAAAGTCAACCACCAAGATGGCAAGTTTGCAGCGGACAAAGGGTTTATTCACAAGGCAGCCAAGCAAGGAAACGGGAGAACAAATCTCAAATCTACCTCCCTGAAAAATGAAGGTTAGGGATATTCATGGGATACAGGGCAGGGTGGTCTGATGTATAGGATAGGTGGTTGGAGTTGAGGAGAAGCGGGGTAACTGATGATCTGCTCAAACGTAGTCAAGCTTCCTACCTCTTCACAGGATGCATGTTTACAAAATGGTGGCTTTAGCACGATCTGAGGGTGGAGTTTTCGGGCCCCTGACAACAGGAGGTCACTTATTGGTCACCTGCTCAGGCCCAGTTGATGAGTCAGTGGTCTTAACCGGCCTGAACTGGACAAGCGGTCCACTCTCAGGTCCTGAAAAACTTAAGTACCTGTTACCACAGTGACCCCAGCGTCACAGATGTTATCTATAGGCTGGGCTTTAGTAATACATTGTCTAAGTACTTTTGCAAACAGACAACTGAGTATAGTTAAAGCAACTTGACCCCTGGTTTCACAGCCAGCCATGAACCCCCACTCTGCTGCTCAGTCAGTCCTGATTGTGTCCAAACTTGATTGTCTCCAGCTCGGCTCATTCGTGTAACACTTACTAAACTGCAAGCACCTCCCGCTTCCACCCTCCTGAGGTTGTATGCGAGCCATCGGGTTGCTAATCTTCCGTCACACATTTACACACTCTTGGTCAACTCCCAGGATGGCAACTGTGTTTGTCGTACTGACAAGGGCTTGAGGCCAACAGAAACTACATGAATCCCTGAGTGACCTCAAGGATGTCACTTGAGCATCCTGTGTCCAATGGTACTAATTCTTGCCCCGCCCACGGCATGAGTGTCGGAGCACTTCCTGGACTACAGAGGCCTGTGAGCCTCCGCTGGAGAGGGCTCCTCAGCAATCAGAACAACTGATCACCAAGGTGGTGGCCGCTGAGCTGGGGCTCTACTCCCCGCGCTCACCATAGCGTCTGCCCTTGTCAGGTGGTGAGCTTGTCCTTGGACGTGCCCTGCTCCGTGGGGCCTGAACTGAGAGACTCTGCAGCTGCAGAGGACAGTTTCTTTCTCCTGAACCACTAGCTGTGCCTCAGCCCCTACCCCGGAGGGGTCCCCAGGGCACACAGGCAGCATCGCTGTCTGAGAGCTGCTCTGGAAATCTCAGCCTCCACATCCTTGTCTTAGATTCTTGGGGCATTTTGGTTTTTTCATTGTTTCATGTAAACGCTCCTCTGACTAATGCCAGCCATGTGTCCACAGAACCAGAGGCGTTTTCTGAGGGAGAGTATAAGGAGGGAGTGGGAAGTGGGTGGCCTAGGAGAGTCCTGGGTTTGCCCCTCCGGTGCTTGCCCTGGGTCAAGAGCAGGCAGGAAGCTCTCGAGGGCATTGCACAAGAACAGAGGAGGCCTGAGAGGCCTGGGTGGAGATGGGAGGGGGATCACTCTGGCCGCCCTGACCCTGCCTCAGCTTCCCTCCCAGATCCCAGAGATATGGGGCCAGATATGGAGGCTCAAAAGCACCCTGGTTGGAAGGAGCCAGGAGCCCAGGCCCATGGGAGTTAGGGGAGGGGGCAGAGAGCAGGACAGGGCAGGAGACAGGGAGGGGTGGGGGCAGGCAGGCAGGAGTGCTGGGAAGAGCTAGGGCTCAAAGCCCCTGGAGGGCCCTCCAGGGAAAGGCAAACACTGGGTCCTGCTGCTCCCATGGAGCCCTGGCCCCGCCCCCAGCTATAAGGGCCCCGGGCCCAGGCAGGGTGTCCAGGCTGTGGAGGCGTCATGGCCAAGTCACACCTGCTGCTGTGGCTGCTGCTGCTCCCCACACTCTGTGGCCCAGGCACTGGTGAGTGTCCCCAGCCTCTCCTCACCTCCCTCCCAGTTGGGCCAGGTGCGGATGGGACATCGCTGCCACCTCCACTTCTTACTGAGCTCTGGCTCCATGCCAGGCATTGTGCCTAGTCTGTGCATTATCCTCATTTTAAAAATGAGGAAGCTGAGGCTCAGAGAGGCTCCAGGGCTTGGCACAAGGTCACACAGCTGGTGGGCACAAGAGCAGGTGAAACTCAGAGCTATCTGACTCCTGCATGTTTAACAGCCATGTGCTCCCAGTAAAATCGGGTTTGGAGGATGGGTGAGGTCAGAGCACCAGGTGTGGCCTGGATCCCAAGGTTGCTTTGGCTCCAAACTGCAGCTGTCTGGACCACCTCATCACTGGCCTGTGCCCAGGGCCCTGAGTTCTGGTGCCAAAGCCTGGAGCAAGCATTGCAGTGCAAAGCCCTGGGGCACTGCCTACAGGAAGTCTGGGGACACGCAGGACCAGTGAGTACCACCCAAGCATGCATGGGGACCAAAGGTCTGAGACAGAGGGAACTGGGTATGCTCTGGATGGTCCTGAGAGAATTAGAACCCCCAGTAGGGGATGGGATGGGATGGGATGAAATGGAATGGGTTGAAATGGGATGGGATGGAATAGGATGGGATGGGAAGGGATGGATAGAATGGGATGGGCTAAAATGGAATGGATTGAAATGGGATGGGATGGGATTGCGGGTGGCCGGCAGTTGCCTGTGCTTTGAAATTCCCTGTCAGTCTCTGAAAGAGCCTCACCCACCTGAGCTGGGAGCCTGTCACTCATGTGCCCCACCTTGGGCCCCCTCTCCAGGATGATCTGTGCCAGGAATGTGAAGACATTGTCCGCATCCTCACCAATATGACCAAGGAGGCCATTTTCCAGGTGATAAGGCCCAGATCCTGGGTAAAGTTTATGGGCCGAGAGATGGGAGACAGAGCAGGGAGAAGAGGTTAGCCCCATAAAGAGGCCATTTCCAGGCTGAGGGTGAGGCCTGGGTCATCTGGGGACTCCAGGCACCTCCTGGACCAGAGAGGGCCTTGGCAGTGAGCTCAGCAGCACAGGTAGAGATCATCTTTCCTGAGGGAGAAGGGGCCCTACCTGTGCCCAAGTGTACTTAACTCCTTGGCAGTCTCTGAACTCCGGTCCTGGGAGAAGGGTGGCCAGTCTGCCTGCTGGTGGCCCTGCATGCAGGGACGGGGCAGACTTCAGAGAGGACAAGCTGATGGTCCCCTCTCCATCCTTGTTGGCTCCCATCTGCCTCCCAGGACACGATGCGGAAGTTCCTGGAGTGTGAGTGTGACGTCCTCCCCTTGAAGCTGCTCGTGCCCCAGTGCCGCCACATGCTGGATGTCTACTTCCCAGTGGTCATCGACTACTTCCAGAGCCAGATTGTGAGGGCCCGCGGACCTCGCCTCCAACCTGCCTCCCCGCACAGCCCCCCATGCCTACCCATGCCCAGAGTTACCCACACACACAGCACCCAGCCCGCCACACATACACACGCGCACACACACACAGAGACCCTGCCCACAACCAGCCCAGGAAACACACTGCCCCTCAGCCAGGTCCCCAGATCACAGCCCCATCTGCTCACCTGTACACAGTGGGCCTGTGCACTTACAAACAGCCACACACCCCCTCATACCCTTCACGCAAGTAAACACAGTCACACACATAGCACACACTCAGTCTCACATAAAACCCACACTGTTACACACTCACACTTACACTCATGCTTACACTTATTCATTCTCACAAACATTCGTGCTCACGCTCATTCACACACATTCCCAGACACCCGCCCCAAAGTCCCCACCTGGTCCATCTCTGCCTTTTGTCTCCCTCCACACCCATCACAGAGCTCTAAACCACAGCCCCCACCCGGCCTGCTCCCCTGACTCCAGGCCCAAAGCCAGCGGCCCTAGTCCCTGAGTCCTTGAGCAGCCTGAGCAGGAATGGGGTTCCCTCCCGCATCCTAACCACCCCCTCACCCTGCATTGTGCCCTAGAACCCGAGGGCCATCTGCAAGTACCTGGGCCTGTGCAAACTTGAGCGTCCAGAGCCAGGGCTGGAGCCAGAGCGATTGAACCCTCTGCTGGACAAGCTGGTCCTCCCCGAGCTGCCTGGAGAGATACCTGGGCCTGAGACACTGGTGAGGGAGGCCCCTCACGCTGCTGGCCCCTCACACTGGATAGGTGGGGATCCAGAGAGCTAGGGCCACAGTGGAGGCCCATGAGTACTTGGGCCTTGGGAGGGGCAAAGCAGGGAAGGGGACAAGCAACTCCAGGCAGGGCCTAAGGCAGGAGCGACAAGGGGAGGGGGAGGCAGAGCCCGGAGGATGCCTTTTCCCGTGCCCAGCCCAGCCTCCGCCCGTGATTCTCTCCCCCAGGATCTCTCTGAGCAGCGGTTTCCCATCCCCCTCCCCTTCTGCTGGCTCTGCAGGACTCTGATCAAGCGGGTCCAAGCTATGATTCCCAAGGTGAGGCGTCCAGGGGCCCCCAGAGGTCCAGCTTCCCCCACCCCTGTCAGGGGCCAGCTGGCTGCCAGAAGTAGGAGGGGAGCCATTGGTGCATTGTCCCCAGTAGGTGCCAGGCCTAGAGTACATTCAACAAATGTCAGGCCCCCGCTGTGTGCCAGGCACTGTGTCAGGCGTCAAAGTACGAAAATGGACCAGACCCAGGCTTGCCCTCCGGCGGCTCACCATCTGATGAAGAAGAATCCTAGTGGTCTCTCTAGAAAAGCTGCTTTAATTTTTCAAAAGGAGAACTTCCACAGATGGTCTCCCCATCCCCGCCTGCGCCGAATGTGGAGTCTTCTGGACCTGTACTGACCACTGCCCGAAGGCCCCGTCAGCCCAGAGCTCCCCCGCCCTGAAATGGGGCCCAGTGAGGAGAGCCCCTGACCCACCAGCCCTTTCCATCTGGTCACGGAGGGGTCCAGCAGCCGATGAGGTCTCCGCTTTCCCAAGTTTGCCTTGTGGTAGGAGAGATTTTTTCAGATAGTGATAAAGGCAGAGCAGAGAATTAAAACATATGAAGTGAGGGACAGTGACGGGAGAGGGGGTTAGGCTGGTTGGTCAAGAAGAGTGTCTGAGGAGGTGACAATTAAGCTGGGACCTAGAGGACAAGACCCTGATGGGCCACAGGCCTCGATCAAGAACGAACTTGGCAAGCCAGAGGAACAGAAAGCCTGCATGGCTGCAGCAGGTGGGCCAAGGGGAGAGTGGTCGGAGAAGGGACCAGAGGGGAAGGCATGGCCAGGCCATGTGGAAATGTCTAAGTCAAGTTAAGAAACGTTGGACTTTATTCCCAATGCTATTTACAGCTGTGGAAGGGTTTCAACTGGGGGATGCCATGGTCTGAGTTGCACTTTAGAAAGATCACTGTCCTGCTGTTTGAAGGATGGGTTGGGCAGATGGGAGGCAAGAATGAAAGCAAGGAGAGTAATTAGGAGACTATTGCAGACAATCTCAATGAGAGAAGATAGGGGTGGAGGTAAGAGGTGGACTGGGGATATGTTTGGGAGGTGGCTCAACAGGACTTGGTTATAGGTGGGACCTGGGGAGTGAGGACAGGTGAGGAATCCATGATGACTTCATGGACTTTGGCTGGAGCAACCAGCTCTCTGGTAATGTCACCAGCTGAGATGGGTAAACTTGAGAAGAAACTGGTTTGGGCAGAAAAATAACATGGCTAGAAGCCCTCTCCGAGTCCTAAGTCCCAGATGGCAGTACAACATGCAAGAGGAGATGTCGAGCCTTAGGGGAAAGGTCAGGGGCAGAGATATCAATCTAAGAGTCTCTGGCTGTGGACAAGATTTAAATCCAAGGGAGAGTGGGATCATCCATGGTCCATCCCAGGGACGTGGTATGGCCAGGCTGGAGGAGGAGTCCTGGTCAAACAGAGGGAAATGCCAGCAAAAGAGCCCAAGGAGGGCCAGCCAGTGAAGTGGGGGACAGCATGGTGTGATGTCACGGAAGCTGAGAGGAGAAAGTTCTCCCTCCCTTTTGAGGAGGGAGTGGTCACCTGGGCTGAAAGCTCCTGCTGGATCAAGACAAGGCAGGACTAGGGGATTGGGAACAGGGAGGTTGTTGGGGGCCTCGAGAGCTGTTTTGAAAGCATGATGGGGACAGAAGCCCAAATGCAGTGGGCTCCAGGGAGAATGGAGGGGAAGAAATGGAGCAGCAAGTATTGACAACTGTTTCAAGAAGTTTTTCTGGGAAGGGGAACAGAGATGGGTGAGGCTTTTTAATGACAGAAGCTATTTTAACATGTTTATATGCCAATGGGAGAAGTAATGAGGCAGAAGAGAGAGGATAATGCAGGGATGAAGCACTTGTGAAGGGGGAGCTGGGGGGACCAGTGCATGAGTGGACAGGCTGGCCTTTGACAGAGCAAAGATCACTCATCCATCATCGTTGTAGCAGGAGGGGAGGCAGAGTGTGGGTTCCAATGCCAGCAGGTGGGTGAAATGTACCCATCTGGAACACATCACACCCAGAGAGTTGCACTTCCCTGTGCCCAGCTCCCACCTCAACCTTGCTGACTCTGGGGGACAGTGGGGGCTGCAAGCAGGAGCCGGGCCAAGGTCAACCTGTTGCACATGGGTCCTTCCTACAAGTTGGTTGAGTGAATAAAGGAGGGAAGGAATGAGCTAGCATGCTTGCTGCCTCTCTCCTTGCCCTTCACCTTGGAGGTTGTGTTTGGAATCAAGGTCAGGTGGGGAAACTCCCGGCTTCCCCCAGGGACTCCTGCAACCAGGGACCGGTTGGCTCTGGGAGCCACAGACAGGAGTGAGGCCACATGTGGGGAAGCACAGCAAGCCCTGGGTCAGGAGGGAGAAGACACAGATCACGTTCCATCTCTGCCCCCGGCTGCCAGGTGGCCTTGGGATGCCCACCTCTGTGGGCTAGCTATGCCCCTTTCAGCGATTCCAGAGCCTTTGAAGTCAGAGCTGGACCCCCAGCCTGGCTCCAGCACTCGCTTGTGACTCTGGGCAAGTCCCTGGACTCTCTGATGTCCAGTGTCCTTATCTGTAAACAGCATAATCATTTACCCTCTGAGAAGGGAACAAAAGAAAGTCTACGAAATGCCCAGTGGGCACGGAGTAGATCTTGCCAGAGAAGGTCCCACCGTGCCCTCTCTCGACCCCCGCCCCAGGGTGTGCTGGCCGTGGCTGTGGCCCAGGTGTGCCACGTGGTACCCCTGGTGGTGGGTGGCATCTGCCAGTGCCTGGCCGAGCGCTACACTGTCATCCTTCTGGACGCACTGCTGGGCCGCTTTGTGCCCCAGCTGGTCTGCGGCCTCGTCCTCAGGTGCTCCAGCGAGGATGGCACTGGCCCAGGTGAGCCTGCCGCCCCAGCCCCTGCCTACTGTCCGTCTCATCCTCTGCCCCCTCCCTCGGCCCTGCACCACCCTCTCCCTCTCCTATCCCCCTGCACCACACCAGCAAGAACGGAAACTGAGTACCTCTGCAGGGCAGCCTTGACTGTTTTCTCTCTAGCCCTCACCGCTCTAGGGTCCCTCCCGGGAAAATGGCTATCACAAGACTCCAAGTGCCAGCTCTGCCTGTTTGTGACCACCCAGGCAAGAAACAGCAGCATGCAGGCCATGCCGCAGGCAATGCGCCAGGCCTGCCTCGGCTCCTGGCTGGACAGGCAAAAGGTGTGGGGAACTTGGGACCCAGGGTGGGTGGAGGGTTGAGCCGAGAACGGCTTCCCAGCCAGAGACTCACAGGGTGGGCCAGACCTCTGCCCTTGAGGAGCTCAGACAGGACATGGGCCAAACAACGGTGGGACTGTGACTCAGAGCAAAACCTGCTCGATTCAGGAGTCACCTCTGGACAAAGGATATGGGCTGGGAGAACCCACAGGCCTCCCTCATGGAAGAGGAGCAAGGCCAGTTTACCAGGAGACGAATAATGCCAAGGGCCAGGGCCAAGGGAGCGGGAGAGGGCCTGGCCTTCTCTCCAGGGTCCTGGTCCTGTCCCAGCCCCATCCCTCCTCCCATTGTGACTCACTGGGGACAAACCCACCTGCAAAAGAAGAAGGCTGGGCTCGAAGGTCCTAGAGTCGCAGTACTCAGAGCCGATGACAGTGAATTCCCTTTAACGTATGATGCCAATGCCGCGGCCGAGGCCAGCCTGCTGACTGCCTTCCCAGGAGGCAGCTTCCGCAGGGTACTCCTCTGCTCCGTAACTTTCAGGGCTCCCTGCTGCCTACCACACCAGATCTCAAAGACCAGATGAGCTTGAAGGTTTCTTCTAGGACTGAAATTTGGGAGGAGGGGAAGGTGGGGGCTAAGATTCAGCCCCTGTGCCTGGGTTTCAAGACCCTCCATCTCCAACGTTCCTGGCTTTCCCGACAGAAACCCTCCATTTCAGCCCACACAGGGTTGTTCAGTCTTACTTATAGCCTGAGCTGCTCAGAGGGGGCCGATGGCCGGACCTACAGCGGGTTGGGGGGAGCCCTGGAGTGATCCAGATAAGTGGAGAGACCAGGACGGCAAGGCAGGAGAGTCCTGCAGTGGGCCCGGTCCACCCCACATCCATTTGTCTGTCTCCTTCCTCAGTGTGAGCAATTTTTGGAGCAGCACATGCCGCAGCTGCAGACCCTGGCATCCAGGGGCTGGGCTGCCCACGCCACCTGCCAGGTATGCCCGCCCCTGCCCACTGGTCCTAGCACCTTCCTCAGTTCCCAGAGCCCCACCCTCTCTGGTGCATGATCCTCAGAGGGCCCACTCCTCTGGGTCCAGAGCAGCCCCAGGAGCACAGGCCTAGGCCTGGGAGGTGCCCCCCACTGCTTTAATATAGAAAAGGCATCTCAGAGCGGTCAAGAAAAAGCTACAAAAGAATGGAAAGGAGCAGTATGGGAAGGGAGGGGGCAGCTTTAAGGAGTGTGGTTTGATGCACATTATGGGATGGAGGTTGTTCACAGAGCAGTGTGTGCTTGGCAGTGGCTGCACAGTGGGGGTTCTGGGGCAAGCATCCCATCTTCTCCAATTCTAAACCGAGAAGGCCGGGGCTCGGAGCACCCAAGGAGTTAACCAGGTTACACCAAGAGTACCCGCCAGGTGGCAGGTGGAGAGCTGCCCTTTCCAGGAGAGGCCTCCCCATCCCTCTCAGAGCTTGGAATGGGAGCGGGGTTCAAGGCCTCAGGCCCTAATGCTGTCTCTGTGCAGGCCCTGGGGGTGTGTGCAACCACGTTCAGTCCTCTCCAGTGTGTCGGCAGCCCCCACTTCTGATGAGAACTCAAAGCTGTACCAGGTGAGTCCAGGCTCCCAACTGGGGGGAGGAGGAGGGGGGCCCATCCCGCACCCATCAGAGGAGGGCCCCTGTTCCCCAAGCAGGAGGCGGGAGCCACTGCTGCTGGTTGCTCCATCCTCCTCACAGGCTATAACTCAAGGCTCCTGAGGGCCCCTGGCGGCACCAGCACGAGAGTGACCTCTCTCAGACCCCACCCACTCCCTCTCCTCAGAATCCCTGCTGCCCTCAGTGCCAGGCCCAGCTCTCAGCTTCCTTGCCCTGTCCCAGCCCTCAGGAGAGCTTCAGCTCCTGCCTGAGGCTTCCCCTTCACAGCTCACTCTCCGGACTCCCTGATCCTCAGTATTTGATGTGTTCAGACCAAGGTCAAACTTTCCTGAAACTCAGGGGACATCAGACTTCACTGCCCAAAGTGTCATCCCCTCAGATGCCAGGAACTCCACCATCATCTGACTCCACCCTCCTGAGACACATTTCTCTCTCCCTCTCATTGTCTAAGTCAGAGGTAGCACCTTAGGATGCAGGGGTGGGTCAGATGCAGCCTCTGTGACCAGGTGCCTCGGGGCAGGGAAGTGATGCTGAGAGGGACAGACATGGCAACAGTGGGCTCGAAGTGCCCCAGAGCAAACTTGGTTGACTTTACAATTCTGCTCAGAGCAAGCCCCTAACGCAATGGTCATTATTCACTTCTTCGCTCATTTTAAAAAAATGTAGTGAGTGCCTGTGGCCAGGCCACATTCTAGGGACAAGAACTAGAGGTGTGAATAAAACAGGGAGCCCCCCGCCCTCCAGGAGCCCTCCTAGAATCACAAGTCCCTGTGGGAGGCAGTGGGGAGGAAATGTCTGCCCCGACCCAGACCCATCCCACAGGGACCTGTTTAATGGTATCCCTTCCCCACTGATGAGCAGGGCTCCCGGCACCAGGAAGACCTGAGCCTTCCATCCCTGTTGAAACAGGAAGAGCAGTGGCTTGGCACGAGGGGCCTGGGCTCTGGTCCCAACTCTGCCATCAATTGACCACGGGTCCCCAGCCAAGAGATGCCACCACCTCTCTGGCCCTCATTCTCCTCAGCAGCAAAGAGGTTACCAAGTGAAGCGGTCTCCAGGACTCGAGCTCTCCCACATGACAAAGCTCCTCCTCACGCTCCCTGCCCCCACTGAAAAGAAGCCTTCACTGCTATGCTCACCGTCCCCACCTCCTTTCCTCAAAAGGACCTTAAGCTGGTGGGCCACGAACCCACAGCTTGTGCTCTCAGGCCAGTGTCTGTCTTGTCTGTGCTATCTCTAACCACAGCCTGAAACCACAGTCACTTCCGTCCTCTCCGGGTGTAGGGCAGCGTCTTCTGGAGGAGGTCTGCCAGAGGTGGGGCTTCCAGCCTGGGCCAGCTTCACAGTGGACCGGAGCCAGCCCAGCTCCACAGCCCCTCAGGGTTGGGCCGAGGGGAATTTGGCCACCCGAGCCCAGGAGGACAGCAGGGCAGACGGTGGGCCCTGCCTCACTCCCATCTCCATGTGCACAAGATACTAGCTTTTACAATTATTTTGCTAACACTTTCACAAAATTTAAAATTCAGAAGAATAAAAAATGGGAACGTAAGTTACCATGAAAGCTAAGCGTATGAAATCCTTAAACTTTTTTAAAAAATCAGGAGATCCCTGGCGTGGTCAAGAGAGGACATGGCAGTGTTCAGGCATGGTGGGAAGGTGGTCGGGCAAATTTTCATATCTGAAATCTGCTGCTGCTGAAGAGCTGTCACTTTTAAGATGTAAAAAGGGGTTTTCCTTTTTTATGTCTTTCTAAGGTGAACTTCCAACTTTTGTTAGAAATTGCAGGGTGATTCAATTTCTGCTATGATTTATCTCCTCAAAGCTCAGTTGGGGCTGTGCATGCTCTGAATCAGTTCCTATGTAATGCAATGCCTATAATAATGCTAATAAAGTCATATTTCCTTGTACTAAAAAGAAAAAGACAATGTCCTTTAAGATGCTGCAGCAACTGCAGCCTCACTCTGAAGGGAGCCACTGGGAGCCCACCTCACTCTCCCCTTTGACGGAGAAGCAGATGCCCACATCACCTCTCCCTCTTATAAGTGCCTCCAGCCCGGCCCTCACCTGTTACCTTCCCCTCTCCCGAAGAGTCCACTCACTGTGACAAGGTGAGGTTGTCAGGGTACAAAAATCAAAACATACCAAAAAACAGATAAAGAATCCTTTAGCATTAAAGACCTAAATGTCTGGAAGAGTTCCTTTATTTATAAAAGAACTTTTGTGGTATTCCCTATTATAAAAGAAATGTGTTTCTCGTAGAAAATTCAGAAACTGCAGACCAAAAAAGAGTAGAAATCACCCACAACCCTCCCAGTCCTGGGAGAGAACTATAGAAGGATGTATACTTTGACACTGAGCTAGACGTTTTCAATCCATTTTCCCCACACCTCCACCTTCAGGCACCAGGGAAAGCTTTCTATACAACCTGCTCCTGGGGTAGGGCTGATGCACACAAATTCTTGGCCTCTGAATTTGAACTTTTAAGTAAATTTTTGTAAATCTATAGCAGACTACTGTCTTGAAAGCCATTATTTCCATTTCAAAAAGCCCCAAGTCCCTGAGAGAAGAGTGTTTTAAATTCTTTAAAAAGGCTGGTTGGGAAGATGAAGTGCCTAGGCCTGAAGGAGAGGCTTCACTCAAAAGGAGACCAGGAGTTAACCAGCTGGTGGGAGGAGAGAAGTGGCAGGAAGTGGCTAGGGCTGAGACTCAGAGGGTCCCTGAGACGCGCCCAGCATCCTGCATCCCAAGAGGAAGGTGGGGAGGGAGAAGCCCCAGAAGGGGTGAGGCCCCAAGAGCAGAAGGGACTTGATCTTCACTTTCCAGGGTGTGGTGTGAGGAGAACAAGAGTCCCTTAGAGAAGGCTGCCTCCAATGTGACACCACAGAGGGAAGAGCACAGCCTCAGAGAGGGACCTAGACAGACAGGCGGAGGCCCTCTTCAGGGAGTGCCCCCAGCATGACACAGAAGAGCGATCACAGCCCACGGCCCAAGGGGCTGTCAGAATCAGCTCTGGACAAGACGGCGAGCCCCCGAGAGCCCCTGTGACTGGAGACAAAGCACTGACAGATTTTGCGGACCTTGAGAGGAGCAAAAGTCAGACATGTGTAGCCAATGGCAGCACAAGGGGGAGATAAGGCAAGACGAGCAACGCTTCAGTGGAGACCTGGAGGACCAGGGAGACCAGTCATGACATCCTCCTCATGACAGGGCAATTGGTAAATCATTCCCAGGGAAAAGGCAAGGAGGATTCTGTGATTATTTATCCAAGAGGGGCTGCGTATTAAACAACAAGGAATCGAGTTATTTTCAAATGGAATTACTAAGTTTTGGGGGCTAATGAGCCAAATGAGTTCAGTTATAGAGAAATAAAGACAGTTACGTTTTGTCCCCCTGATTAATGACTGAGATTTAAAATCCAAAACACAATCACTATAACATTATTTATCATTCCAAGCCTTTCTCTGCACATATACAAAGAGATGTAACAGATTTACAAAAATGGGAACATTCTATACATGCTTCTTTGAAAACTGCTCTGTTCATTTAAAAATAACCTTTCCAGGTCAACAAATGTAGATACTTATATTACTGCTACTTGCTGCTGGCTTTCTTGATATAAGCGCTTTCCTTTTTAAAACAATTATTATCAACAATGTTGTGAAAAATAAGAATCCTGGCACTTTATCTTTGTTTACTATTCTATTTATTAGAATCAATTCCAAGACACAAAATTTTGGGGGATGAAAACTATGCACACCTTTACCTTTAATCCATGATGTATTACCAAACTGCCCCTCTCTACCAGCCACACCAGTTTCCATCGCAATAGTAAACAAGTGTCTCTTTTCCACTCTCATCAACCCTGGGTATAGCAATCTTTCAAATCTTTGCTAATCTAAAATATAAAAATGACCTCTCTGGTTATTCTAATTTGCATTTCTTTGGTTACTAAGTAAAAGTAAACATTTTTTTTTACATGTTTATTGGCCATTTGTATGTGATCTTTCATGAAATTTCTATTTGGGTTTTTTGTCTGATTTTCCATTGGAGTGTTCTTTTTATTATCTTTCCAGTAAATGAGTATATCAGGTATACTCATTTATTTACTGTCCTATATGTTGCAAATTTTCTATCTATCATATGTCTTTTAGATTTAGGATATGTTTTCTATGTATCTATCTTCTCCTTTGTGATTTCTGGTTAAGAAAGCACGAATTTCACTTCTTTCTCATCTGTGGTTAGAGTGGCCAGAACATGAGGTTTCCAAAAGTGGAAGCATATGGTGGGATCAGGACCGTAAAGACATGCGGGCCAGGCCCCTGGCTCAGACAGCAGTGGTGGAAGCAAGCCATGTGTCAATCACAAGGACGTTAAGCTACTGCACACAGGACATGACAGCTCTAAGCTGTGGTCCCCAACCTTTCAGGCAACATTATCTATTGTCAACCTCTTGGGAGACCGCAAAGAGACAAAATCATCTGTGCAAAAGAAGGATACAGAGAACAGAGACTTAGTACCATGCCATTTGCTCAACAATCACTAGTGACTGACTCCTAAGTGCAAAGCATTTCCCTAGAGCTGGGCACAAAAGAAAACAGTTCCTGTCTGCCCTTTGGGAACTCAGAGTCTAGCTGGGAAGACAGACATTAATCACAGAATCACAGAAAAAAATGGAATACTTCAGGTGCGATAAGTGCTATCAATTAGAGACACACATGATACTAAGTGGATACGAGGCGTCAGAGAGGTGAAGAGGATCAAGGAGCATCCCTAGCAGAGGAAGCAGATGGCACAAAGGGCTGTGGCTCATCTGAGCAACAGAACGAAGGTCAGTGAGCCTGGGATGGAGGACCGCGAGAAACCTCCCCAGAGGAGAGGCCAGAGAGGCTAGGAATTTCAGTCTTTATCCTCAGAGCCAAGGAAGTGTCTTAAGTGAGAGATCAGGGTGTGAGGGAGAGATGAGTTGGTTAGATTTGTTTTTTAAAAGATTACTCTGGTTAAAGTGTGAATGAATTGGTGGAGGGGGACAAGGGAGTGTGGGGAGACCCATTAGGAGCTCACTGTAAACAGAAACCGGCAATAGCTAAGAATGAGAGTGGCAGAGGGCCTGTGCAGAAGTCAGATGGATCTTGGAGAGTGACTTGGGACAATCATAAATTAATCATTAATTATATAATGATCATATTATGTAATTATATAATTAATACTAAATTATATAATTTATGTAACATAATTATATAATTTATATAATTAATAATAAACTATGTAATTTATATAAAAATTACATGATAATTATATATAAATCAATAAGTCAGAGGGTGACTCCAAAAGAAGCTGTTGTCCCAGATGTAGCATGTTTACTGATACAGCACAGCCCCTGGCACTTGTATACTTTATTCTCCACACCGCTTTCTAAAGATCACCAGAAGCTGTCTGCTTTCACCTGGCAGGGCCAACAGTAACCTTCACAGTGTCGCCTCAGGACAATGCCAATTCTCCCGCTCTCCACCAGAACATAGTTCACAGACACCTTGATCGCCTTGACATCCCACAAAACATGACACTGGTCTACTACATTGATGACATTGTCATGACTGGATCTGATGAGCAGGAGTACCAAGTACTTTAAATGTTTCAGTAACACATAAGAAAACAAGAGGGTGGGATGTAACCCCACAATTCAGGGGCCTGCCACCTCAGTGACGTTTCTGAGGGTCAGTGGTCTAGAGTATGTCAAAATATCCCCTCCAAGGTGACAAACAAGTTGCTCTACCTCCTATCACCTACTGCACACACACCCACAAAGGCGGCACAATGGTAGGCTGTTTGGGCTTTTGGAGACAACATACACCCCACTTGAGTGTGCTTTGACACATCTAGAGAGTCACTTAGAACTGTACGGCCACTAGTTTCAAGGAGACTAGAAAAAGAAGTTTCTGCAGCAAGTTTAGGCTGCAGAACAGGCTGCTCTACTACTTGGGCCTTATGATCCAGGAGATCCAATGATATGTCCAAGTGCCCATGGCAAATAGGAACGCTGTATGGGGCCGCCGGCAAGACCCGTAGGACAATCACAGTGCAGAACTCCGGGATTTTGGAGCAAGTTTACGTCCTCTTCTTCTGCAGATACCTATTCTCCTTTTGAGAATCAGTTTCTTCTGACTAGTGACTGGGCCATGGTAGAGACTGAGCACCTAACCATGGCACATCAGGTGCCCATGCAGCCTGAGTTCCCCTCATGAACTGGCTGTGGTCTGATGCCTAGCCATGCTGCACATGCGCAGCTACAGCCTATCATTAAATGGAACTAGCATGAGAGACCAAGCTCAGGCAGGTCCAAAAGGCACAAGTTACATGAGCAGGTGGCTCAGATTCCTTTGGTACCAACTCCTGCTGCATTGCCTCCTGGGGTATTCCTTAAGACCAGCTGACCAAGGAAGACAAAATTCAAGACTGGTTTATTGATGGATTTGCACAATATGCTGGTACAACCCACAAGTGGACAGATTCACCCCCACTCAGGGTGACACTGAAGGACAACAGTGAAGGAAAATCCTCTAGCGGGCATACTTCAGGCAGTATATTTGGCTGTTCACTGTATTTGGAGTGTGAGATGGTCACAAGTGCAGATGTAGACTAATTCTGAGCAGTTGCCAACAGTTTGGCTGGATGGTCAGGGATCCAAAAGGAACAGGATTGTGTGATTGGTGAAAAGAAAGTCTGGGGAAGAGGTATATGGAGAGACTACTTGAATAAGTATATACTATGAAAATATTTGTGTTCCATGCGAATGCCCATCAAAAGGCATGCACTGCAGAGACTCTTCATAAAAATAGGTGTACACAAAGGACATGCTCTCTAATGTCAGCCAGCGGTCTCTTTCTCCAGCCATCCCCAGTGCTTGCTCAAAGAGCTCAGGACCCATGGTAGTGGGGATGGAGAATATGCATGGGCTCGACAACATGGACTTCCCTTCTCCTGACCTGATTAGCACTTCTGCTGAGTATCTAATCCGCCAACAGCAGGGATTAACATTGAGCCCCTCATACGGCACTATGCCTTGTGAAGATCAGCCAGCCACCTGGTGCCAGGCTGATTACCACCTTCTATTATAGAGGCAGAAATCCGTCCTCAGAAGAATAGAAACATTCTGGACACAGATTTGCCTTCCCTGCCCATAATGCTTCTGCCAGCACCACCATGCATTGGCTCACAGAATGTCTTATCAACCATCATGACATTCCACACAGCACTGCATCTGGTCAAGGAACTCTTTTCACAGCAAAAGAAGCGCAGTAATGGGCTCATGCCCATAGATTTAACTGCTCTTACCACATACACCACTATCTGGAAGCAGCTAGCCTAACTGAAAGGTAGAGTGGCTTACTGAAAACTGTTACAGTACCATTTGGTCCTCTTCTTTTACAGGATGCAGTACATACTTTGAATCAGAGACCATTATATGATGCTCTCTCCCTCAGAGCCAAAATACATGGGTCTAGAAAATGCGCAGATGTTGGAGTGACTCTTCTACTACACCTAATAACCTTCTTGCAGAATTTTTGCTTCCTGTACCAACAACTTTAATCTCTACTGGTTTAGAGATTTTAGTTCCCAAGGGAGGAATACTTCCACCAGAGGACACAATAACGGTTCCACTAACTTAGAAGATGAGGGGTCGGCCCCGTGGCCCAGTGGTTAAGTTCACGTGCTCTGCTGCGGCAGCCCAGGGTTTCGCCAGTTCGGATCCTGGGCATGGACATGGCACTGCTCATCAAGCCATGCTGAGGCAGCGTCCCACATGCCACAACTAGAAGGACCCACAACGAAAAATACACACCCATGTACCGGGGGGCTCTCGGGAGGAGGAGGATAAATAAAATCTTTAAAAAAAAAAAAAAAGATGATACCACCTGGGCATTTGGGGCTACTTATGTTACTGAACCAATAGGAAAAAAAAAAAAAGTGGGGTGAGGGAGTGTAATCTACTTGTCAGAGTGATTGATCCTGATTACCAAGGAGAAACTGCACTGTTCTCAGACAATGGACACAAGATGGACTATATCCACAGTAAACGTTAACAGAAAACTAGAGCAACAAAGAAAAAGGGCGGGGGGCGGGGTGAGGGGGCAGGATGGGCAGGATGATTAAGGAGTTAGACCCTCGGGTTTGAAGGTTTGGGTCACTGTCAGGTAAAGGACTCCAACTGAGGTTCAGGCTAAGGGCAGAGTGAATGTGGAAGGGGTAGAGGAAGAAGGAAGCACAGTTATCAATTATAACGTTGCGACCAATTACAGAAATAACAGCTATAAGTAGCTTTATTTTCTATTTGCTTGTTATTACATCTGTGATAATTTGCATATGCTAACCATTTTTCCTTTTTTCCATTTTTATTGTACATACAACTTGAAAGTTATCTCGACAACTTAGTCTTTAGGCAACAGACTATTCAGTGGGACTGTGAATGGATCTGAGGAGTAACCAACATAGCCACCAATGGATACACGACTCTTGGGACTGTGCATTTCATTTTGGGAAAGGGTGGAAACTTGTTCACTCATAAAAAGGGTAGCTATTTTTTGTCGGGCAGAATATAGTGTGGTTTTCTTTGTGGTTGTCGCTGTTGCACGGGAGCTCAAATGTGTGTACAAGAGCGCATATGGAAGCCGAGTTATCAAAGGAGTGGACTGCACCAGTTATCAGTTTAGTGCCTCTCAGCTCCAAATTCACCCTTTTTGCCTGCTCTGTGGAAATGGATTTGGGCCCTCTCGATTTTTTTCTTGCCAGAGCCACTGAAGCTTTGTCAGAAGAGTGTGCTGGAGACACACGGCAGGAAGAGAGCGCTTTCCTTCCCAGTCCCAGTGTGCCTACTTGAAAGCAGACATCCAGCATCAGGCTCCTGCTGTGCTTGTGGAGTCTCTGGTGCCTGGCTCCTGCAGCGCACAGCAGCCAGCAGCTTCAGTGGGCACTCTCCTCCTCCCCAGGCAGTTTGGCAGCAAAGTGAGACACCTCCCCGTCATGTGCTTTCCCTAATGCACTAGAGAGCAGGTTTCTGACAAGTTCCAGGGAGTAGACTTTCACCAAGGCCTGGATCTCAGCCCTGGACATTCTGTGTCAGCCGTAAGGGTAGCAGCTGTTCCTCATGTCTGGTATCCCCACATTCTTTAGAGTTCTCCTTACTTATTACTAGTTAATCCCTGGTTACTCCAATCCTGTTACAGTTGATAATTCTTGAAATTAAACTTTCCCTGATCAACTTATTATATCGTTTCTCTCTCCTGATTGGACCTGGACTAAGCTGGCACTAGCTTAGACTAGACAGTGGCAGAGAACAAAAAGTGGGGAGATTCAAGAAAAAATTACACAGTAAAATTGACAGGACTTGGTAACATTTTAGACAAGGGAAGTGGGGGTGGAGGAAGGATGACTCCTGGATAAATTTCCAGCTTATATAACTGGATGGATGGTGGAACCTTTCACCTACATAGAAACCACTGGAAAGAGACTAAGTTTGAGGAGAAAACTCACACGCCCAAGTTTTGGAAAATGTTGAGTTTAAACTGACTTTAAGACATCCCAAACATATCAAGTAGGCAGTTGGCTCTAAAGTTTAAAAATTGGGAGCCAGCCCAGTGGTGCAGTGGTTAAATTCACACGTTCTGCTTCAACTGCCTGGGGTTCGCCGGTTCAGATCCCAGGTGTGGACCCAAGTACCGCTTGGCAAGCCATGCTGCAGCAGGCGTCCCACATATAAAGTAGAGGAAGATGGGCACGGATGTTAGCTCAGGGCCAGTCTTCCTCAGCAAAAAGAGGAAGATTGGCAGTAGTTAGCTCAGGGCTAATCTTCCTCAAAAAAATTAGTAAAATTTAAAAATAAATAAAGTTTAAAAATTTAGAGAAGTATGGAATTAAGATTTGTTTGAGTGATCGCCCTGAAGGTGGTAAGTGAAGCCACAGGCATGGCTGAAATGGCCTAGAGAAAAAGTAAACAGTGAAAAGGGAGGGCCTAGCACCGTGTCTTGAGGAATCCCAACTTTTAATGCTGGATAGAGCAAGATGAGCCTGCAAAGGAAATCTGAAAGCTGTCAGAGAGGTAGAGGAAAATAAGGAGAGTATTATGTCCCACAAGAAAAGGGTGGTAGCCACAGAAGTGCGCAGCTCCTACCTCCCTTTAAGAGAACGTGCTGTAGTTGACTGACTGCTGCCAGCGGCTGTGTCTACAGATTTCCCCCATTCTCAGATCTCCATAGTGCTCAGGCCAAGGCCACACTCCCTCCAGGCTGTTCCTAATCAATGACTACACTTGATGAAAGCCACATCTGCTCAATTCTTCTGACAGGCAATCTTTGCTCTGGGCTCCCCACTGGCCTGGCACAGACTTTCTCAGGACTGCACTGCAGTCAGATGCTCTTCCCACCTCCCTTCCTTCCCTCTTCCCTCACACAACCTACACTGCAGGCTGAAACCATCCACCTCCAGACCTCTAGTTAAGCACAATAATAATTTATCACTTTGTCAGATGTTTTGTTACTTAGAGACAATGCATCCTAACTGACATACCACCCACAAGCTGACAGGAAGACACACATGATGTCAACCAGATGACAGACTGTAGAACAGACAGTTTGTAAGGATTAAAAAAAAAGTCTTTCCTTTAGGAAGTAGCCTAAGGTAAGGATATAAAACAAGAGGCGGGTTTAAAAACAGGAAAATATTTAATCCACTCCAAAAAACACAACAGGACATAAAAAGAATCACAGGAAAATTATTTACCTATGATGGAAGAAGGATGTTACTGGCCTTGTGCTCTCCGTCCTACAATCCTGAGGCTTTGATGTTTAGAAGAAATGATCTTGTCCTTCAGATACTCCTAGCTACTCAGAAATAAATTATATACGTCTGTAAAAGAGGTCTGCCCAGGCTAAGCTACAAGAGAGCTGGACAGGAAGGAGAAAGAAGCATCAATCTACAATAAATTGACCAAAGAACGGCTGGGTGACATTGCAAAGCAATCCCAGGCGGGTGGGCCCTTCTGATGCTCTGGTGTGAACCACAACCCATAAAAGCGGGCTGGTCCAGGGAATGTGTCAGTCAGCCCATGCTTAGCTACAGCCTCAGTATTCTCATTCACCATCTTCAGCCAAAAGCAGCCGGAACAAAGCCCCAGACTTCTCCTTCAAGCCCCCTGCTGGTTGGTTTCATCATTATCTCGCCTCTTCCAAATCTGTAAGAAATGAATACAAAAGATATTTAGGAGCTAAAACTCAATTCACAAATATTTATCGAGTACCAATTCTGCACTAGACAATGGACAACCTGTCACCCGACTTACATATTGCTAAATCCCCGGAAACCAACTCAAAATCTTTCTGAAAATTCTTACATTCAATTTTCATTTTCCACTCCCTGCCCCTCTTTCTTACTTTCCATTCCAAATTCCCTTTTTATAAAAGGACTCATAGTCAAGCCTACAACCTCAGACAAAGAGCTGAGGGAAGAGTCATCTCTAGAAGGAGAGATGTCTCTCTTTCTTTACAAAGCAATAGCTTTTCCTCAGTCTCCACCTTCCTTCTTCACCAGGTACTAGGGCAGTTAGAGAAGACAGAGACAATCTGCTCCACGAGCTCTCAATCCAGTGGAGAAGACAGTTCAAATGCGATCAGTGCTCCAATAAAGACTTGCAGAAAGTGCTGTGGGGTCACGAGAGATAACTTTGCCTTGAGAATTGGGGAAAGCTTCAGAGACGACTCCTACCTGCCCCCTTGATGATTTCAGGCTCTTCCTTTCGGAAACCAGACCACATACCTCTGCAAAACTAACCTGGCCACAAACATAACCTCCTTACTCACTTGTAAATCTTCCATGCTTCTCCCTGCTGTTCCCTTCTCTGAAAACCGCTCCTTGACTTTCAGGGCCATATAATCCGGCCCCACTCAACTCCCCAGTGCATCCAACCAGGCACCCAGCCTAACCAAGGCTCTAACTCAATCCCATTTCCTGCCTTTGCCCGCGTCATTCCTCTCACCAGCCCAACACTCCAGCTATTCAGTGCTCACCAAGCCTGTGGCCCACCCACCTGAATGTAAGCCTCTGACAGTGTGATCATCTGAGGAAGGATGTCAGTCACCTGGAGGTCTTGTAATTCATACCATTTGCCTGTCCCCTGCAAAAAGTATGAAGGGCTGAGTTAGTCGGCTCCCTAAAACCACAAGGGTGTAGAAGGAAAGGATCACAGTAAAAAGTTAGAAAAATGAGAAGAAAAGCTACTAGACCATCACGCAGCCAGTCATAAATAAGACGGTGCTTGACGTCTGCTGGACATCATTCCATTTAAAGAGTTTTTGGGGTAGTGATCATGGCAAACTTGATTCCTGCCAAGGATTCCTTAAAGTACAATGGAGTCTCAAACACTTCTGTACACCTTTTAAAAACAATTTAGGTGGACAATAAAAAGAGGAAGCCCTCTATTCCTCACCTAAGATGTCTCCTTGCTGCTCAGAAATGACAGACTAGACACACTCACCCAGGAGGTGCAGTGTTAACTATAAAAGTGGACATTCCCACCCTCACTCCAGAGAACACAGCAATAGTCAGCCAAGAAAAAGTGTCCCGTGTGGCCTACAAAACCAGTGCTGTGAATACTGCAAATTCTACCTCATTCCGTGCTTCCATAACAAGGAGAAAAGAGGTTTCTGGAATATGGCAGAGGCACTTCTGGAAGCCTGCCTGCCTCATCCATCCAAATTTCTAAGAATGCCAAAGATAGATACCATAAAAGACAGGTATTCCAGATATTCTGGCTATTCCAATAGTTCGGGATATAGGAAACAAAGAAAGCTCAGGATCACATAATCAAGTCCCCATTCCTGGTCCAAGGACAGGTTAAGAACATGATGAAACCAAGTATCTGGATCAAATGCCAATTCTACAGACTTCAGATACATCACTAAAGCTCTGAGCCTAGATTTTGTCATCTGTAAAAAAGATGTATCAACACCTGTCTCGGAGGTGTGTTTTAAGGAGGTAAATGAGATGAACATGCATTAGCCATTTGGCGTACTTTCCAGCACACAGTAAAGTGCTTGATAAACAGAAGCTAGTTATTATTAAACTAGAGTCCTGGAAGAGACTAATAAATTAGAACAATATGTGCTAATAATCTGTGTGATACCAAATATGTCAAGCACATGTTTCATCCATTTTCAGCTTGAGACAAATTCATAAAATTGTTTTTAGCTGAAAGGGAACCTCTACACCCAGTGCTTTGTAAACTTTAGTTTCATACAAATCAGAGGGTTTTATTAAAATGCAGATTCTGATTCAGTAGGTTTGGGTGGGCCTGAAATTCTGCATTTCTAACATGCTCTCAGACAATGCCACAGCTGCCGGTCCAAGAATCCCACTCTAGGTGGTAAGACTCTAGTCTGAGACAGTGATTTTCAAACTTGGCTGCACACCAGAATCTCCTGCCGAAATTTCAAACATCACAATGCCTGGGTTCCACCTCCGGATAAGCTAATGCAGAGTCTCTTAACCTTAAGTGACATTTTTGGCCAGAAAATTCTTTGCTGCAGTAGCTGCCCTGTACATTGTAGGATATTTAGCAGCATCCCTGGCCTCTACCCCAGTTGAAAAATAACAGGCACAGATTACACTGTTCTAATGTAACTGGCCTGGGGTACTGCCCAGGCACCAGGATTTTTCAAAATCTCCCCAGGTAAATCCAATGTGCAGCCGAAACAGAGATTAGCCTTAACTAATCACTTAAGCCTTAACTCTATCACTTGTGGAGTCTCAAAGTCAAGGCCAAGAAAGGGCAAACTGAAAAGAGCTACCCTCTGAAATGCCAAAGGAACGACACCTGTTTTGGCCACTCTGTGCCAGGACAAGTCAGCGCCACTCACATGATGAAGCACATGGATCCGGTAGGAGCCCTCGGAGGGCTTGCCGTCGTGTACGATGTTGGCAATGAGGTCGTAGGTGGTATTCTTGTGGACTGCCTGTACTTCTTCAGACAAGTATTCCCTCAGATCCACATTTCTGGTGATGATGAAAATAAAGCCAAAAGATCAGACAAATGCTGTGAGGTCAGGGAAAGCATCCTACACAAAGGGATCACAAAGCTGTTGAACCCGACTTTAGGACCCTGGCTTGAAGGAGGTTTGCAGAGCCACAGAAGCCCAGGTTTGTGGGAATTCACATAATTTGCCATAAAAATGAGGCTTTCTAATCAAACTAGAAAGATAGGTTCTGAAGGAAAAGTACATTTTAAAAGCATGTCTAGTAACCAAAAGAGGAGGGCCTGGAGTAATTCAGACTTGAACTGGAATCTGGGCTCTGCCACTTCAGAAGTGTGTGTGATGAGCAGGTTACAACCTAAGCCTCTTCTACGAGATGAGAATGCAAGTCACCGACTCCACCGAGACGGTGAGGATTAAGTGATTGGACAGGTGTAACTACCTCACCCTGTGCCCTACCCGGGAATCAACTGCAGCTGCAGTGTTCAGGCAACACACAGTCTCTGGCCTTAGGCTATGGAAGGCCTGACTACATAACTATGTGGGTTGCTGCTGTATATAACTGCTGTAACAATCTCAATAGGACAAACCAGGCAGATCATCCAGATTTTTTTCTATTTTCTGAGAACTTGCTTCTTTGATTTTTTTTCTTTTAGTCAAGTAAGCGGAAAGGTTACAAGTAACAGAAACCCACCCAAGGTAGCATAAGCACAAAAGAGGAATTTATTCTAGGTTTTCAGACTAGGAAATGCAGCTGGAACCAAGCAATGGAGAAGAGGCAAGACTCAAGAGAGCTGCTTGCTCTCTTTCCTGCTTTTGACATCAGCTTTATTCTTCTTCCCCCATTTGCAGTCTGGCTTTCTCTTCTTTATGTGACCCACCTGTTACCCGACAGCTTCCAATTTCTCAGTTCTGGCTGCCAAAATATACTATTGGCTAGGTTCCTTCAATTGGGACTTAGAAACATCAGATTTATTCTTACTATCTGTTTCAATCCTGTCTTCCTTTGTCTTGAAGAAGCTCTTTAGTCTGATGAAGTCCCATTTGTTTATTCTTTCTGTTGTTTCCCTTTTCTTAGAAGACATGGTGTCCGAAAAGGTCCTTTTAATACTGATGTCAAAGAGTGTACTGCCTACATTTTCTTCTAGAAGCCTTATCATTTCAGGTCTTACCTTTAAGTTTTTGATCCATTTTGAGTTTATTTTGGTGAATGGTGAAAAAGAATGGTCAATTTTCATTCTTTTACATGTGGCTTTCCAGTTTTCCCAGCACCATTTGTTGAAAAGACTTTCTTTTCTCCATTGTATGCCCTCAGCTCCTTTGTCAAAGATTAGCTGTCCATAGATATGTGGTTTTATTTCTGGGCTTTCAATTCTGTTCCATTGATCTGTACACCCGTTTTTGTACCAGTACCATGCTGTTTTGATTACTGTAGCTTTGTAGTATGTTTTGAAGTCAGGGATTGTGATGCCTCCAGCTTTGTTCTTTTTTCTCAGGAATGCTTTAGCAATTCGGGGTCTTTTGTTGCCCCATATGAATTTTAGGATTCTTTGTTCTATTTCTGTAAAGAATGTCATTGGGATTCTGATTGGGAGTGCGCTGAACCTGTAGATTGCTTTAGGTAGAATGGACATTTTAACTATGTTTATTCTTCCAATCCAAGTACATGGACTGTTTTTCCATCTCTTTATGTCGTCATCCACTTCTTTCAGAAAAGCCTTGTAGTTTTCATCGTATAGGTCTTTCACTTCCCTAGTTAAATTCACCCTGAGGCATTTTATTCTTTTTGTTGCAACTGTGAGCAGTATTGTGTTCTTGAGTTCTTTTTCTATTAGTTCATTATTAGAGTATAGAAATGCTACTGATTTATGTAAATTGATCTTATACCCTGCAATTTTGCTGTAGTTGTTGATTATTTCTAAAAGTTTTCCAATGGATTCTTTGGGGTTTTCTATATATAGGATCATGTCATCTGCAAACAGTGAGTTCCACTTCTTCCCTTCCTATTTGGATTCCTTTTATTCCTTTCTCTTGCCTAACTGCTCTGGCCAAAACCTCCAGTACTATGTTAAATAAGACTGGTGATAGAAGGCATCCTTGTCTCATTCCTATTTTCAGGGGGATGGCACTCAGTTTTTCCCCATTGAGTATGATGTTGGTTGTGGGTTTGTCATATATGGCCTTTATTATGTTGAGGCAATTCCCTTCTATTCCTATTTTTTTCAGAGTTTTTATCATAAATGGCTGTTGGATCTTGTCAAATGCTTTCTCTGCATCTATTGAGATGATCATGTGGTTTTTATTCCTCAATTTGTTGATGTGGTGTATCACGTTGATTGATTTGCAGATGTTGAACTATCCCTGTGTCCCTGGTATGAATCCCATATGATTATGGTATATGATCCTTTTGATGAATTGCTGAATTCGGGTTGCCAAAATTTTGTTGAGAATTTTTCCATCTATGTTCATCAGCAATATTGGCCTGTAGTTCTCTTTTCTTGTGGTGTCCTTGTCAGGCTTTGGTATCAGCGTGATGTTGGCCTCGTAGAATGTGTTAGGAAGTATTCCATCCTCCCAGATTTTTTGGAATAGCTTGAAAAGGATAGGTATTAAATCCTCTCTGAAAGTGTGATAGAATTCCCCAGGAAAGCCATCTGGTCCTGGGGTTTTATTCTTTGGGATGCTTTTGATTGCTGTTTCAATCTCTTTCCTTGTGATTGGTCTGTTCAAATTGTCTGCTTCTTCTTGACTAAGCTTTGGGAGATTGTAGGAATCCAAGAATTTAATCATTTCCTCTAGGTTATCCATTTTGTTGGCATATAGTTTTTCGTAGTATTCTCTTATAATCCGTTGTATTTCTGTGGCGTCTGTTGTTATTTCTCCTCTTTCATTTCTGATTTTGTTTATTTGAGCTCTCTTTTTTTCCTTGTAAGTCTGGCTAGGGGTTTATCAATTTTATTTATCTTCTCAAAGAACCAGCTCTTTGTTTCATTGATCCTTTCTACTGCCTTTTTTGTTTCAATAGCATTTATTTCTGCTCTGATTTTTACTATTTCTGTCCTTCTGTTAACTTTGGGCTTTGTTTGTTCTTCTTTCTATAATTCAGTTAGGTGTAGTTTAAGATCGCTTATTTGGGATTTTTCTTGTTTGTTAAGATGTGTCTGTATGGCAATGAATTTTCCTCTTAATACAGCTTTTGCTGTATCCCATATGAGTTGGTATGGGATGTAATCATTTTCATTTGTCTCCAGGTATTTTTTGACTTCTTCTTTAATTTCTTCAATGATCCACCACTTGTCCAATAGCATATAGTTTAGTCTCCACATCTTTGTGCCTTTCTCAGCTTTTTTCTTGTAATTAATTTCTAGCTTTATAGCATTATGATCGGAGAAGATGCTTGTTATTATTTCAATTTTTTAAAATTTGCAGAGGCTTGCCTTGTTTCCCAACATATGGTCTATCCTTGAGAATGTCCCATGTGCACTTGAGAAGAATGTGTATTCTGCTGTTTTTGGGTAAGGTGTTCTATATATGTCTATTAAATCCAACTATTTTAGCTTTTTGTTTAGCTCCACTGTTTCCTTGTTGATTTTCTTTCTGGATGATCTGTCCATTGATGTGAGTGGAGTGTTGAGGTCCCCTACTATTATTGTGTTATTTTTGATATCTTCTTTTAGGTTTGTTAATAGTTGCTTTATGAACTTTGGTGCTCCTGTGTTGGGTGCATAGATATTTATAAGTGTTATTTCTTCTTGATGAAGTGTCCCTTTGATCATTATGTATTGGCCCTCTATGTCTCTCTTTACCTGCCTTATCTTGAAATCTGTTTTGTCTGATATAAGTATTGCGACACCTGCTTTCTTTTGTTTGCTATTAGCTTGGAGTATTGTCTTCCACCCCTTCACTCTGAGCCTGTTTGTCCTTGGAGCTGAGGTGTGTTCCCTGGAGGCAACAAATTGTTGACTCTTGTTGTTTAATTCATCTTGCCACTCTGTCTTTTTATTGGAGAGTTCAATCCATTTACATTGAGGGTGGTTATGGATGCATGAGGGCTTAATGCTGTCATTCTGTCATTCATTTTCTGGTTTTCCTGTGTTTCCTTTGTTTCTCGTCCTGTGTGTTTTAGCCTACCCATTGACTTCTGCAATTTCTTATGCTGGGTTTTTTAGCTTTTTCCTTATTTATGTTTTGTCTCTCTGTTCTATTTCTTAGTTTAGTGGCTACCCTGCAGTTTGTATTCAGAACCTTGTGCATAACATAGTCCATTTTCTGGTGGCCTTTTACTTCCTTAGCCTAAACTGATTCAATCCCTTTCCTCCTCCCCTCCTAAATTATTATTTTCATCTCTTATTCCAACTTGTGTTGTGAGTTTGTGGTTAGAGTGATAAGATCCTCTTTGCTCTGGTGGTTTCCTTCCCTTTATCCTAATGCTGTAGTTGAATATTTGCTATCCTATTCTGATTCTATTAGTCTCCCTACTCTGTGTTTTGTGACCCCTTTCTCCCTTTTTTTCTTTTTTCAGGTATGAGAGCCTTCTTGAGGATTTCTTGTAGTGGAGGTCTTGTGGCTACAAAGTCCCTTAGCTTTTGTCTGTCTGGAAAGGATTTAATTTCTCCCTCATATCTGAAGGATATTTTTGCCGGATAGAGTATTCTTGGCTGAAGATTTTTATCCTTTAAAGTTTTGAATATGTCACTCCAATCTCTCCTAGCTTGTAAGGTTTCTGTAGAGAAATCCACTGAAAGTCTGATAGGAGTTCCTTTGTAGGTTATTTTCTTTTGCCTTGCTGCCCTGAGTATTCTTTGTCATTCATTTTTGCCATTTTTATTACTATATGCCTTGGAGTAGGTCTTTTTACATTGACAAATCTAGGAGATCTGAAATCTTCCTCCACACACACTTCTCACTTAATCCTTAGCTTTGGGAAGTTCTCTGCTATTATGTCGCTGAGCACACTTTCTGCTCCATTTTCCTTTTCCACACCCTCAGGAATTCCAATGATTCTTAAGTTGCATTTTCTCATTGAGTCAGCTATTTCTCTGAGATTTTCTTCATTTTTTTTAATTCTTAGTTCTCTTTCTTCCTCTGTCTGGAGCCATTCAACCTGCCTATCTTCAATTATGCTAATTTTCTCCTCTATGGTGTCTACATGGGCATTCAGGGAGTCCGTATTCTGTTTTATCTGGTCCATTGTATTTTTCATCTCTAGTATTTCTGATTGATTCTTCTTTAAAGTTTCAATCTCTTTTGTGAAATAACTGCAGAACTCGTTGACTTGTTTCTCTATATTTCCCTTTACCTTACTGAGTATTTTGATGATAGCTATTCTGAACTCATTTTCACTTAGTTTACCTATTTCTAAGTCCTCAGGACATAATTCTGTGTTTTTATTGTTTTCCTTTTGGACTGGAGCTTTTATAAATTTCTGGATGGTGGAGGAGCGGTTTTTGCACATAATGCTATTATTCGGTTGCAGTTACAGCCTGTTGCCACTAGATGGGGGTCGAGAGCCACGTGTTCTGAGCCCTCTGCCTTCAGCTGTGATGGCAGTGCACAGAGCAGGTTGGGGGAGGAGGGGCACCTTCTCTCGCATGCAGACCTGGATTCCGATCAGCTCCGGCTCTCTAGTTTCCTGGGGCCCTGGCTTGATGGGGTCCCCCCACGTGAAAGCTTTCCCCCGTTAGAGGGTTTCTGCTGCAGGGGTGGTGGGAGTCCTGGACGATCCCATGGATGCACAGCCCCTCCCCTGCTCCTTCCCTCACCCTCCGCAGTGATCCCAGTCTCTAGCGGAGGGAGCAAAGTTCTCTCTTACCCCATTCCAGCTCCTCCAAGGGTAGCTCCAGCCTCTCCACCCTCTGTCATTTGGCTGCTGTGGGTCTCTGACAAGCTCTGTGTTATTAGGATTCTTTTGGTTGGAATTCAGTTGCTCCTTCTGATTGTAATTTGGAGGGGAGAAAGTCCCAGGCGAGCTCACTCCACCATGTCACTGACATCACTCGTCCTTAATATCTGAACATTCACTTTCAAATACAGAGAAGCATTCTTGACGTACCCAGAATAAAATCTCCTTCTGTGTGTTTCTTTTTTTTTTTGAGGAAGATTAACTCTGAGTTAACATCTGCTGCCAATCCTTTTTTTTTTTTTTTTTTTTTTGCTGAGGAAGACTGGCCCTAAGCTACCATCTGTGCCCATCTTCCTCTACTTTATATGTGGGACGCCTGCCACAGCATGGCTTGATAAGCGATACATAGGTCCGTGCCCAGGATCCGAACTGGCGAACCCCAGGCCACTGAAGCTGAGCACACGAACTTAACCACTGAACCACCAGGCCAGCCCCTCCTTCTGTGTTTTATGTTTTGAATTCTATCCATCAGTTGAACTACAAATGCATACAGGTTATTACAAAGTAAAGTGCTATAGTAAATGCCTACTGTGAAGACTGTACAAAGACAATTATTAAGAACTGTCACACAGGGAGATTGACAATGTGAATATTAAGACAATATGTCAACTACCTAATTTTAGAAAAAATATACCCTTTTGTAGCCTACAAATATATAAAAATTTAAATAATACATGGTAGAATAAGAGATTGTATCCTATTTCTAATCTCTGTACAATTGTCTGATATGCTACCACTCACAACAGGAAACACAATGTCATCTCTGGAAGAATTCACAAGAAAAGCTAACAGTGGTCATTGTCCAGTGGTCACTTCTAGATCCATATCTCCATTTGAATTTTAAACTATGTAAATCTATTACCTGTCCAAAAACACAAAAAGGTTTCAATGTGAACCATGTAGTAATAAAGATGCAACTTTGCTCTAATTATATTATGTAGGTTTCTATGTGTTAGTGATAGCTGTTTATTTCTACACACTGACAGTGTCCCATATAGATTACAATAAATATTCACTGTAAAAGATAATTTAGATACAAATCCTAAGAAATCCATGCGAGCTCTAGGTAGCCAAACTGCCTGCTGGCTTCTCCATTGTTTTCTCCTCAGCTTTAACAGCTGTCCAGAGTTGGCTGAACGAGACCTAGAGAAATGTTCAGGAGTATTTACACTCAAGTTTTCATGACTGAATTAAACCTGTTTAAGTGGCAAAAGGGAACGAATACACGTTGTATCATTTTGCCTTAGAAAACAGGCAAAGAAGCATACTCACCTCCCAGTCAGAACAACAGTCCAATTCAGAGAACACCTAATTAGCTGGAAGTCAAACTTTAAACCTGTACTCCAAAAACCCTATCTCCAAGTGAGCAGAGGGCACCTAATTGCTGCAAGTCCAATATATTCCTGGTAAAAAGGGGATGTGTTATAAATAAAACACAGGAGAAGAATTAGGTACAAAAAGTGTCCTTTTCATGAAGTGGGGACTTGGAATAACCTAGAACTGTATTACTTTGAAAGTAATTACAGTGCATAAAGTAATTTAAGTGCAGGACTCCAGCATGAGTCACACAATTTGAGGTTCTCTAAAGACTAATTAGTTAAGAAGTAACCTTTTTCTTAACCTCTCCAAGCAAGCTTTCTGAAGGACACAAACCACTGAAGTCACAGTTACCAAAACTCCGAATGCAACTGGTAGCAAAATGAACATACCCCAGGCCTAATGTAAAAGATATCGATGGGATAAGGAGACGTCTGCAGTGAGTGAATAGAAACTACTATCAATACATGGTCCTCCTTCCGGAAGCTGCCCTGAGTCAAGAGTGCTCTTTCCTACCTGGTACAGACTGTGACTGTGGCAATTCACAAGAGTCCAGTTCTGAAATAAAACCCTGACTCAAGAGACTGTCAAAGAAAGCTTCTCTGTGGTCCCACCCAAGGTAGCAGAGAGCTGGGCTCCATGTCCCCCAGGTTCACTCTACTTATCACACACACAAGATGCTAGTGATCACAGGAAGAAAAGTGAGAGAAAAGAAAAAGAAATTCTATAATCCTTACCTCCCACTGTTCTCAGATTCTTGGTGATCACAGAACTGGAAATAATAAAATGTTACACCCAGAAGGACCCCTAGGGCTCATCTAGTTCAAGCCTCTCATTTTATCCATGAGAGAACACAGGCAGAAAATTGCAAATGACCTGCCCAAGGTCACACAACTAGGACAGTCCAGCAGTCAGGCCTCTTTAATTTTAGATACTACCTTCTTAACAGCTCATAGAATTAAGAAGTGGAACTATTTTCAAAGAAGAAAATGGGCAATCCTCGTATAGTTTGGGGAACTGGGAAATGGTGGGGGACAGAGGGAGTAAGAAAAGAGATGAGCACCTGTCCATTACAGCTCCCAAAAACTTTGTGAAGGTTAAAAAAAAAAACTACTGAACTAAACATCATGTTAATCCTATACCCATCCAGATCCTTCCCAAAAAGAAACTGTCTTAGGGCTCTACTTTTACCTTATCTAAATGCCAGCACACAGAGACCCACATTTCTTCCTGCCAGCCCTGCCACCAGATTTCCCCTCGTTCTCAGAGATACTGTCTACAGAGTGTGAAAAACTGTGTCTCTCTGAAAACTGCATGGTAAATTAAGACCATCCATCAAAATTTATAACTTCCTTGTCAATAAGGAGACATAGAACACATTCCAGACTTTACTCTCTGGTGAAAAAATAAGACAGAAGGACCCCAAGACCACAAGACAAATCTGGGGTCGTCCCCACTGTCCATGCCTAACTACAGTATGCAAGAAGATGTGACAATCAGTGAATGGATGGACAGACTCTAACTGCTCAGGATCATCTTCAAAGCCAGGCAGAACCTGACCTGCCCTACCCTACTTTGATCAACTGCTTTTCCCGGCACTGAAAGACCACACTTCCCAGCAAGCAGGAGGAGAAGGTAAAAGACGGACTGCCTCCAGGGAAACATCTATTTTTCAAGTCCCTGAAATATTCGTATCCTTCCAATAAAACCCTTTAACTTCCATAGTGTAGGCAGGCTCTGTTCCTTGCAATCTCCAGCTAAGACAGTCCAAAATTAGTAATGGCACAAAAATATGAAAAGAAATTCAGGCTCATTCCCCCAAGAGAAAGTGAAGCAGGGTAATACTCACGTAATAGGGAAGTTGACAATAGTTGGATTCTTCTCCACAAAGAAATTGTTCTTAGTAAATCTCTTAATACAAAAGATTAGATATGGAGGCAGCTTGGTGAGCTGGAAGCGCTTCAGAAAGTTCTCCTTGTAAGTCTTATATTCCTAGAGAGAGAAAAGACAATTATCAAAACGAGTGCTGGAGTACCGGAGCAGGTGCGTGAGTTCCGGTTTGGTTTGGGGTTTTTAGTATACTCTTGCCTTATACTTAGAATTCAGAAGACACTTGATACCAGAAACCACAAACAAGGCTTAGGAATAGCAATTTGGCTAAGGCTGACTAAAATACTTCAACCGTGGGCTGTCTCTCAGCCAGCACATGATCATACTGTTGAACTCCAACCACAGTAATGTGGGTATCCGTTTCTACAAGAGAAACAAAAATACCAAGTGCAAAAGAAGGTTTGTTAAAAGCTGAAGAATTAAAACCATGAAAGTCTCACTCAATTCAAAATAAGGAAGAACTTCCTGATAATTAGATGCATGCACCCATGGAACAGGTACTTTTGAAGCAGTGAGGAGCTCATCAGCATTGAGGGTGTCAACCAACATCCTTCTTCTGAAAGGTCCCAAGACTCGTGGGTCAAATGCAACCTGTCAGGCAACGTTTACTGAGGACTCACTCAGCTGTTCCAGGAGATGGAGTGGTGGAGGACCCAGAACATCTTCCCCAGCCCAAGAGGCTTAAAAGCTAGTGAACACAAATTTACTTTTCCTGAAGACACACACACACAATTTAATATAGTAAAAATTAAGATGCAGGAGGGAAAGATTAGGCATAATCAAAGAGGAAGGACCGATGAGAACAGCCCTGTCTGGAGTGGGTGAGTTTTGGAGGTAAGAAGAGGCCGATTCAGGGATACCCAAGTTTCCCACTAAAATATTTTAATATAAAACTAGGATACTCAAAAAAATTTAGGATATGCATAATCCAAAACCACCTGGATGATGACCTTATAAAATATCAAGTAAGAGTTTCACTTCCACTCGTTACAGCCTGAGGAGCTCCAAAGAGCTGCTTACCAACAAAACTGGTAAAAAATCATTTTACAAAACCACCACCACCACCACCACCATTTAAATTCTCTGGAAATGGTCCCAAGGGCATAGAGCAAATGAAAAAACATTACTAAAGAAAACGGTTTTTAAAATTTTTTTCTAAAATGTTACAAAAAGAAACTCTACTAATTCGGTAAGAAAAGTGAGAGTCGGTGGTATTTGAAACAAGACCTCTCCCTCTCTCCTTCCCAGCTCAGTAAGACAGAAACTCCTCTCTAGACTGGTACAGCCAAAAACTCCATTTCTGATCGTCTAATGGTATAACCAACACGGGAAAACGTCCTTTTGTTGGTATCAAGTAACTCGTCTCAGTGTGACTGAAATAAAATACTGTATTAAAAGCAAAAAACTTTTTAAAAGATCAAGTAAATGCCAAGAGATTTCACTGCCCACCATTGTATCAATGAACAAGTTGACATCAAGAAGCACTATTTTTAATTATCTCAGACTAGTGAAGGATAGACAGATTTAACACCTAAATGATGTCACAGCCTAACTTACAAGGTTTCTCAGGACTTTATGAGAAAACATGAGGGGAAAGAATTTCACCATGGACATCAGCACCACATTCACAAAGCAAGGAGCAATTTGGTTTTAGCTAAACACCACACTATAATAGCACTGTTAATTTTATTGCTTTCAAAGTTTTGTTGGTATACAACTTATAAGTTTGCTATAATTTTACACTCAAAAGTTGTAAATATAGGAGTTTATACACTAACATTTATGTTTCTACTAACTTAAGTAATATTATATTAAGAATAAATTTAAATCAATACTGAGGGTCCATGGGCATCTTAATATTTCTTAAGTTTGAACAAACAGTGACAATAGGGACCAAGTGGCAGAGCTGAAAAAGTCAGGTGAAAAATCTGAGTTTAGATTCTTAGCTCTGTCACTTGGGGCCGGCCCCATCGCTAAGTGGTTAAGTTCACGTGCTCCGCTTCGGCGGCCCAGGGTTTCACAGGTTGGGATCCTGGGCAGGGACATGGCACTGCTCATCAAGCCATGCTGAGGTGACATCCCACACGCCACAACTAGAAGGACCCACAACTAGAAATATACAACTATGTACCGGGGGGCTTTGGGCAGAAAAAAGGAAAAATAAAATCTTAAAAAGCAAATGCTAAAAAAAACAAAAAAAAAAACTGAACTACATGAGCCTAAAGTCTCTCTTTCACCTCCCAAAAGTGAAACGAGTCAAATGAACAGGTTAGACATTTCAGGGATCACTGCTCCCTGTCTCGGTGTGTGTGTGACATGGGCAGCTGAACTGTACATGGTCACCCAGGGCTTGTTCTGCTTACTATGCCTGCTCCCAGTTCCTGACAAGTGACTTGGACGTCGGATGGAAACAGTAATGGGGGTCAGGGAGATGTGTTTTAGAGACTTCTTGGGGTGGCTGCCTTGCTCACAACTCCCACTCCTTGACCAGAAAGGACACCTGATCCAAGCGGGCCTTTCAGCCCCTTCCTGGGAACCTGGAGCAGAGCGGCAGAGCCTGCACACTGGAACAGCTGAGATCAGGTTAATGGGACAAGTCAACAGACCACTACTTCTGAGAACCCCATCACTCTGCTCCTTTCCTTCCCAGGTCCTGCTCGCTTCAAGTTTGCCTAGGATCCTAAGAGATACCTTCCAATAAAGTTCCTCTTCTAATTTAACTAGTTTTTTGTTAGTATTTAATATCTGAAAAGAAAAGAACTTCAGCTAATAAAAAGCAGAAAGTGTTTGGAATGAGGCATCAAGTTAAAAAAAAATTCTCCTAGTAAGGAACCAAAAGGATTAAATCTGTTTAGGATGAAGAAAGGAATTAAACCAAGAAACAGTTAACTCAGCAGATAAAAAGAAACTTTTAACTTGATAAAGAGTAATATTACAGTAAGAATAAGTTATTTCATTTTATTTATTTATACAGCCATACACTGCATAACAATGTTTCCGTTAACAATGGACCCTGTATACTATGGTGATCCCACAAGATTAGTACCATATAGCCCAGGTGTGTAGTAGGCAATACCATGTAGGTTTGTGTAAGCACACTCTGATGTTCACACAATGACGAAATGACCTAATGAGGCCATTTCTCAGAATGTAGCCCCATCATTAAGCAACTCATGACTGTATTTTAAGTTCTTTTTTTTTTCATTTTAACACTGATGTCATATTTTTTAAAAGATGGGAGTTGTTCTTACTTCTGTGAGTTTCTACTGTCTTAAATATCCAGTCCTTTCTCCATACTATCCAAGGGTGGAAGGTTCAAAGGGGTACATGAGAAGTACAAGAGAGGGCACTGTAACTCAAGTTAAGAGTTGGGGGTGATCAGCTGTAAATGGCATGGAGTCTGGGAGGCTCAATAAAGACAATACACTTGGGGCTGGCCCGGTGGCATTAGAGGTTAAGTTTGCATGCTCTACTTCAGTAGCCCAGGGTTCATGGATTTGGATCCTGGGTGCAGATGGACACAGCGCTTCATCAAGCCATGCTGTGGCAGTGTCCCACAAAAAATAGAGGAAGATTAGCAGAGACGTTAGCTCAGGGCCAATCTTCCTCACACACACAAAAAAAAATACACTTTATAACACATGCATTACATACACGTGGCGATATCTAAGTATAAAAAGAAAATGAAAAAGTTAAGAGAGAGAAAGGGGTATCAGCTGGGTAGGGATGCAGAGGGTCTACCTTCTCCGTGATGCCGTTAAACTTGGCCAGGATGTTGAAGAGTGGCACCTGGGGGATAATAAGCTGCTCCTTCTCATCCTTATAGAGGGGGGCAGTAGGAAGGTCCAGCGTCAGGTACATAAAGGTGGACTCCACCATCGTCTCCTGGTACTCGTCATTATGGAGCAGCTGCTCTTTTTCTTCTGCTGGCTAGAAATGAGTGAGAAGAAAAGGAGAGAAGGAGCAGCATGAAGACCACCACAGGTTGAAAGAAACAACACTTTTGTTACATTTACATTTACTTCATTTTATACTGAAGTCAAGGGAGTGCCCAAGAGACCGGGCAGTTGCAAGGGCAGTAGCACCACCTGGTTAGATTAATGTAAGAACCAAAGATCTTCCATCTTCAGAGAGATTTTATTTAAATATCAGACTATTTACAAAGCTTTTAGATGATCTAGAAAGCTTACCTGAGCTTTCTAAAAGAAACACACCAGCACCACCCGGTGGCCAGACCTTTACCCTAACAATCTGCATTGCATGTTTCAGTCCACGAGGACTGCACATACGACGGTAGTCATGTAAGATTAGTACCACACAGCCTCGGTGTGTAGCGCGCTATACCACCTAGGTTTGTGTAAGTGCACTCCAGGATGTTCGCACAATGACAAAATAGCCTAACAACGCATTTCTCAAAACATATCCCCATCTTTAAGTGACGTATGACTGTATGCAAGCAGTAACTCCCAAACTGGTGCGACAGGAACCTGAGGGAACTGCCACTTGGCAGGTGTTTTGTAGAACCTCTTCCTGGGGAAAAAGGCCTTACCAGTTCTCTAGGCGTCTCTGTCAACCCTAAATCCCCTCAGGCAATATAAATCAGTCCAAGACTCAGGTTCAAGCCACTCACCAGGTCAGGATGAGGAAGCTTTTTAGTGAAGATCCTCATGGACCCCTGGAAAACGTCAGTCACGATAGCTGTACAAACAGAAATCAAAGTGCAAATTCTGTCAGGCTGGAAAGCATTTCCAAAATATAGTCCTAACTTCTAAATTTCTGAAATAAACTAGCATCTTCCAGCATTAGACCCAAAGTTCTCACTAAACATAGAAGTACCTTCGTAACATATACCACCATGGCACCTTTATAATTATTTGTGTAAATTCTTTTATGTCTGTCTTCTACACAAGATGCTCTCTGACCTCCGGCACAGGGCCTACCCCATGAGAGAAAAATTAAGTGCGCTTGAAATGAATGATTTATAGCCTGGAGATTTATGAATCACAAAAAATTCATAAGCAAAACAAGATACATCCAAAGAACTTCCCAGAACCATATGCTGCCTGCAGAGGGAAACAATGTCCACCCTGCACCGGACGTAAAAGGAAAATGACAGACTAACGGATGGAGCAGAACAGAACCAGAGCAATGAGACAGAAAAGCACAACAGCGTTCTAGAATGCTAACAGGACACAAAAGTAGAGCACTCAGAGGGTGTATACAGGCTGAAGACAGCTGGTGTAGGCAGCAGGGCCATCTAGTAGGAAGAGGAGCAGGCCACAAGCCCACATCAAGAGACACTAACACCATCAGAACACAGAAAGAAGGAAAAAACTGTGTTAGGTCTCCAAAATTATTCACCCATCTCAGCAGTCTCTAAGATAATAGTTCTTTTTGGCATTCGTGAAAAATGCATGATTACTGCTAAGCCAACATGGATGCTAAGGGACATAGGGACTCAAAGTCTGAGAATCTGTATGGAGGCCAGCCTCATTCCTCCACATGTAGGCTCTGAGCAAGGAGCGAGCTTTTACTCTACTTCACCAGTCAATTTACAAGCCAGGCAAACCACCCCAGCTCCTCCTCACATTAACTCTTGCACAGCCAGGAGACTAGCAGTCTACAGCATGCTGCCCAGCCCCTCAGTGTGAAACCAGGTCAGGATTTCTAGAGCACAATAATATCCATTTCCACTTATTAAAAATGCCATCAGATATAACCATATTATAACAAAAAGGGAGAGGGGCCTATTCGGGAACAAAATTTACCCACGTATACAGATATTACCCTAACATAAAAACAGTTAGGAGGAAAAGGACGGGAAGTTGCAGTGTTTTTAAAAGGAAACACACGACTTACTCTTCTTTTTCTTCTTTGTGCCCCCCAGAGCTGAGTGCAGAGCATTCAGAAACCAAGACAGAAAGTCGACTCCATCCCCTGGAAAAGGAAGGGCGGGACATGTCAAAGCTGGGAGGCAGTACGATAACCCCAACCAAGCGCTGGTTGGCATGACTCCACATTCCTGGTTTTCCTCCTTCCTTTCAGGCCATGCCATCCCATCCCCTGGGCAGCCTCTTCTATCTGGCCATTAAATGACGGCATTCCTCAAGGACAAGCTCTTAGTCTTCCAATCTTTACTCTCTCCCTAGTCTCTCTGATCCAACCTGGACCTTCGATTATCATCTCTACTCCAAGCCTGTATCTCTCTGCCCATCAAAAGCCATTATTATACTTCCCCTCTAAGTCATTCCTCAGCCAAAAAAATGTTTTAAAACATAAATCTGACGTCACATCTTTGTGACATTTAAAAGCCTTCAGAAAGGCGCCAGCCAAGTGGCACAGCGGTTAAGTTTGCACGTTCTGCTTCAGTGGCCCGGGGTTCCCTGGTTCTGATCCTGGGTGTGGACCTATGCACCACTTGTCAAGCTATGCTGTGGCAGGCCTCCCACATAAAATAGAGGAAGATGGGCACAGATGTTAGCTGAGGGCCAGTCCTCCTCAGCAAAAAAGAGATGTTAGTTCAGGGCTCATCTTCCCCCCCAAAAAAATTTTTTTTAAAATTAAAGCCTTCAGTGACTCCCCATTGTTGTCACGATATAACCCAAGCTCCATATAACAGCATAGACAAACCCAACAATCTGGTCCCTCCCTCTCAATCTCCCCCTCCACTCTCCATTTAGAATGCCCAGCCCCAACCTGTCTCCTCCTCTACCTAAGACTCAGGTGCTTCTCCCTCCACTCTGACCCTCAGCCTACCTACATGTTTGACTGGGGGTTCTTGCTCCATGCTCCCTCCTATTACACACCTTGCTTCCTCTATCACAGCACTTAACACCCCATAATCACCTCTTTGCATGACTGTCTTCCCCACTAGAATGGCAGCTCCTAGAAGCATGTTTCTGATCCCTGCAGCTCCAAAACCCAGCACCATGAATGAATGTTGAATAAACTGACATGGATGCTAAAGGATACTATACGAAAGCCAGGTGCTAAGAGCTACAGACTATCCACTTTACTCATATGGCAATAATTAATTGGGTTTGGAGGGATGAAAACAGTCAAAACCGTTCATCAGAATATTCTAGCCTATGACCTGACAAAATGAGAAGCAAAGGTGGCAGGTGCTTAATAAGGGTTAGTTGGGTTAGTACCTTTCCCAGCCCCCTGGTTTCCCCTGAAGCTATGCAGTTTAGTAGTTTAGTTTACCAAATAAGACACACTTCTTATTCAGGTGAAATCTCTTGGGACTCTGAGCAGGGCAGGCTGGGGAAAGCAGAGGGGGGAGCCCAACCAGGCTATGCAGTGGACACTCACTCTGCCACTACAGGGGTCACTGCAAAGTGGAAGTAAATTTGTTCATCAAACTAGTTTTGTTGCCCTCAAGTCAGAGAACACGAACGACTTGTTCCTCACCCTGCTTGGTGATCTGAAAAGTCTTCTTGCTGCAAAGGACAACAGCCTGAAGCATCTCATGGGGAGAGACATGTGCCTTAAAATTCCGAGGGTTCCAGAGCTTTCTCATCAGCTCTCCAAAACGCTGGACCAACAAGAACATGATATCCCCCGGAGGACGCTTGATGTTCTTATAGTTGTCTTCTTCCAGGAAGTAGTTCCGGAGAGGAGGAACGTTAGACAGAGCCTGGAAGTCAAACATTCTGATTAATCCAAAGCTCCTTTGCAGGACCCCGGGAGCCAAGCTCTTTCAACTAAAGATCTTCTAATAGAACTGTGCCTGTGATGCCTTAAAGAACCAGAAGTAAATGGACTCCCAAAGAAGCCTACCCTGAGTTCATGAGAGAAACATCCTGTTATTGGATGTTTCATACAAAGCCCAGTGCTGCAGACACTTTGTTGACATGGATATGACAAAGGAGTTTCTAAAAAAAGTATTCAAATCCCTATCTGCTGACCAACTTATTTAATAATTTCCTTTGTTTACTCTAATCAGGCCTGTCACTACATTTAGATTCACGAGGAATTGAAGGCTAGAAACCCAAATACTCTTTTGTCATCCTCCATTTGGCTGGGGCAGAGATAACTATTGGGAGACCCAGTTCCCCCATCTCTCAACTGCACATTAAAATAATATGAAAATCATCATAATAAAATTTAGTGTTTTCCCCAAATGTAGTATTAAGAATGTGGTAACAAACCATACAACTGTATATAAAAATGAACGTACTCTATTGTGTGTTGGAAAATGGTCAAAAGGTTTAAGAGAACAAAAATAAATTTTACCTCATTAAGCAAAAAGACAAAAACCAGCCATGTTCGTTGAGGAATACATGCTCATGACTCTGGGAGGAAGACCACAGAATAGACCCCAAATAAATGCACAGTCTCCCCACAGGTCTTTCCCTTTGGGTTCATGAATCCCCACCTGTGCTGTGCTTACTATGAACACAACTTTCTTTGGCAAGGTAAGCCACTTAGGAGGAGGACACAAGGTTACTGCCAAATATAATATAAACCAAGGCGTCTCTGGGGAAGACAACTCAGGATGCAGAGAGCACCAAAACCATTAGAGGTGATTAGGAAAATCCCTACAAAAACAGCTTAAACAAACAAGAACTTCCTGCTTAGAGAATAATTACTTTAAAAAAAAAAGAGAGAGTTACTCTCAAATGGAAAAGAATATAGATAAAGTTTATCCTAATTCTCAGTTATCCATGCTGTGGAGAGAGGCTGCTCTCTGGCTTCACAATACAAATAATAGTAAGCGTCCTCGGAGAGAAATTTTCCAGCCTCCAGAGGGAGTACTTGGTCCATTCAACCCTATTTTAGTGGAATCCTCATTGCAGAGGTTTTGTTCATTCACTTTTTTTTTTTTTTTCTGCTTTATCTCCCCAATCCCCCCGTACACAGTTGTGTATCTTAGTTGCATGTCCTTCTAGTTGTGGGATGTGGGACGCCGCCTCAACGTGGCCTGACGAGCGGTGCCATGTCCGCACCCAGGATCTGAACCCTGGGCCGCCACAGTGGAGCGCGTGAACTTAACCACTCAGCCACGGAGCCAGGCCCGATCCACTTATTTTTACAAATAAAGAGAACTTGTTATGGAAATTAAAACCCATCACAAAGCCAAGACTAACTGCCCTAACCATGTTCAAACCCTACCTTCCCACCTGTAACAGTCCTCACAAAGCCGTGAGAGGCAGTAAGAGGAACAGTCTGCAATGTCTCTCTCCACCTAAGAATCTGACTTTCCCAAGGACGAGGCATGACACCAAAACTGAGAGATATACTTTTACAATTTTTTACCCCGTTCTTTTTATTTTTATTTTTGCTGAGGAAGATTAGCCTTCAGCTAACATCTGTGCCAATCCTTCTCTATCTTTTTGTATGTGGGACACCACCACAGCATGGCTGGTGAGTGGAGTAGGTCCATGCCCAGGATCCAAACCTGCGAACCTGGGCCACCCAACTGAAGCATGTGAAACTTTAACCACTACACCACGGGGCTGGGCCCAATTCTTTATGCACAAATACCATAAACAAAGTTTAAAGGTCAAATAAGAACTAGGAGGAAATATCTGCAACATATAACACAAAAAATGGCTAATAAATTATTTCTTAAAGTTCAGTAAAATGAACCAATAGAAAAATGAGCACATAAGGCCCAACAACTCATGAAAAAATAGAAGTAATTAACTTTAGAAGTGAATAAAAAGGTAAGTTAAAGTGGAGATACCTGTCAAAATGGAAAAAATCTTTTTCAATGGTAACAGTGACAATGCAAGATGAAGAACACTCTTGTATTGCTGGTGGATTTGCAAGTTGCTACAAACTCCCTACGGCCTAGAATCTAGGCCTTAGATACATTAATACAAGAAGAGGTAAAGGCTCAATAAATTATAATTCATTAACAAAATGGATTGACACATAATCATTAAGGATGCTGCACAAGAATACTTATTGATTTCATAATACGCTTTTAAGTTAAAAAATATATAAAGATACATGTATATACTGTTGCTTTACACATTAAAAAAACATGTCATTATGTATATTTTAAAAGTCCAGGAAACAAATATAAGAAAATGTAACAGTGTCACAAAAAGTGCAAGACTATACATGGAAGGACAGTCACTGTTAACAGTGGTAATAGGAAAAAAAACTGAGACAAGCTAAATTTTACCTACCAATTGGGGAATGGCAAAATAAATCATGATATTGCCACATAAGAGAATATTATCTATGTGTGTATATGTGTTCTGGAGATCTATAAACTGTGAACTACCCCAGGACAGAGCACTAGGAAAGGAAAGGAAGGAAGCTTTAACTTCATACATCTTTCTTTCCCCCCACTAAGTCTGTGCTTATAATTTTTATGTTTATAATTTTTTAAAATCAATGTTTTTGAGGTATAATTGACATATAACTTATTTTCAGGTATACACAGTGACGCACTATTTGTATACATTAAAATCAATTTTTTTCTGGTGAAATGGGCTTGTTAATTTTCTTACTTATGCTTACCAGCATTTTCTAAATTTTCTACAATATGCACATATTACTCATGGAATTTTTTAAAAAACAAAACAACTGAGGGGGCTGGCCCCGTGGCCGAGTGGTTAAGTTCGCGCGCTCCGCAGCAGGCGGCCCAGTGTTTCGTTGGTTCGAATCCTGGGCGCGGACATGGCACTGCTCATCAAACCACGCTGAGGCAGCGTCCCACATGCCACAACGAAGGACCCACAACGAAGAATAAACAACTATGTACTGGGGGGGCTTTGGGGAGAAAAAGGAAAAAATCAAATCTTTAAAAAAATTTAAAAAAAAAAAAAAAAAAAAAAAAACAAAACAACTGAAAACAGGACAACTTTGGCTTTCCGCCTTTCTCACTTTGGGGCTTAAGCACAGGGAGGGGCAGGAATGAGACATTAGACAGCCAGCAAAATGAACATCTGCACGGTAAAAAAAAAAATGCACCAAAAAAACCCACAACAATCTAGCATTTCTAAATGTTTCCTATTTGGTATTGCCAGGCCACAGGCAAATTCTATCCCTCATTCCCTGGAAGCTCCAGAGGCCAAGAGCTAGAGGCCAGAAGAGGCCTCATCATTTGGCAGTAGCCCCTTGAGCAGACATAAGAATATTATGCTTGGTACAGAACAAAAACTCAAGTAGAGTCCTCGGCAAGACTTGGTGTCTGTGGACCACATGACCACACTCTACCAGAAGGCAGTAATTTCTTAGCCCACCTTCACAGTATTCCCAGGTTACCCCCTCTCCCTCACTGTTCCCGTCTTGATCCTACCTGAAGGACAGCGTTGGCATAGTCGTTGGCCTTTATGTTGTTCAGTCCCACAATACCTGGCAGGTAAGTGGTGCCATCATACGCCCGAGACAGTTTGGCCTGTTTGTCCAAGTTTGCAATCTGCTGCTTTGTGAAGGTGGGCTTCAACACATACTGCAGAGCAAAAGAAAATTCGAAGCTGTCTTAGGGCTGTAAACAGTTCACAACATATATCTGGAACAGCAATTGCTGCTAAAAACAAAAAACACTTTGGTCACGAACGTCTCACCATATACCCAAAAGGGCTCCCAACAACAGATATTAAAACCAAGGTAATGAGGGGTAAGTCCTCTCCCCATTACTAATGTACAAGAGGATCTCCTTGTTTAACCCAAAACCACTGAATCCCAGGTCTTTCCTCAGAACTCAGGTTCAGCCAACTCCATGACAAACGACTGTTAGGAACTGCAGGAGACTCAAGTCTCTGCAGACAGCAGGAGTCTGAATCTCGGGGGGGACCTCACACTGACCCAGCACGTGGACCCGGCACAGGAGCAGGCGCACCTCCTCACCTGTGTGCAGGACTGAGATTAACGACTCCCTGTGGTTGGAGGGGCAGGATCAGGACCTGCCCAGCCCTAGAGCTATGAGGGCGATCATGTCACGAGTGGACAGAAGTCGCCACTAACTCTTTGAAACCTTGAATTTACTTCAGTTTCCCTCTCTGTAAATAATGTCCATAACTACTTCAAACTCAATTATTAATAGATCTAGAAAACTTATAAGAGTAACATACGGAGCATTTTAAAAACTGAGTATCAAGCTTTCCTTAAAAATAAACAGAGCATTCAGCACTATGAATACACAGCCACATGGTGAAAAGGAAAATAACAACAACAGTCCCAACATTAATGGAAGCCTAAGAGGACTTCCCACGTTTTCTACTTAAGTACAGTGATTCTCGGCACAGGTCACAAACCAGAGCCCACAGATGGGACATGCTGAGCACTCTGGCCCCATCAGGTCAAAAGCAGCCAGGAAGTGGTATGCAACTTGGTATCCACTGTCCTATGTCAGGCCCAATTTACATCCCTACTCCACAGTGTGGAAGGATAATTATTTAGCAAAAACGCTTTCACCTCAATGAGAAAGTAGCCATTTTGCTTCGGTCCTAACTCTCAACATTAAAAGCAGGAATGATGGATAGATTGCAGACCACAGGCTGCAATTATGAATCTTGACCTTCTTACTCGGCTTCCCTGGTTCCTCCCAAAGAGAAAGAAGCCTCTGCAAGCCCAAGGGACTGAGATTCTTCCCTGTGGGTGGGGCAGATCCCCAGAAGCCCTGGAGAGGCTCCCAAGAGAACTGGTTCCAAACCAGCCATCTTGGACACACACCGTGATATCCTCCAGCGAGGAATCGATGATCTCATAGTTGTCTGGAAGGCAGTAAAACTTGAGGGTGTGGAGGTTGAGGAAGACATGGTGGCTAAACTGGACGCTGTGAATGTAAGCATGAGACTTCAAACCCCGGCCTGTAGGGAAGGATGAAAGGCTGTAAGAGAAGCGCAGATCCCAGAAAGGCACAGATCAGCTTTGATTCTTTCACTATTTTGAACTGGAACATGTTAATATTAGCAAAAAGAAAGTACTATGCCATCCGTGAAGTGAATCTCCCACATGAACTTCTCTCATCACAAAAGTTAGCAAGAAAGAATAGAACATTAGTTACTTTATTGCCTAGATGGCATAAAACATTGGTTGGGGAAACTAATTCATATACACGAATATGAAATATCTATGTGTGTATATATATGAGCAAGTTTCATATATTAGCACAAATGAGAACTATCTGCATTTATTATATATAATACATGTATACACATACATTGATATGCACATATACACACAAACACATCCTTTAACAGTCTATCTTCACTCAGTCCTAAATTTCCAACTGCCCACATTGAGGACAATCCTACACCTACATACCTTTGTTCATGTTGCCACTCCTTTCTAGAATACCTCTCCCTTAACCCATTCAAACTCTAGATGTCCTGCCAGTTCAAGTCCCATCTCCACCTCCTCTATGAACTCAAACACTCCAGCTAACATTGATCTTTGCATATTTCAACTCCTATTACCCCTATTTATACTTAGTGCCACACAATCCAGCAATAATCCTTATGGTCTTATAGATTGCTGACTGTTCCATGTGTTAATCTTGACTATTCATCAGCTCCTTATAAGAGCAAGGAAAGTAGTTTATATTTCTTTTGAATCCTCCACTATACTCTGAACATAGCATTTGCTTGGTCTGAATGAAATGAAATAATAAATTTCCAGAAAAGAACAGAGTGAAAAAGTCCTCAGAGCAAAAGGATTCTCAGAAAAAGACATAAGTATAGAAAACATTAGAGATTCAAACCCCAGAATCTTTGAGATCTCCTACATAGTCTTTCACACAACTAGTTCTTTCTCCCTTTCATACGTATTCCGGTTCTGACCAACCAGAGACCCTCCCGCTGGTTTTCTAAGAGTACTCCAATTTCCTGGGAACAAAGATAGGGATTATTAGACAGGTCTCCTGACAGCAGCTTACTTTCTTTAAAAAAAGAAAATCTCTCTTGAGCAGATTTGTGGCTAATACTGAAAATTTAGCAAGTTTATAATGCATAACATTTATTTACCCTGAAAGTACTTGCCACACACCAGACAGGCATATGCATTGATATGCGAGAGGGAGATGGAACACAGTTTCTCAAAGTCAAAGTCCAGCACACTCCTAAGAGAACCAAACAAAAGAAAAAACAATTAACAGGGAGGGATGTCTAGGAAAGCAACCAAGGGAAGCAGTGCTGGTTCCGTGTTCCACAATGTCACAGAGCATCCTTCAGAGAATGGTTCAACAACCATATATAAATCGTGGGGAATATTAACTATTCCTCACTAGACATTTAATATAGCACCTTCACCCACCAAGGCCCAAAGCAGGGTAAAGGTGTCTCCACCAGACACATAATGCCAAAGACTCTCTTTCTTTTTAGTATTTACAACCAGCCGAGAACCTTCCATTGCAGTCACTTTCTCCAGAGGGAAAGCTACAAGCAGGACTAAAGTAAGAGGTCCGCAAAAGCATTCCAAACTAAAAGACTGGGGGTGCAAGAACATAAAAAGAGTGAATAAATCCTTTTATAAAAGAAAAATTTATTTTTGTCAATAAAAATAAATGGGAAGCCTGAGATTTTAGGGGACTATCTACAAATAGATCTATTTATTCAAGTGCAAAGTAATGGTATATGAGTACTGGGCAGGTTAAGTGAAAAAAAACTTTACCTCCACTGAATCCAAGTGACAAGGGGTTTCCTCTCAAATATTAATGCCAACTAATAGATGATGGTCCTGGTAAAACTGCACTATCCATTAAAGGGGTCACTAGTCACATGTGGCTATTGGTGTTTGAATTTAAAATAATTAAAATTAAACTTAAAATTCAGTCCTTCAAGTCACATTTCAAGTACTTACTAGCCACAAGTGGCTTGTGCCTACCACAATGGACAGGCCTTATAAAGAGTAATTTCTTTTTTCTTCATCTTCTTCTTCTTCTCCCCAAAATCCCTCAGGACATAGTTGTATATTCTAGTTGTAGGTCCTTCTGGTTCTGCTATGCGGGACACCACCTCAGCATGGCTTGATGAGCAGTGCTAGGTCTGCGCCCAGGATCTGAATCCGCAAAGCCCTGGGCCACTGAAGTGGAACACACGAACTTAACCACTCGGCAACAGGCCAGTGCCAAGAGCAATTTCATTATTATGAAAAGTTCTATTAGACAGGTCTACCCTAGAGCATAAGCTGAAAAGCATCCTAAGATGCCATCTGAGATTAAAGAAAAGAATACCAGGATGAGGTAACTACCTCTCCTTTAGGTCACACTTTTGTCTGTTTTTCTCTGTGGAATTCCAGCCACCTAGAGTAATACCTAGCACATAATGAGTGCTCAATAAATATTTAAATTTGCTATTGTCATTTAAGAATACTATGTATCCCGTTACTCCATCATACAAATTCAAAATGAGCTAAAAGCTTTTTATGCATGTGCTCACCCTAAAAAAACACGCCCTCTGACGCTTTAAATTGAAAGGCAAAGATTAATAAACATGGCAAGAAGGACAATTTTAAAAGGGATAAAATTTGTGAACATATTACTCAATGTACAGTCCAAAGACCTTTGTGCATAGATCCCATTGTTTTTTGCTGCCCTCGGAATCCCAGTTCTACTGACCTGTTAATGGTATCCAGGTATGGGCAGTGGCGGCTCCTCCTATCTTCGGAATCCACACGGCCATTCTTTGCTGAAAGGAAAATCATCACAGACTGTGAAAATGGGAAACTCATACTCAGGGTCAACTACAATTACAAACAAAGAAATCTAGAAACGGGAAAAATTAATCAAGATGAGCTCCTATAAAGGCAGCCTGGCAACACCCAAAAAAGCCCACCAACTGGACAAGCTACAAACTTAAGAATATATTTGAAACATATATGACCAACAAGGGATTCATTTGCAGATTACATAAAGAAATCTGGTGAAGCAATACGAATTCTTAAAGACAAACAACCCAATAGAAAATGAGGAATGCAGTCCACACATATATAAAAAGATGCTCAACCCCATCAATATTCAAGAAAACGCAAATTTCTTTGCATAATGATATACTACTTCACACCTACCAGAGAAGAAAATATAAAATCAGAAAATGCCAAGTGTTGGTGAATATGCGGAGCAATGAGACTGCTCATGTACTGGTGGCACATGAGTATGGGGCATAAACATGGAAAACAGTACAGCAGGATCAGAGCTGAAAATATGCAGACCCTTCGACCAGCAATCTCTTCCACTTAGACCCCCTAGAGAAAGTTTTGCACATGTGCACCACGAATGCTTTACTAAAAAATATTTATAGCAACAATATTTGAAAGAGCCCAAACTGGAAACCCAAATGTCCCCCACAAATACAATGGAGAAACAGATTGTGGTACATCATTCATAGAACACTATTTAGCCACGAACATCTACCTGGATGAACCTCAAAACTACGGCTAGAAAAAAAAAAAAAAGGCAAATCAAAAGACTACATACAATATGATTCCATTCATATCAAATATAACATAAAACACAGTACAACTTAAGGATACACAAGAGGTTAAACTATAAATAAAGTAGAAGTGATTAGAAAAGAATTCAGAATAGTGATTTACCTGAGCAAGGAAGGATGATAAATACAACTGGGAAGGGGCCTGCGGGAGCTTCTAAGATACTGGTTCTGTACCACTTCTTAAGATGGACAGTGTTAGGAGACAATTCTCCATGGGTCTCTCATGTTTCTGCACATACTGTGTGTGATCTGAGGCAATGACTGCCTCCAGACTACCTTGTCAAGGATGTTTGTATAGTGAACAGCCTTGGAAGACAGAGAAAGTGTCTTTCTACAGAGCAAAAGAGAGGCAAGCTCACAGTCCATTATAAAAGATTTGGCTTCTCTATGCTCAGAGTTCCTCTCCTATAAGGCCAGCCTTGGTGTGTAGGGGTTCTCTTCATGCTGCACCGTGGGAACTAACTCAGGGAACTGACACCAATGCTGTATTCTGGCTACTGCTGCAATAAACTGTGTCAGACCCAACAGTCTCATGTCTTACATCAGCATCTGTGACACTGTGGCAGACTAACTTGGTAGCCTGCACATAAGGTAAAAACTCAGATCCTTCTCAATTCTTGACAAGCAGTAGATGTACATCCACACTCTTCTTTAAATTGTACTTGTGCGTTATTACATTCAGTCTACCTTAGTACCTGTCATCTATTTCACGATAAAAATAAAAAGGAGAAAAAAAGACAAGACAGTAACAGCAACTGGGTTCCTAGTGTGTCCCAGAGAAAACAATCTCCTTATCACAGCTATGCAAAATATCTAAGAAACAATTTCTCTACCAAGGAAAGGGAAACCTAAGGTTGACAGAGTATTTAAGTAAAGGAAATCAGAGAATACCCTGAAATTACTAACAAGACTATTCAAGGAATACTTATCAAGCACTTTCTATGAGCAAGGACCCTGCATATAGCCTAGCGACATGTTTAACTGCTACTTCAATAAGCTACTACCTCACCGTAAAGCAAGTATCTAGCAAGATGTTCAAATCAGGAGTTCCAAGTTCAGAAAAGAAAAAGATGTAATTGGTATAAACAGGAAGACCTTCAGAAGTGGTGGAAAACTACTTAACGATTGGTAAGATAAGTTGGAAAAGCACACACTACAGACAGGGAACCAAGGCTGGGCAAAGAGGTCTCTAGAAATTACTAGAAGCATAAAGAACCCAGTGGAAGGAGGCAAAAAGTGCAGTCATGGAGGGGAGTGACAGCCTCACTGGCCACTGACAGGACTCTCAAAGGTCATGGGTTCCAGAACTATTTGCACTAATTTACAGAGGGACAGACACGTCAAACCCACTTTCCCAAACCACAGCGACTCAGTCTGAGAGTCACGGCTGGAATCCAGATATCCCGGCTGGGTGCCCGGATAATGGACAGTATGGTGCTGGTGCCAGGATTCAGGCTCTCGACTCTGATCTAATTCCAGAAATTACAGCAGGACTCACTCCCCAAATGTTTCGTAAAAGTTGAAAAAAGTAACACCTGTAACACAATTAGCACAGCGCCTGGCCCGCGCGTTAGGCATTCGATAAAAGGAAGCTGCTATTGTTATTACTGTTGCTAGAAGAATCATTAACTACGGTTACTATTAAGACTACTACTATCCTCACTAAAACGCAGTGGAGTCGGGACGCGGACACTGGAGTGTGGCTCCCCCGGGGAGGGAAGACTGGGAAGAGAAAAAGGAGAACGAGAGGGTGGAGCCCGCGCCCGGCCCCGCGCACCTCGCACCTCCCGCTCAGGCTCCGAGTCCTCGTCGGCCTCGCGCTCCCGCTTCACCCGCACCGCCGGGACGACGGGCGCCGGGGCCTCGCGCGCGCTCGCCGCCTCGACCTCCCGCTTCACGCGCACCGGGCTGCCGCGGGAGCTCGGCGCCTCGGTCTCCCGCTCCCGATCTCGCTCCCGCTTGACGCGACCCGAGCTGCCCCGCGACTCGGACTCGCGCTTCCCGCGGGTGGACCCACGAGATTCCCGCTTGGACCGGCCGGACATGGCCACCACCGGCCGAGTAGCCCAGCGCCGGCGCCAGGCACGCTTGAGTGAGCGGTACGCGGCCAATCAGGAGCGGAGCTGTTACCGAGCCCAGGGCTCTCTACGGGTCGCCGATGGGGACAAATCACGTTGCAGGAAACTTCTGGGAAGTACTGCGCCCCTTGTGGCCTTCTCGAACCTGTGTGCGCACCTGAGAACGACTTATGGGTGTATTGCCGCCTTACCCATAATTTCCAGCTTAAAGAGCCAGGAACCTTTTAGTGGCTACAGAATTTCCGGATAAAAGCAGCTGTCACTGGGCCCCAGATTTTTTTTTTGAAGAAGAAAGATCAGCTCTGAGCTAGCCACCACCAATCCTCCTCTTTTTGTTGAGGAAGACCGGCCCTCAGCTAACATCCATGCTCATCTTCCTCTACTTTATATGTGGGACGCCTACCACAGCGTGGCTTTTTGCCAAGCGGTGCCATGTCTGCACCGGGTATCCAACTGGGCGAACCCTGGGCCTCCAAGGAGCAGAATGTGTGAACCGAACTACTACGCCACCCGCCGGCCCCTGGGCCTCAGATTTTTTCAAGATAATTTGTGCCCAAAAACCAGAATTGGGAGATCGTCTCCACAGTCTCTGTGCCTCGGAGACTGACACCTCTGCACAGGAGAACTAGGCTATGTCCCCAAAGCATCCCCTTGACGCAGCAACCTGGAGTCTCCAATTCCACATTTAGAGGGTTATTCTCGGTATCACAGAAAAATACAATCGTGGGGCAGAGGGGTGCTTAATGATGATGCTACTAAAGCTCAAATCTCAGGGCTTATTTTCACGACCCCTTCCATGGTTTTGAACTACTTTGTACAATTCTACTCAGGTGTAATTGACATACAATGAACTGCATGTTTAAAGTGTGCAATTTGGTAGATAACTGATGGATGGATGTATACCTTCTGAAACGGTCACCACGATAAAGCTATGAACCTATCCACCAGCCCCAAAGTGTCCCTCTGCCCCGACCATCGATCTGCTTTGTCGCTACAGATTAATTTGCATTGTCTACAGTTTATATAAATGGAAGCTCACACAGCCTGCCCTCGTTTTTGCCTGGCCTCTTGTTCTGCATATTTGAAATTCACCCACGTTGTTGAGTGTATCAATATCTGGTTCCTTTTGATTGCTCAGTGGTATTCCACTGTGTGGATGTACCAGTTTGTCCCTGTTGTAATCACGAATTCCTAACTTTGTCTTTTTTTTAAAAGATTTTATTTTTTTTTCCTTTTTCTCCCCAAAGCCCCCTGGTACATAGTTGTATATTCTTCGTTGTGGGTCCTTCTAGTTGTGGCATGTAGGACACTGCCTCAGCGTGGTTTGATGAGCAGTGCCATGTACGTGCCCAGGATTCGAACCAACGAAACACTGGGCCACCTGCAGCACAGCGCGCCAACTTAACCACTCGCCACGGGGCCAGCCCCAAACTTTGTCTTTTTTAAGAGGACTCTGGCTGGCTCAGCGGTGTAGTGGTTAAGTGCGCCTGCTCTGTTTCGGCCGCCTGTGGGTTCGCAGGTTTGGATCCCACGTGCAGACCTTCGCACGGCTAGGCCCAGAGAGCCTTCGCGCTGTGCAACCGGGACGCCACTGTGTGCCCTGTCTGAGCATTCGCCTCCTTACAACCTCTTCTGAGGTAGGTGCTTGCAGTGTCCCCTTTTACAAATGAAGAAACTGAGGCACAGCGGGGTTCAAGTCAGCCGAAGTCACGCAGCTGGTGATGGAGTTTTTCACAGCATCCTATCACCGGAAAAAGAACGAGAAGGCTCGACAACTAACGCTGAGTATGTAATGTGTGCTTTGTGATTTTCCGAATTTTTGATACATCAGCCTAAATTCTTATTTCCTGTTGATAAATGTCACAAAGAAAAGCAAGGCCTTGCCCGGGAAGTTGAAGTCGCGCATGCGCCTTCCCTCCCTCCGCGCCCGGAGCTCCGAGCGCGGGGACGCTCGGCACTGCCTGCCCTTTCCGGGCGAGACTTCAGGACGCGGGGCCGGAAGTCGGGAGAGGGGCCGCCCGGGCCTCTTCCGGAGGGACGGCGGCCGTTGAGGCCGTTGTGGAGGCGGCGGCGGCTCTGCGCGCTGGGTCCCAAATGGAAGCGGCGCCGGATCCCAGGCCGGGGCTCTGCTGCAAGCCTGGCGGGCGGCTGGACATGAGTCACGGCTTCGTGCACCATATCCGAAGGAACCAGCTCGCCCGGTACCGCCCCGCCCCGCGCCGCCGCCCCCAGCCTGGCCCGGCCCGGCCGTCCCTGACTCCCGCTCGGCTCCCCGCAGGGACGACTACGACAAGAAGGTGAAGCAGGCGGCCAAGGAGAAGGCGAGGAGGCGGCACACGCCCGCGCCGACGCGGCCCCGCAAGCCCGACCTGCAGGTGTACCTGCCGCGACGCCGAGGTGAGGCCGCCCGCCTGCTCGAGCCCGCGCGCTCTTCCGGCCCCGGGCTCTCTGCCCCGACGCTCTCCTTTCTCTGTGTGGAAAAAACCGCTTCTTAGTCCCCAAGGCTCAGCTCACCTCGTCCCTTCGCGGAACCTCCTCGACGCTCCTCAGTCTCCGCTCAGGAATTTCGCAGAACAGGGAGAGTTTATGGCTCCCAGTTAAGCATCATTATTCTAGGACACACGTGGAAGCCGGCAAGAAGCTGTCTGTCTGCCGGTTTACCCCACCGTGCTAGATTTTCCTATTTCCACTACCTAACGGAAAGCCTGGCCTAGCTGTAGGCGACCAGGACATAATTGTGGAATGAAGCCCAAACCCCGTAAATGGCCTTTTTCCCCAGCTTACCTGCAACCAAGAGAGCACGATAGTTAACATATGGCACTAAATTTGTTGAGCGTTACTTAAAGTGCTCTTAGATCTTACGTACATTAATTCACTTAGTTTTCAAAGGACCCGGTAAGATGGGAACTGTTATCATTTCTATTTCACAGTTAGGAAACAGGCACAGAGAGGTTAAGTAACTTGGCCAAGATCTCAGAGTTAGTAAACGGCAGAGCCTGGATTTGAACCCAAGCAGAGCTCTATCCACTTCTCCACTATTTTCCGACCCTACTCACTAGACAAATGCATTGTGTACCTACTATGTGATAGGACTGTGCTGGCCCGGGAGCAGGGATACAAAGGTAAATGAAACTCCTGATTGGCGGCGGCACACTTCACACACACACACACACACACACACTGTCCATAAGAAGATTGGGGCTTTCTTTACGGTATGTTTTCCGATGTCATCTCTGTGGGCAGGGGCTCCAGCAGCCTTTCCCTCTTCCCTCTCACTCTGGTTCATCCTTCCAGATGTTTCTACCCACCCAAGCAACCCAGACTGTGAGGAGTCCGGTGAAAGCAGCAGTAGTGGTGGCTCCGAGCCAGAACCTTCTGGCCATCAGCTCTTCTGCTTAGAATATGAGGCAGACAGCGGAGAGGTCACCTCAGTTATCGTGTATCAGGTACGCCTCTTGGAAACAGCTGCAGCCTGAAGGTCCTGGGCCATGGTAGAAATCACTGCCAGACCCTGAATCATTGTTTTCCTCAGTGCCAGTGGGAAACGTCTGCTCCACGTGGGAGCAGAGACTGCTGGGCAATACTTTTGAGCACAACTCACTTCCATCCTACAGTGATTCTCAGTGGGCAACAGGGAGGGCTCTTGGCCCCCAGTTGAGAATCACTATTACAGGGGACACCTGGGAAGTGACAGGCACTGGTGAGAAGCCATAAGTCAAACGGAGTTCTGTGAGAGTGTTATCTAGGAACAGGGCAGGTCGCCTTTCCCGAAGAGGCCAGGCCCTGAGCTTCCTGACTCTTCCTCCACGTAGGACGATGATCCAGAAAGGGTGAGTGAGGAGGTGTCAACACACACGCCTCTGGATCCACCCATGCGAGAGGCCCTCAAGTTGCGCATCCAGGAAGAGATTGCAAAGCGCCAGAGCCGACACTGACCAGGCTGAAGGCATTCTCTCCAGGCTGGATTCACTGCCCAGGGAGCTCACCCCTAGTTTGGGGGTGCCAGGACCAGTCTGAGCTGATCTTGAGACCCCCACAGAGCTGCCACATCCAGAGGAAAAGGGTGTTGCAGGGACTGTGCGTGGCCACCTCCCTCGCGGCTATTCTTGTACGTTGGCCCATTTGACCAGCCTAATATTCTGGAATTTTTTGAGAATTTTATCTGGCTAGCTTGGTGTTCTGGAAGCAGGGGTTCCAGGGAGAGCTGAGTTTTATGAAGCATTGTGCCAACATGGTGCTTTTTCACTGAGGTCATATGCTGTAGGACACCTGGCCACTGCTGTTCCACCCAGCTCCATGAGCCATGTTTGTTTTATGATTTCTTTCTATGTGCTTCTGCTCACTTCTGTGTTTCCCTAGATCTTTTTTCAACTCTGTTTCTTTGTTCTTTCCTTTCCCTTCTTCCCCACTTCCCAACGTGACTGTGTACCTACAGCTACTCAGGACTTTTAGAGGTGGGGAGTTCTGGGAATCTGCCTTTCTGACAAGCTCTCCCAGTAATTCCGGTACCAATAAAATGGGAGATCTTCAGTTTTGAGCCCTGCTTGCAAGCATGTTTCCCTCCCCTTCCATGGCTTTTGCAAGTTTTTCTCATGCTGAACCACTTTGCACTGTCTAAATAAGGAGACCTAGGAAGATGATGCCAGATTTCTTGCAGCAAAACTTGCCTTGGTTAGGGCTATAATTCCAGCTTTCGAGCTCCTCTCTAGTGGTGAACAGACCATCCTCTGCTCAGACTAAAGGGAATTAGCAAAACAAGCTTGAAATTAACTCTCCAAATGTGATTTCACAGTCTTGAATGTATGTACAAGGGAGTTCAACATTAGCAATAATTGCCTGTTTGGAGCCTAGTTGCCAAAACGAAAAGACCCAAACAATGCCCCAGAGAGAGTGAAATGAGCTGCTCTCATTTGCCAGTCTCATGCCCCATGCTTCCTCCTTCCCTATCTCTCAAGAGTGTACAAACTGAGATCCTTAGAGTAAAGATCCCCAGGAATATCACTGCTTTCACCTAATTGGACATTTTTCCTAAAGCAGGGTTAGGCTAAGGTCTGAGAAGTCCACACGACATCCTGCACACTAAAGTTCCAGGCCACTTCAGTTTTCCAGCAAATCGGCCCAACTTCGTTGACTTGAAGTATAGGACTTCAGTGAGCCTGTCAGCACTGAGACTTGTTGAAACCAAAGTCCCCCTGCCCTGGGGGTTTCTCAACATCAGGGTCTCAAGATCATTCTGGTTGTTCCATCTCAGCAGCTTTTCTCTTAAAGGACAGCTGAGGACACTGTTGGTTTGTGCCTTACACCCCTGAAAACCTACCACCTCAGATATGAGGCAAGGCAGCTACTTAAACTACACCCTTAAACTGCAACAAGCCACAGCTTGCAGTGCCAGTAGAATGCTGGAAGGTAAGTGAGGTGGGTAAGTTGAAGGGCCTGGTTGTGAAGGCATCCAGGACCAGACTGCTGCTGACCCACAGAGCTGACCCAAGGTTAATGCCTTCGACTTGCCAGTCCTGGACTCAGTTCTTCTTTCAAAGGAGAAAGTCTGCACTCTACTTACTCAGCTGGGCTAGAAGTGCCTTTTGACTTATAATGTTAACTACGCTCCAGAGCCTTCTGGGTCAAGGAGGCTATGCATACTTCATCCCCAATCTTCCTACAGCTCAGAGGAACAGTCATTTTAGTCGTCCAGCTCTTCAACTGATTTGACTTGGACATAGGATTTCACTGGAACTCTTAGGCTTCCTAGACCAGAAGTTCTTTTTGGGTCCATCTTCTCACAGCTGGATGGCCTGTTTCCTGGATTAATTATAGAATTTAGAGAGAAGACCAGAGGAGAAGGTTGGGAGCATGGCACCTCAAATTTTAGCCTCCATTCCTGTTTTGTGAGAAGGCAAGTGTGTGCCTGTTGTGTCCTTTTATGTGTTTATCATGTAATCCCCACTCTCAGATAAGAGACTGATAGGAACTCCTTGCTTGTAAAGTTTTTTTCTCGAGATGCTTTCTTTATTAAGTGCATATAAAATATTTTTCTCCCAAGAAAGCAATCTAATTCTTAGCTAATTTAGGCAGTATGATTATAATAAAGCACTAAGCCTGGTACTTAAATGAGAGGTTGTCCTTTAGACTAGGAGGCCTGCTGATGGTGACAACTGCCATTGCTCCAGGCATGCCTGATATGCTTCTCTGGTGATGACCGTCAGCCACTTGACACCCTTTTAACTCAGGCTCATTGCTTATTGCTATTCCTCATCTGGGGTCCAAGATGGTACTACCCAGTTTATTCACCAGACTTGCCTCCAGACATCTTCCAGCTGTTTTCAAAGATTGGTGCTTTGCCATCAAGGAGCATGGCATTTCCCACAGGCTCTAGAGCTGTCCCACAGAGGACTCTTCCCTGCTGTTTGATGTAGTGGCAGCAGAAGTGGACCAGCTGGAGCATTCCAGCAGGCTGCTTCAGAATCAACACTCATTTGACTAGATACATTCTTGGCTGTCTAAAAAAGTCTGGTAGCCTGATAGACGTATCTCATACCCATCCAAAAGGAAGTGGTCTTCACTTACTGAGGGTAAGCCGTGGATTTTAAGGCGCCGTGTTGCCTGGGCCACAACTGGTGGTGTTACAAACAGAAGGAAGCTAGGGTTTGCAGAGGCTTTGGGCTGTGCAAGAGTAAACACTAAAGCTTGAGTTCCAGCCCGCTGGCAAGCATGGAAGTGTCTGAAGAACGTAATGCAAGAAGGGAAAGAAGAATGTAAAGTTTTTTGTACTGAGTGAGAGTGGGAGCCTGTGGAGTCTGGCCAGCCAGTAGGACCGACGTGGGCAACAACCAGTGCTTCTCCCTGTGGAAGAGCCTCTGAAGGGGACATTCTGTCTCCATGGTCCACTCTGAAGGCACTGCCAACTAGAGATTAGCCCATGGAGCTGGAAGAAACCCTTTGGGGTAGTGAGTATCCAACCTTCTGTGCGTTTGGCAGGATCCGGGAATGGTAGAGTAGTGGATTCTCAACTGGTTCACAAGTATAAATAAGGCCTTTGCATATAGAAAGAGGAATAAGGACAGATTACTTTCCTACCGCTGAGTCTTTTGGGAGAATCACCATGGGATGTTGACAGTTACTTTAAACATTTTAAGCTCCCTCATTGAATTCCTGTCCTGTCCCTGAGGAATCTGATGGCCTAGAAGCCATAGGCACCCACCCCAAATTTCCTTAGTAGTTGGAGTGATGCTAGAAATGAAAACTTTCCGAGTGAATGGCTCCTCTGCCTTCTCAGAGCCACCAGGATGAGAGACTGGTTGCACTGGTTATGTTGTGATATTAAATGTATAAAAAGCCATACATTCTGTTTTCTCATTTCCAGCATTTTTGCTGTGTGGATGAATAAAGTGAAGTGTACAAATTATTTGAAAATCCTGGAAGGAAATTACTTTTCAAAAATAGTATTCTTTTTAACCAATAAACTTAACTATTTTTACAGCACAGTTTTTGCCAGGAGTGATGAAATCACTTGTGTACATATGAGAAGTGACGATTAAATGCCTGCCTTAAAATCATTCAGCATTTAAATCTCATCTCTTACTTTGCCTGTTTTAAGAACTGTCCTGATTAGGGCATAACAACTAGACACACATAGCGTTAGAGCTGGACGGGACTTTTAAAGACATAAGGTGGCCCCTTACGGGTGGCCCCGGGGCTAAGTGGTTAATTTAGCATGCTCAACTTTGGCGGCCTGGGGTTTGCTGGTTCAGATCCTGGGCACGGACCTACAGACCCTTCATCAAGCCATGCTGTGGTGGCTGGCATCCCACGTAGAAGAACTAGAACGACCTGCAACTAGGATATACAGCTATGTACTGGGGCTTTGGGGAGAAAAAAAAAAGGAAGATTGGCAGCAGATGTTAGCTCAGGGCCAACTCCCTCACCAAAAAAAAGTATATGAAAAGAAAGACATAAGGTTCTATTTCTTACCTGATACGCAACTCCTCCTACCAACTACCCAGGAAGAGCCTTTCTGTTATAGGGAGCTCTATCTTGGGGTAATTTTATTTGAGGGACTGTTCAGATCGTCATATTAAGCCAGTCTGCCTCATCATAGTTCTCAAGTGTTTGTCTTACCCCCACTGTGTTAGAACAGTCGGTTTAGAACCCGAGTAGTCCTCTTAGGCCTTCCCCATGGTAATGGTTGGGCAGGAACTGAAACCCAGTTCAACAAGCTATAGTAAGATTAAGAATCGCAAAACTTCCAGTGAAGTCGGAAATGCTGAGTTCACAGCAACATTGGGCAGATGAGAAAAAGGTGCCTGCTCCAATGGGAACACACCTGGGCAGGAAGATGGTACATCTCTGAATTAGAAAGAGGTACCCCTTTGTCCGGGGTCACAGAGCATGACCAGCAGAAGGTGTACTATTTTATAGTGCCGTTGTCTGTCCCTCCCACCCCCAGTACAGGGCCTTGTTTCTGCAGATTACCTTTGCCTCACCAACACTGCCAAACTTAAGCTCCCCAGCTCCTGGCAGGCTGGATCCATGCTCCCTTCAGGTAATGATTTGTCAGCCCCAGTGTTGTCTCACAAGGGCTCCACGGGGCTGCCTTCTAGAGTGACAGGCATGCTTCTGGTATGTGAAAGGAAGTATTCCCCCCTACCCCTTTTAATCATGGAAAGAACGTTCGGAAGGGCACTCTTGGCCTGTAAGTTTTGGTGAAGATGGTGGGTAATTTATTCTAGCACTATTCTGTTTCCTTTTCCCAAATTGCCTTGGGTCTCCCGCCTTCATCTCATCTTTTGCTTACCAACACCTGGCTACGTGTGTCTACTTAGAATGGATAACCATTGGTCTCTGTGGCCTTGCTTCACGTGAGTGTTCAGCAGTCAGGAAACATGTTTTGGACACTGACTTCTGGACAGTAGTCTGTATTTGCACCCTTGAAAATTAAAAGTATCTGATAAAAGTAGCCCTCCTCCAGAGTTTGCTGAGCCGAGGGAAGCAAAAGCCAAATCCAGGGCCCTTGAATTTCTTAAGGAAGAGCCAAAGGTTTGTGCTCACTTCTCTGCGGACCCGCCTAGCCTTGGACAGAGGCGAGCACTGGGTGCCACACAGAGAGGTTCCCCGAAGTCTCACTACAGGCTGGCGGGTCCAGGCTGCAAAACGCGCCCAGCGGCGGAGGGAGGCTTCCTTCAGCCTTTGCACGATGACAATCACAGGTGGAGCTTGAGGGCTGTGCAGCCCCGGAGCCTCCCGCCTCCCGAAGCTTCCACCGCAGGAACAAGGCAAACGAGACTATCCTTCTCTCATCTCGGCGTCAGAGCTTCCTCTCGGGTCCCACTCCACAGCCCTCCGCGCTCAGCTCCCCCGAAGTTGGGGCGCCGCCCACGTTTCCACCGTGACGCGGGCGCGGGGGCTCGGGAGTTGTAGTCTCGGCCAGGGCGCGGGCGCCGGGGCCGGGGCCGCGCGGACTCCACGTCCCGGCGGGCGGCGCGGCGGGGCCTGGGGCGTCGGGGGCGGGGCCGCTCGGCCCTTTAAACCTTTCAAGGCTGCTGCGAGGGCCGCAGCCGGAGACGGCGCCACGCGGGGGCCGAGCGGGGCACGGCGGCGACGGTGGGCGCTCCGGGGAGGTGCGTACTGGCCCCTTCGTTTCCCCCGGACGTCCAGGAATCACCCGGGGAGGCTCGTGTCCCCCGATCCCGGCCATGGGCTCCATGCGCCCACGCGAGCGGGCGCCGGGCTGGGCTTCCCACGTGAACCCGCCTCTTCCCTGGGGCACCGGTAGTCGGGTGGTTGCCTGCGCGCGGCCGCCGCTCCACCAGGGCCCCGGACCCCGTCCCAGGCTTTCCTTGGCGTAGGCCCCCTGACTCCTAATTCCAGCCCCTTTCTTAGCCCGCGTCCCTCAGGCGACGGGCGGTGGTGATTCCCTTTCCAGATGTTTTGGCCCCTACTGAGTCTCTGAGCGCGCCGATGGCATTTGGGTGGAACGCGGAGGCCCCTGGTGGATGCCACAGGGTGTCCACGTTCTGGCGGGGCTTAGGCCGAAGTGTGGGCCCTCAGAGCCCCAGCGAGAGCTCTGAATCAGGTGTTGACCACCTTCCTCTGCCCCTCACGGGCTTTGGCCAGTCACTGGACCCTGGACTTTGACCTGTTTCTCTCCACCAGGCCCGGGCAGCTGATGATTTTGGTGAAGTATCTTGAGGTAGCTGCGCCCGCCCCCTCTTCCTCACCTACCTCTTATCCTGCCCCCAACACCACCACCACCCTGGCTCCCCTCCCTCATGACCGCCTGGATCCTCCTTCCTGTCAGCCTGTCAGCATTCTCCATCACTGGCCTATGGACTGTGTGAGTAAAGAGGGGGAGGGGAAGGACAACTAGGGGACAAAATGGGCCTAGGCTGGGGAGGGACAGGGCCCAGTCAGGACCCAAAAGGAGCTTGACGACACACACAACGTCCCTTGTCCTATTGCAAGCTCCAGGGTGGTACCCAGGGTCACTCTGGCCAAAGCCTGGCCTAGTGCCTGGACACACAGCCCCTTGGGACAAGCTGGCACCACTGCTGTCCAGCATTGTAGCCCTGACAGACATACTCCTAGCCAGCACAGTTTCTGGAGGTCCTCTAGTTGGGGGCTGTGCTGTGGGTTCAGGTGTGATGTCAAACCTCAGGGCCACACCAACCTGAGTCCCCAGCTGAATGAGGCCAGAATTTAAGGGAGAAGAGAAGAGTCAGTGGGGGTAGGCTGGGCTGGGAGGGTCACAGGGGCAAGGTGACAGTTCTGCTCCCGCAGGTATGCCATGGCCGTGATGAACCGCCACGTGTGCCCCGTGGAGAACTGGTATGGCGCACTCTGCAGACAGCCTCATTCTAAAGCTCCCTTCATCTCTGTTCCCTCTTGGGCCGGGGCTGCTGTGAGCCAGACGGAGACCCTGGGCTTCACTGCTCTTCTCTGACATTGGCAGCGCCTGTCCCTCCCCAGGCATGGCTTCGTGCCCATCTACCTGCTTCCCACCATCCTTTCACCCCTTTGGCTTCTGTCTCAGGCAGGCCCTGGGAAGCGGGCTCTTCTGCCCCTGCCAAGGGAGGTCTGGGAGGGTGGTCTCTGAGAGGCCTGAGGCTACAGGCTGAGGGCCTGGGGGAACCCCTTTCCCCCAGTCTATTCTCTGTCCTGCCTACCAGGTCCTACAACGAGTCCTGCTTTCCTGACCCTGCTGAGCAAGGGGGCCCCAAGACCTGCTGCACCCTGGATGATGTCCCCCTCATCAGGTAAGGCCTGGAAACTGGGCAGGTCAGGGAGACCCGAGGGCCAGTCAAGCCCCTCAAGCAAAGGCCTGTCCCTGGTTCTCAGGAATAATTATGTTAAGAGCACTTAATAACAATAGTACTTGCCAATTACTATGTCCCGGGCACTGTGCTGAATGCTTTACATGCATAATGTCATTTAATCTTCCCAGCATTGAGGCAGCGATTGTTTTCACCATTTTATAGGCAGGAAACAGACTGAATTATGTCATCTGTCTAGGCCACGCAGCTAGTTAAGTGGAGGCACCCAGATTTAAGCTCAAGCCCTCTGATTGCCCAGCGCAAGTTCTGGCTCAAGAAAAGCCAGTCCCGCTGCAGGCTTTGGCAGTCTCAGGGAGTCCAAGGGTCTCGGGGTCTGCTGAGCAATCCTGCGCACTTCCTTACCCGTCAAACACAAGCTCTGCTTTGGGGGGCCCCAGCCTGGGGCCAGTTGTTTGAGGGACACTGGCCCTTCTCATAAATCAGTGGCTTGCCTGCTACACAACAGACGCAATAGAGCAAGAGAAAGCAGGTGGGCCAGAATGGGGGCCCTCTGGTGCTCCTGCCCCTCTCTCACTTTGTCCTTGCCCCACCTCCTCGCAGCAAGTGCGGCACATACCCCCCAGAGAGCTGCCTCTTCAGCCTCATTGGCAACTTGGGTGCTTTCATGGGTGAGTTGTGCCCTCAGCCCCCCTAGTCAGCCCAGTCCAGTCCACCCCCACACCCTCCCCAGAAAGGCCCAGGAAACCCTTGCTCAGTGCAGCCCACCCCACTGAGGGCTAAAGCAAGAGGGGCCACTTCTCTCCAAAGGCTGACTCTCAAACACAGCCATCCTGCTGGCTGGAGCCTGAGGAAACCCAGTTCACCACCCACCCATCTGTTCCCTTCCGGTCCTCAGAATGTCTGGGGGGAAGCTGGCGGGCTTGCTAGGCTGGAGGAAGGCGCCAGTGCTGGCCCCACCCATGCTGTCCTCCCCCAGTGGCCCTCATCTGCCTCCTGCGCTATGGGCAGCTTCTGGAGCAGAGTCGTCATTCCTGGGTTAACACCACAACGCTCATCACAGGCTGTACCAATGCTGCAGGCCTTCTGGTGGTCGGCAACTTCCAGGTACGCCTGCCTTCCCACCTCTTGAACTTGAGGGCAGCCCTTCAAGGTTGGGGGTTGGGGGAAGGAGGTCCTAGGAGGGAAAGGGGGGAGAAGAGGGACAGAGGAGGTGCGAAGGGGGATGGAGGGGTGGGGCTGCTTCACAGATCAGCCCCTCTCTGGGCTCAGGTGGATCATGCTAAGTCTCTGCACTACGTTGGAACTGGCGTGGCCTTTGCCGCCGGGCTGCTTTTTGTCTGCCTGCACTGTGCCCTCTCCTACCATGGGGCCACCGCCCCCCAGGACCTGGCTATGGCCTACCTGCGGATTGTGCTGGCAACCATTGCCTTTGTCACCCTGATTCTCAGTATCCTTCCAGGTCAGGGCAGCCAGGAACTCATCTTCTAGCCTAACCCTTCTCTCACCCAAGACGAGGGGGGAGGATGGCACACCTTCCAGATAACACTGCCCAGTATTGTATTCTGCTCCCCCTCCCAGGAGGTGAGGCCTGATCCTTTGCCCCAGCCTAGTTATATATCTGGGAAGACAGAAGGGGTGTCGCCAGGCTGCCACACATCCTACTGAACATTTCCTTAGCCTCATTCCAGGTGGTGTCTTTTTCATCCATGAGAGTTCTCAGCTGCAGCATGGGGCAGCCCTGTGCGAGTGGGTGTTTGTCATCGACATTCTCATTTTCTATGGCACCTTCAGCTACGAGTTTGGGGCAGTCTCCTCAGAGACACTGGTGGCTGCACTGCAGCCTGCCCCTGGCCGGGCCTGCAAGTCCTCTGGGAACAGTAGCACCTCCACTCACCTCAACTGTGCCCCTGAGAGCATTGCCATGATCTGAGGTCTGGGGAGGGTGGCTGGCCCAGCCTCCGCAGCTCCCCACCCCATATCTTCTTTGCATTTATTTTGTACCAAAAACTATTTTAAGAAAGTATTCTGTTGGGATATAGGCTTCTTCGCTCCTGGAGGAGGGACCATCCCACACCCACCTGTGCCATAGAGGAGCGGACCGTGGCAGCCTGAGCTGCGCATGACCCACTCCCCAACTCTGCAGTGTTGTTTTTATGTTTAAAGGTCACATATCCTCATTCACCCAGCCAGCCCTTCAGGTGCCTTCTACTCCCCAGTGCTGAGGCCAGACCACTGGGGTTTCCTGCTGCAGGAATTGGGGGCTGGGAACAGCAAGAAGGATAGAAGTCAGGGGGGGCGGGGGGTGAGCACATCTTAGTCTGTGAAAAGGCCCACTTTTGGGCCCACTGAGTTGCACTGGGATTCTTCACTCTGCCCGTTACTTTCTTTAGGGCAAATAACACAGCAGGACCACGTGGGTATTTTAGTACTTTTTTTTTTATATCTATTAAAAGAATTCTAATTTGCATGTTTGTAGTCTGTTCTGGAGAGTCAGAGAGGGCCTGATCGAGGATGGCTTTCCCTAGGCAAAGGACAGGAGGAAGCCCCTGCCCCCAGGGAGAGACTTGAGTGCCCAGTGCTCTTTTTGAGACTAGGGCTGCTAAGAACAAAGGATGCCAGGTGCTATCCAAACACCCCTCCAGGGCTGGAAGCCCTTTCCGGGCCTTTAAGCAGTCTAAAGAACTGACCTGGTCTCATCATTTCACACTTCCTTCCCCTGCTCAGAGTCTGGTTTGAAGTTTGATTCCTTAGTATGGGATATGGGGAGGTGGGGAGAGAACAACTTAAAAACATTAGAAGCAATTTTCACAGTGGAGCTAAGGAAAGCCCCTAGGATTCCAAGGTTGACTAAAAATTGCAGGGGGAGGGGGATCCAGGCTAGTTTTTCTTTACCATCTTTAAGTAGCTACTGGCTGCCAGACCCAGACACATTTTGCTTTCTAGCCACGAAGACAGAGGCCCAAGCCCTGGATGATCTAGCGGCGAGGTTCTTGACCTGGGCTCCACTGACCTCAGGCCAGACAAGGCAGCAGGCTTGGCAGGGAGGGATACGCAACCTGAGGCCTTCTGTGGTTCAGGACTACCTTCCCCATTAGCAGTAGGGACCTAGTGGAGGGTGCAGAGGCCCTGCCCAGACCTCTGAGCAATGCAGCCGCAGGGTGGGTAAAGAAACCTTTAATGAGGATTCGTGGTGCAACAGGAAGATGTTGTGGAAGACCGGTGCCCAGCCCCAGCTGTCTCATGTGTACATGGCTCCATGGAGGTTCTCGAGTCGGTGCTTCTGCTGCTGCTTGCGAGCCTAAAGGAAAGAGGGCACGCTGGGAAGGGGCCATACCTGAAGGCCTGTGGGTGAAGGGATGGGGCAGGTTCTCACTGTTTTCAGGCCCCTAGCATCTGTATTGCCAAGGCTCTTGCCCCTCACTAAAGACACTGGGAAGGTGGCCAGAACCAGGGACCCTAAGGTCTACCCAAGCCTGCTGAGGTGTGGAATGCAAGCATTGAGGACCAGGGACTGAGGGAGCCCCATCACCACCCGCTCTGCTTACCCCAAGCCCCTACCTTATCTCGTCTGTGCTCCTCATAAGTATCATCATCAGTAGGCAGTTCATGGCGGCACAGGGGGCAGGAATTTGTCTGTGAAAAGCAGGGCAGTGTTCCAGCCCGGGTCTGGTCTTCATAAGCTAATATCAGTCCCCTGCTACCAATTCCCACTCCTACCCCTCTCCCTTCCCTGATCCCCCAACAGTCCATAAACAGAAAGAGGCTTGAGAACTGGGCCCAGGGCAGGGTGCAGGCTGGGAGAAAGGAAGCATTACCTTGCTTAGCCAGGGCAGAATGCAGTTGGAATGGAAGAGGTGATGGCAAGGCATCTCAATGGCAGTCTCCTCCTCCTCAAATTCCAAAAGACACACGGGGCACTTGAGCTCTTTAGGAGGGAGTGCTGATCAGGAGAGCTGCTACAGGCCCTACCTCCCAGCTCCCACTCCTGAAGGACACTCTTGCCCCAACCTGGCCTGGAAAATTAAGGGCCAGACCATAGTCTGGCTGGGGTAGGAAGTGGGTCTGGCTGACCTGCCCCAAACAGCAGAAAGAATTAGTGTTCTCACCAGCCTGAGGGCCCCTGATGACTGTCCTAGGGAGGTTCTCAACCACAGTCTTAGCAGCAGGTGGAGGCAGGTGGTGATCCCAATCTACAACCAACCCCAAGTCTTCAAAGTCCATCCTATTGAAAAGTGACCTGGGAAGAAGGATGCAAAGTCAGAACCAAAGAAAATCATCCTTTCTCTTTGCCCTCACAATCCACTAGGCGTTAACAGATACATACCCTGCCCAGTTAATAGTAATCATAGCTACTCCTCAGTAGTGCTCACTAGATAAAAAGCAGTGGGAAATGATTTACAGCTACTATCAGACAAACCCAAGCACGCAGGCCGTTTATTCCCATTTCATACAGGCAACAGGCTCAGAGAAGTTATTCAGGCCACGCAGGGATAACCTGGTAAAGCCAGATTCCAAGTGGCAGTGTCGACTTCCGTGCTTGGAGTTCCTAACGAACGTATTTACTCACACCCTCAGGCCCCTACCCCGCCCCCATGACCCGCCTCCTCCCCTACTTCCTGGGGCCCTCCTCCTCCCGCCCGTGACCCCACCACCCCCCTACTCTCCGGCTCCAGTCTGTCCCAAAATCCCCTTGCCCCGGCACGCTCACGAATGATCCAAATGATCAACTTCCCCCCGAATCTCGCCGCCGGACTAACACCCCAGACTATTTATCCGTCCTCCCCAGAATCCGCTGCCCCAGATAATCCGGCTTCTCCAGCCAGCCCCAGCCCAGAAACCTGCTGCCTGGGCCCCACCTCCCAGCCACCCACCTTGCAAGCTCCAGCAGCATGTTGGTTCGGGCCTCCTGCTCGGTATCCAACGGCTCGCAGTCGTGTTCATCGAAATAGGACGCCATGGCAGCCGGGTTGGCTGACACAGCCCTCACAGCCCCCGGTACTGCGGCCTCGCGGTACTAACCAATAAACTGGCGACTTGAGTGAGGATGACCAATCAGAGCACCCGAAAGGCGGGCACAGTGGCTCGTTAGACGCACATGAAGCGGAAGTATCAATTTTGTAGCTTCTCATTGGCTTAAAAAAGTCAGGTGACCAAAGGCTAAAGCCAATGGCAGAGCCCGGGGCTGGTCAGGAAGCGGCTGTTCTGGAGTCCGAGTCTAGGTTAGGTACCTGGGGATGACGTGTGGATCGGGTCTGTAGCACCCGGAAAAGCCAAGTATTTGGGATGTCGGGGTCCTTAGTCTGCTCTGCGGCTCAGAGGGCCTAGGCAGTGCAAGATGCTAGAGACCTCAGAGAGAGGGAGGCGCTGGCCCAGGGGCTCAGGGTTCTGCGAGCCTAGGGAAAGAGACTGGAGTCAGGGTGCTTCCCGCTGCTCTGCCTTGGACCCCGCTGGACACTTACGCACCCGCTGGGTTCTAGTTGGTTCAGGGGTTGGCGCTTGATTCCCCCTAGATCCCCGCAAGACAAACAAAAATGTCCTGCTCATTTCTTCTGTGTTAGGCACAATAATAAAATGTGGGGCAAACCTCCCCAGCTGACAGGGGGAAGATCCCTGCCGGGGAACCTGGGGCCTTACCTGCTCCTGGGACTATCTATGTAACCTTCAGCCCATTGCTCAACTTCTCCCCTAGCTTCTGTAAAACTAGTGTCTTGAATTAAATAAGTTGTTTGCATCCCTGACTACCCATGAATCTCCTGGAGAGAGAAGGAGAGAAAAGGTTGTAGCTTTAGAAAAAACCCGTGTCTGATACTCTCAAAGACTAATTTCACTGATCCGATTTAACTGAACTGGGCATGGTAGTTTTACAGGTGGTTCTATTTTTTTTTAACATTTAATTAATTTACATTACATGGAAACAGTCTTAAGAGGATTTTTTTTTTAGGAAGATTAGCCCCAAACTAACATCAGCCACCAATCCTCCTTTTTTTTTTTTTTTTGCTGAGGAAGACTGGCCCTGAGCTAACGTCTGTGCCCATCTTCCTCTACTTTATATGTAGGACGCCTGCCACAGCATGGCTTGACAAGCAGCATAGGTCCGCACCCAGGATCCAAACCGCCAAACCCTGGGCTGCTGAAGCTGAACGTGCGAACTTAACTGCTGTGCCACCCGGCGGCCCCTATAGGTGATTCTATTGTGAGGCAGGGTTGAGAACCACTGTACTAAATGATTTGGATGATAGCTACCATTTATCTGGCATCTAGAACCCATTACATTGATGGATATTTTACACACAGCATAAATAATCCTCACAATTGTCCTCGGAGATAAGTATCATTATCCCTTTTTACATATGTAAAACCCAAGTCCCAGAAGTGGCTTGCCCATGTTTGCACAGCCTCTAAGTGGTGTTGCTGACCCTGGCAGAGCCAAGGGCTTTCCTCCTTCTTCCCCAGGAAAGGAAGAGGGTAATGAGCCCAGCCGAAGTAACAGGATCTGTGAGGGTAAAGCGCCACACAAGTCTCTGGCTTGTTCTTGTTTCTCAGTCAGCCCTCACTCTCCCGAAAAGGAACTGCTTCTGTTAAACCCTTCACCCTGAATTCCCCTTCCCACCCACACTTGAGTTTGAGATGGAGTGAAATAGCCCAGGCAGAGGCTGCCCTGCTTCCACCATCTTGGTAGGGCCTTCTTTCCTTCTTCAACGGCCTTCACCCAGTGATCTTTCCTGTGGCCCAGAAGGCAGTGCTGACTTGGCCCTCTGTGGCCCTGGAGCTTTGAAAAGTCCGAATTCTTTCTTACAAGGCAAACGCCAGGCCATCCTTTGTGAGTCGGCATTGTAGCACCATAGAAGCCCTTCCCATTTTCATTGCTGCCTGCCTCATCTGTAATTTGGTGTAAAGTTTGAAGAACGTGGGCAGTGAAATTGAGGAGGAGGAGGCATTCAGAGAGGGAAAAGTCTACCTGAAGGTGACAGTCTCATGATATAAAAATCTTTGAAGTGCTTGCCTCATTGTCATACCATGTAGCATCCCACTGGTTCTCTGAGCATCCCCAAGACATCAGAAAAATAATAGATTTCATTCTCAGAGAAACAGGCCCAGAGGGCAATGATTGAAGGGTCTGGTTTGGGGGCTGTTGTGTCTTTACACCTGCACTCCGAAAGGATCTGTCTGTGAGGGGTGGATCAAGTAGGGAAGGGAGAGAAGGGGGCCACCTCCCAGGGATGGAGTCCTTTGGCTGGTGGACTTTCTAAGCAGTCCTGGGGTGGAAGCAAAGCAGGATGAACCAACCTGGACACCTTCAGACATGCACACACATACACACACACACGCACACCAGCTTTTAACCAAACAGCAGCTTTTACTGAGCTCCAGGTGGGGCTGGCCTGGCATGGCCAGTGCAGCAGGCTGCCCTCAAGGGCCAGTCTGTGGCATGATAGGAGATGCAAAGGTGGACACATTGGGGCTGCCCTTCAGCACTCACTGGGGTGGCTCAGATGGGAGCAAACGCCAGGGTTCTCTGGAGACTAGAACCAGCCAGTGCGGTCATTCGACCTCTCCTCCAGGCCAAGCTGGGTCAGTCCCCAGGCCTTGAGATAATGCCTGTGTCCTGGGCCTGTGGGACACTGTTGTCCTTGCTTGTCTGTGGGAGAAAGACGGCCAGCAGCACAATCAGGATGATGAGCAGGACAAAGCCCACCACCAGCCCCAAGCAGATCCGGCAACGGATGTTCTCCCAGCGCTTCTTCTGGGCCAGGGTCTTGGTTGTCTTGCTGAAGGCTGAGCTCTGTGGATGCCCCCCAGACACAGGGTAGGAGTTAGTTGTTCCCCCAGAGCTCCAGAGCCAGCTCCTCCCAACCCCACCCCAGCATGGCCTAGTTTCCTCCTGAATCCTCCCCATCCGGTCTGCTCCCTTTCTCCACACAGCTTGCGCTGGGACCCTCCCAGCCTGACTCCTGGTCTTGGGCACTGGTGTAGCCCTTGACTCACAGCCCTGTGGACTCACCCCCAGTTAACAATGCCAGTCCTTAACGTTCAGGAAAGTCCACAGCTTTAAACCAAGGACTTATTACTTCATGAAGCCTACCCATTGCATATCTAGACTCAGGGTGCCTCAAGAAACCCACAGGCCCCACACTGGCCCCCAAGCAAGCCTCAGGTTCCACGAAGGGGCTGGAGACCCTGAGCACAGCCTGACAGCTCCCTCTGAAGAACCCTTGCAGCCTTTCCCTCCCTGCTCCCTGCTTCCCCAGGCCTCACACCATGTCCAGGAGTTGGTCTGAACGCTGCTCCAGCTCCGCCAGTTTCCCATCGCGTTCCAGGACCTTGTCGAAGTTGTTGAGCATGATTTCCGTCACCTCCTCCGCCTGCCGCTGGCACCGTTCCAACTCATTCCCTGCCTGGGCATCAAGCCCAAGGTCAGGGCTGCAAGAGGCCCCCATCTGGCCCTCATCCTGAGACCTAGAGGCCTCCTTGCCCCCACTGTGTTTGTGTGTGTGTGTGTGCGCATGTGCGTGCGCATGCAAGCCTGTGTGCACGTGCACGCACACACACATGCAGTGTCTGAGTAGGGGAAACAGCATCTTTCATGTAAGGGTATGATATGTGAAGAGTGAAGGGCCGGCCTCCTGGCTGAGTGTGGCTCACCTTGGTCTCACAGGCTCCTCTCCTTGGCCATCAAGGTAGGTCCTGGGTCAGCCTTGGCTTCAAGCATCTCAGCTTACTCTAAAGTGCCTCAGGATGGGACCTTCCCAGGACCCCAGCCTCCCACAAAGCAGACACTTTTCCCACCTGCTCTAGGATGGCCTCTACCCAATGTATGCCTGCCTCATGGCTTCCCATTGGCCTAAGGAGGCAGCAAAGAACAGGGAACCAAGCTACTTGGCTAGAAGCCAGACAGGGAGGAGATCTACCCTACAGAGCTAGAAAGGTAATTTGGGACCACCACACATCATAACCTCTGCTTAACCCCACAGACACACACAGACACAAACTGAGATCAGATCTCCCTCCCTGGGCCTCTGACTGGTCAGGCCAGTTCTGCCTCATGGCCTGACCCTACATCCACATTAATGCTCGAAGTTGATTCCCTGTCTGCCTGGGAACCTCAGCCTTCCTGGCCTCTGGTCTCCAGCCTTCCAGCTGGCCTGGATCTTCACTAGGATCCAACTCACTGAGACAAGACCAACTCATGGATTTCCCAGCCTGGGCAGCAGCCTCTCCTGACAAAATAATCAAGCTCATTTCAGAGGACTGGGAAGGGAGGTGCAGGGTCCAAGCCAGGGGAGGTTGAGAGGACAGGAGAGAGGAAGAAAGCACAGGATACAAGCAAGAAAGGAACTGGGCTTTGGATGCATGCAACTGAGAGAGACTCAGGGCAGAAGGCCCTAGCGAGAGCTGGAGGTCCAGGAGCAGGTCCAGGGACATGTCAGGGAGATGCATACCAGTGGATTAACAAACCACAGTAACTCCTCCCAGCCTTGTCCCCCACAGCCCATCCCTGTTTTCATCTCCTCCCCACAGAGCATTGGGCAAGCTCTCTTTCCTGCTAAACCGTATTGCCCATTGTCTTCAGCAAACATTTTGGCACTTGACTGAATTCCACTTAAAACCAGAGAAAGGGAAGGGATCTTGTGGTCACAGAGGGCCACCTACTCAGGCAAGAATCCTTATTCAGGATCCTTGCAGCTGTCTTGCACACAACCTCCAAGCATTCCCAGTATATGAGTCCTAGCTCCCCAACTGGACCACAAGCTCCTAGAGGGAGGGCAGGGGCCAGTACCCTGCCTTTGTCTGCCACCATCCCGGGGAGGCAGAACAGCACTGACCATTGCACGGACTCAGTGAGGGGGTCAACTGCATTTTAGCCTGTCCAAAAGCAGCTCTGATTCTCAAGAGATGTTATCCTTGTGTGTTTATCTAGCCCAGCAGGAGTTTCGAGGGGCAGGCATCTGAAACCCAAGTAGGTCAATATTTACTCATGAGCTAGAAAAGCAACCTGCTTTGAGAGGGGGCAGGCAAACCACAGCAGAGGGGTGCACTCAGAGACTGGGGGAAGCAGTAACTGGGGAACAAGGAAGAATGATGAAGAGAGCAGAGAAACTGCACTTGTCTCTACCTTTTCCCGAGTCAACCATCATCATTGCTATTATTACTGCTATTTTACTCAACAAGGCTCCATTATTTGGAGCCTGTCACATTCAAACAGTCCAAGGCACGCACACACCCCCCATTCAAATAGTCCAAGGCAAAAACCTGGAAATGGACAAAGATTCGAAAATGAGAATCACTACTAAAGATGGGTGGGACACTGGATATTATTTTTTCTACTCTGAATGCTACAGCTGTTGTTATCTTATTCTCCAACATGGGGTGACGTTGGGTCACATTCTCCAGGAGAGCTGGCTGTGCCTCCTGCTGCAGTCTGTAGCCTCCTTCCCCCACTGCAAAAGTCAGCCCTTTCCGGAGCCAAGATGGGCCCAGGAGTAAAAAAAACATTCACTCCAGGGAGCACAGAGGCCTCAGGCTCAAGTCTCTGGCCCTCCTTGGCCCCACTCAACCAGAGGAAAACAGACACTGTATGCACAGGTCTCTGCTGGCACAGTGAGAAATAAAGAATTACAGGTGTGGAAGGAGGTAAGCGACCAGAAGGCAAGGCCATGCCGCCTCCTGCCACAGTGAACTCAGCATAGTGCCTAGCACACAATGGATGAGCAGAAAATATTTTCTGAATGAATTGCGCCTGTTCTTAAGAAGTCACTATAGGTTGGGGGAAAGAGACATATATGAAACAATCAGAGAAAGTAAAGAGTTACACTGTGAGATACAAATAGTGAGGGTTGGAGTGGCCCACAGAGAGGGGGATTCTTGGAACTGCGATGGACAGGATGTGAGCCCTTTATGGATGGGGTGGAAGTGGGGCATTCTCGGCATGAAGAGACAGACAGACGCTCAGGACAGTGATGGAGCAGGCAGCGGGTAAGGGTGGAGGGGCAAGAAGGGGCCAGAGAAAGCAGTAAAAGTCAAGAAGAGGAAGCTCCCTTGGAGGGAGGGATAGAAGGAGAACTAGTGTAGGTTTCTGAGCCAAGGGTAACACTGAAGAGGTGCTTCAGGATAATTTCTCTCTTGGTGGTAGACTGGCATGGACAGAAGTGAGAAAACTCAGGGCAGAGAGGCCAGCCAGAAGGGCTGGAGAAGTGCCACCAGCAAGGGTATGAGGAGATGTCCGCCAGGCTAGCGGGGAGCACAGAGCAGAGAGAGGAAGGGAGGGTGAGACAGGAACTTCCAAGCCCTGCCAAGGGCCTGCAGGACTTAAGGTTTCGAGCCGGGGGAGGGAGGGGCAGCAGCGTTGTTGGCAGACAGAGGGTGGTAGTTACACAGGAAATGTTCTTGATAGACCGCTACCCTCTGAAGAGAAGATTCCTCTTTGATCTGAAAACAAACCTCTCAAACACCTCCCTGTCCGAACTCTCCTGTCTCCCCTCTCTTTTGGTTAGTGCCTAAGACACCCTCTTCCAGCTGTCATGGTCATCATAGTCAGATGGCCCCGGGCAGCAACCGGGTGTATCAACTCCTTCCTGGGTCAGCACTCACTCACGTGAGCTCAGAGACTAAGAGCAGTTCTTTACATTGGGGCCCTGGGTTCCTTCAAATCCTGCCTCTGCTGCTCACCAGCTGAGTGACCGAAGACTGAGGACATGACCTTTCTGACCCTCCACTTCCTCATCTGTAAAGTGGTGACAATAACATCTACCATAATGTTGGCTAAGGCATGTGACATATTATAAATAAAGTGCTTAGCACAATACCTGACACATACTAAATGCTCAATATATAACAGCTATTATTATTGATGTAGCTCAAGTTTCCTTAGTTTATTTTTTTGCAGTCAGATCCCAAGAACTACACAATACTTGTGGTCAGTAAAACCTCTTATATATACACAGCCCAGCAAGCTCTTCCTTATCGCACTTAATTGCTTCTAACCTAAATACAGAACTTGACATGGGCCTTTGATAACCTACATCTAGTTTATTTTCATCAGGCACTACAGGCTGTTGAGAAGGTTTTATATCTTGACAGTAATAACATCCACTATTCAACGGGCACATACTCTGAGCTAAGCACTGTGCTGCTAGCTGTTCGCTTTATCTCATTTAATCCTCAGAACAATCCACTGAGGACAGTACTATTATCCCACTTTTATAAGAAACTGAGGCTCAAAGGGGTTAAATCCACCCATCCAAGGTCACAGAGCCAGTGAGTAGAAGATCTGAAAATTGAACCAACATACACTCCAAAGATCACATTAACCTTAACCCCTGTGCTCAGCTGAATGCAGGTCGAGGTCAAATGCTTTAGCTGGCTTGTTAAAGACTCACTAGACCCATTGATGCTGCCAACTCAACTTGTATATGTGTGAGGGAGGTCCATGGCTCAAAACCCAAATTCTTTGGACAGTGCATGAGAGGACCATCTATAAGATGAATGAATTCAAGTCACTACCCATTCAGTTTCCATCTTTCCCATCACTTTTTTGTTCCTACTTTATCCCTATACCCATCACCATGTCTGGCACAAAATAAATGCCCAAGAAATACTTGTTGATTGAATGAACCAGAGACGAAGAGAAGAGAAGGGAAAGGAAGAAGGACCAGGGAGGGAAGGGGGATGGGAAAAAGGAAGGGAAAGATCGAGGGGCAGAGAAAGGGGCAGGAGTGAAAGAAGAAACAGAGGATGGGGCTAGGAGATGGGTAGGAGAGAGAGATCAATGTACCCTCCCCAGGCTCTGATCCACTGTTTGCCTCACATGAACCTGTAAGAGTCCTAGAGTTTTCCAGTCCCCCCCAGTAAATTGTCCTGGCCTCAGCCTTCATTTCAGGAGCTTCCTCTTCTCCCCAAGTGCTAAGAGTCAGCTGGAATCCAACCCCCAGGCCCATCTGATCCCTTGCCCTCCATGCTAGGAAGTGGGCTCTGGGCTCTGTCGCATTCTCCAAGCCTCCCTCAGTTTCCTGGCGTGGCCTTAGAGCTCAGCACCATCTTCCTGCCCTGCTTCCTCTTCCTGCCTCCAGTTCCCTGGAGATGAGGCCATCCAGGCATCACGACCCCTAGCCAGGCCACATCCACTACACTTCTGCCAGCTCCTCAGTGGCCGATCTTAAAGCTCCAAGCCTGCTTCCTGCCAGGCCCATCTTCCCAGAGGTCCCAGAGAAGAGGGGAAGCAGTGGCACCACCTGCTTCTGATACCTTTGCCTTGGAGATGGCAAGTGAGGACAGAGGCCAGAGTGTGCAGCAGGAGTGGAGGATGACTCAACTCAGGAATTTGTCCCTAGTTATGGGTTAGGAGGGACTCAGGCCTAAGCCACACTCTGATAACTTCAGTGGAACTTTTATAGTAAACATCTTCCTTTCTTTTTCCCCAGAGGAAGGAGTTTGCCCTCCAGCACCCTGCCACGGGGCTGGCATGGCCCCCACCACCCCAGCTGCTCAGGTTTCCAACTCCCAGCCCGGCTTGGCTCCTCACAGCTCCAGGAAGGGCTGAAGAGGTCATCACATTACCTACCACTTTTGGAAGCAGGTTTTGAGTGCCGGGCGGGCCTCTGTCATTAACCTCAAAAAGACCCAGCAAGGCAGGTATTGCTGACCCCACTTCACAGATGCGGAAGAAAGGCTCAGGGACGTTAAGTGAGTTGCCCCGGGTCACAGTCCCGGTAAGTGGCCACCACCAGGCTCTCAGCCTGGAGTCTGACTCCCAACCCGGTGCTCGTAACCACTTCGCTCAGGGAAGTGGGCAGCCCGAGTCCCGCTCACTCCGCCCGCACAGCCCGGACCAGGAGCACGCCGCACTTTCCCTCCCGGGGACCGCGGGGAGCGGAGGGTCTGGCCGCGGTCACCTCGCCGCCGAGGGGACCAGCGCAGGTCCCGAGGGACGCCCCCTCCCTCGGACTTCAGACTTCTGCCTCGCACCCCTACGCTCTCCCTCTGCCCCTCGCCCGCCGGCCCCGCCCTGCCCGGGGGCCTCACCATCGCTGCAGCAGTCGCCTGGCCCTCTCCAGCTCCTCTGCCCGCCGAGCGCCCACAGCGCCCGAGAACCAGGAGGAAGCAGAGGGGCGGGGCGGGGCGGACCGCCGGCCCGGCAGGGGCGGGGGGCTCGGGGCGCGCCTTCCCCTAGTGGCTGCCGAGACCAAGTCAAATCGAAAGCGGCCGGCGACGGCGATCCGGGTCGGTCGGGCGCCTCCTCCCGGGCCGCTGGCGCCCAGCTTTGGGTAACTCCCCAGCCTCGTGAATTAGGAGCTACGGCCCAGCAGCCTGGCGCCGGGTCTGCACGCTGGCCACTCCTCGGGGGGCCCAGTCTATGAAATGGGCACAGTGGAGTGGGCTCTGGAGCGGGCTCAGGAAGTCCTCCCTGGGGCTGCATCCAAGATCAGGTAGATTGGGTTTACCTGGGGAGGCATCATTCATTCATTCAACAAGCATCTGTATGAGCGCCATTGTGGGCACTGTGCTAGGCGCTGGATACCCCTGAACAGCCAGGTAGGGTCTTTGCCCCCTTGGTGAGTGCGTCTCACCCGCAACCAAAAACCGACCCTAAAAGAGTTTTGAAATGAAAGTCTGTTCACAGTAAACATTGTGAATGCACTACCTGCCACTGAATTGTACATTTTTAAGTGGTCGATTGCATGTTATATGAATTTCACCTCAATTAAAAAAGAAAGCAGACCCCCGTGGAGAAGGTGCTAGCTCTAGCTTTTCTGTAGTGCCCTCTTCACCACGAGGGCAGGTGCAGCCCTGCCCTGATACGACCCTGCTCCTCAGTCAGAGGATGGGTGAAGCTGGTGGCCCTTCCAGAGCCTTCCCTAGGTGAATCCCCCGTCCATACCTTCTCCTCTCACTGCTGCAGAGACGTCACCAGTCACCGATTCTCCACCCCACCCGATGTCACCATATCTCAAATGTGGCCCCTCTTGAGGAAGGGGGTTGAGGGCTTCCCTCCCTGTGGTTGAGCCCTTGAGAGCACAGACCTGACCCCCACCCTGGACTGTCTGGGTCCCAAAGAAGAGGTTTCATCCCAGTTCCTTAGACCTCGAGTCCAGGAGTGGATTGAGGAGAGAGAGAATGGACACAGTTGTGGCAAAGATTTCCCCAAGGGTCTCTTCCATGCTTTCCCCCTCCCTCCCCAGTTTTCAGAGCATGATTCCAGAACCTGACTTGCCAGTATGAGTCCCAAATCCTATCTCCCAACCCTTCCCCTTCCACACTCCCTCCCCAAAACAGGTTGTTTTCAATGCTAGAAAGCCTATGGGGGAAATAGGAACAGAGATGGCAAGAACCCTTCCCCCGAACTAATGCAGACTGGGCACTGGAAAGAGTGACAATGACGGTGGAACCTGGTGGGGAGGACGGAGGCCCAAAGACAGAGAGGCCCATTGTACATGGAGGGGAAGGAAGGCCACAGGCCCTGTCCTGTGACACTGACTGTGCCCAGCCACGGGACATGGAGCAGAGATGCTCGCCCCCTCAGGACAGCTGAGACCCAGAGGCCCTGCTAAGTCCCAGAAGGGCAGGGGCAGACAAAAGGCAAGGAGGCCTTTACCCAGATCCCTAAATGCTCTGTCCAGGTAGACCTCATGTCTCGGCTAACAGTTCCAGCAGAAAAGTAATAAAGGGACATGGCAAGACTTAAGGGGGACACTTAGGAGTCTTGCACACCACGCTAAAATGCCATGAAGGTTTTGAATTTTCCATATGCCAAGACCCCCAGAAAATTCTTGTTCGTGAGACCTGTGACAATGAACAGAATAAGGAGGAATGAAGAAAGACAGGGAGGCCCCGTCTTTCTTCTCCAAACATATGCTCTCCAACAACCTGGGCTTCAGATAGGAGAACCTTAGCCAGAGGGTGTTCTAAGGGAGAAAAGAAATAGAAGGTCCAAAGGAGGACTGGAAAGGGAGGAAGTGCCTCACACATGTAGGGATACTGAAAGGTCTTTATTGCCCACCGGCCACCAGCAGTTTCCCAGCCACAAGCTGGGCCCTCTGGGTCTCTCCAGCCAACTCTGAGGACCCATGAAATGCAATCACAGTCCAGCTCTCTCCTTCTCGGGGACCAAAGTGCTCCCTGGGGCAGACACTGTGGCAGACGCGCCTCAAAGTGAGGGGCAGGAGGACCGAGCAGCATTCCCTGTGGAGAAGAGTAGGAGAGAGGGCCCCTCGTGGCACCGGTTATGGAGGGTTGCCCCAAGGAAGAGGGCAGGGTGGGAGGGGGCTCCCTAAGTTACTTAATGGATGACACCAGTGGCAAAGAGCACAATGAGGAGGACGATGATAAAAACAATCACGCAGATGAGGACAATCATCTTCACGTTCTTCCACCAGAACTTCCGAGCCACCTTCTGCGACGTGGTCTTGAAGTGTTCGGACTGTTGGGGATAAGGTAGAGTGAGCCAGAGCTGCCTCCCACTGGAACAGGAGTACAAACAGGGGCCCATGTGCGATACACCTAAACAGTGAAGTGGTAAAGTTGAGGTAACAGACTGTTAAATAAAAACATGTTCTGTCCTCCTACCTTGACAAATATACCTTCATAACAATCTGGTGGGCCAGGTTCAAGTTTAGAATTCTTGGGCTCCCCCTGGGCCCCTGCCTGCCCGCTTCTCTTCTTACCCCTGCACTGGTCATGCCCAGTAAAGGGCCTTTTACACTCGCTCACACCCAGGGACACAACACTGGCAGCACAGTCCGCCGTTGGGAGGCAGACACTGGGGCCGAGGGGTGCAAGCTCCAGGTGGGCACCTTTCGTTGGTTCCATGTCTCCTTGCCCATGGGGACTGCTGAAGCTGAAGGGGGACCAGGGGAATACGGAGGTTGGAAGTGAGGGAAACTGCTCTTCCTCTCCCAACTTGAGTTGCAGAAATTAAGTTTCCCTGGGCCATGCTCCCCAGGTAAGGTTGCAGAAAGAAACACTGAGTCCCAGGAAGAAAAAGAAGCTCTACCCAAGATTACACACAGGACTCAGAAAGCCACAGCCAGTCCCTCGCCATAGACATAGAACCCTAGGTCCAGCCTTTGTTGAACTTGAAAGTTACTCCCTCCCTGAGCAGCTGACTGGAGAGAGAGAAGAATGAGATCTAGCAAGATGTGTGGGAGATATTATTCTAGCCTTCAGCCAGCAAGGACCTCGGCATCAAAGACTCACTGCGCTTCCCAGCTTCTTTTTAAAGCGGACTCAGCAAGACTCTAACAGTTTTCCACCCCGGGCCTAAGAACTGGAAAAGGTCAAAGGCCCAGGGAGGATTTTCCAGAGCCAATATTTTTGTCCTGGGGAGGTGAGGTCCAAATGGTTGTCAATGGCAGCCTTCAAAGGGAAAATCAGTTTCATAGGAGAGAAGCCTAAGAAAGCACGGGCTGGATGAGCCATCTATCTGTCTCAGAAAACGCCTCCAAGGGTCAGCCCCTGTGCCCCAACCCCAGTCACTGGACGCATTCCCTGGACCCCAGTACCGATCAGCGGGGTAGAGCAGAATCAGAGGTGGGGACTCAGATCCCATCAATTCCTAAGACAGGTGAAAAGGCAGACTTCCCTCCTAGCCATTTTGCTCCCAATACCACCAAACCTAAACCCCCAACAACCCTCCCTTGCTCTCTTTTTCTCGCTCCCGTGGGTTCTCCATCTCACTGTGGCTTCCAGATCCTCTGTCTTGTTGCGGAGATGGTCCAAGTTTTCTCCTCGGGCCAGGATCCGCTCCACATTCTGGGTCATAATATTCTTGACTCCCTCCACCTCACTCCGCAGGTCCCGCACACGATCATTTCCTTCACCTCCACTGCCCTCCTCCTGGACAGCAACACAGGGGTTAATCGGGCCAAGTGGAGGAACTGAGACTCAGCCTCAGAGGCTAGAGGAGGGGAAGACCTAAAGTGGGCCTAGCACTTTGTAAAGCTTGAAATGTTTACAAAGAGAATGTTTTCATGTATTACTCATGTAATCAAAACTAAATGCATATTTAAGCCCCAGAAGATGAGAGCTGTCGCTAGACAGACCAGATCAAACTTCTTCTTGGGCCCTCCCTGACAAAGAAGAGAGGCATACCACTAATCCCTCTCCACTGCTTCTTTGCTCCTCAGAGAGGGTCAGAGAAGACGGCTGAGCTGGCATCTCACAACGCAGAACCCCGGCGCTATCTCCCAATTCCCAGATCCCACAGGGTCCTTATTATAAACGTCTGTGCTGGCCAGCAGAATGCCCTCACCTAGCCCAACTCTCCCTCTCTCCAAGACATCAGCTGGAGAGCCGCTCCGCCTCTGGCCTCCCGGGCAGCCTAATTGCTGTGACCCAGAGCAACAGCAACTAGGCTCCAAGTATCCTCACAAGGCCCCAAGAGAGAGCCGTTGGGCCACAAACTTCTGCTTTCCCCACCACCTAGTACCAGGCGCAGGCACCATGCCACTGCCTGCTTAAGCAGACATTAAATAAAAGCAGCAGGCTGGGCAGTGGAGAAAAGAGAAAACAAGTCTTCTCTGGCTGATGCCTCATCATCACGCTTCATGATAAGGTTTTTAAACGAGGGAAAAACGTTATTAAGCTCCTCCCTCTCCGACCCACAGGACCTCCAGACACAGGCCAGGGGTGTGGATCCAAACTAGATTATCGCAGAGAACCAACTTCTGGTTCTTTTACAAACCCTTAGCTCTCTTCCTCATGTTTATGGAGGGGAGGCCGATTCCCTGGACTGGAGGAGAGACAAATATTCGGAGTTTCTGTACAGGGATAAAGTGAAAGGCAGAGGCGAAGAGCTCCTGCCGCTGGGCTGGAATCTGCGCTGGGAACAGCAGAGGCGCTGCCCAGAGTGTCACAACACCCAGCCGACCGCGCGGGCTGGAGGAGGAGATGAAGGGCCGCTCGCTCGGCAGCTCACTGCCTGGAATTCGGATTCCCCAAGCCCATCCACCGAAGGCCTGCTCCAGGCCAGCACTGAGGTCAGGGAAGGAAGTCTAGAAGGAGGAGGAACACCCGCCAGGGCAGCTCAGAGCTTTGTGACGCCAAGTCATGAAAGAACAGAGGCCACAGTCAGTGCCGGCCCAACCCGCTGACTTTGCCACCAACTCTCCTTTCCCGATCCCCAGCCCACAGGCCCCTCTGGCTTGTCTTTAAATCAGCCCCTTCCTAGTTCCCAGCTCACTCACCATGTCTCCGAACGGCTGGGGCCTGTCAGCAGCTGAACTTGCTTAGTCTGTTTCCTCTTGGGGCGGCCCTCGGTTCACTTCCTGCTTGCTCCAACTTTCAGCCCGCCCCCGTCTACCTCCCATCCCGAGCCGCTCCAGACACACCTCACGCAGGTTCCCCCAGGTAGGCGGACACCTTCTACTGCCCTCCTAGTCTCCTCCCAAACCAGGGCTTAGGCTTAAAGCAACAGGGCTCCCTGGCACCAAAGGTCTTTTTAACTGCTTAGGAACAAAAAAAAAAAAATCAAGCAGCCCTCCTAGGTTTCCTGAGGCTGGGCCTCCTGATATGGAAGGGGCAGCCATCTCCTTTTTTCATCTCCTGAATACCTGAGCCCAATTCTTAGAGACTGAAATCGACTGTAAGCACCCTGCCCGGCCTAGTTCACAGGGAAACAAAACGGAAATACGAACATTTTTTGCTGGACAGCCATTGTTCCCATGTCCGTGGGTGGGCAGACAGCACTAAAACTCCCAAATGGAATGCTGTGATCCGGACTCTGGTGTCAGAGTCTGAGTTACTAGCTGCATGACCCTGAGTGAACCTCTTTGCCTCTCTGGGTTTTGCAGGTGCTGATGCAGACATGAGAGCGCGCTGGTAAGGAGTAAAAGGATTGCACAGGTAATGTGCCCAGCGCAGTGCCTGGACTGAAGGACTGTCCACTGTGCAAATCAGGAAACAACAGCTCCCTTCCTTCCAAAATTCAACAATCCTACATTTCCATTCAGGGGCCACCATGGGAGTTGGTGAGCCCACTCAAAAATGGTCAGAGGACTGCCCTATAAACCAGAGAGGGGGCCCGGGACAAAGGATTTTTCCACCAACCGGGCTCCAGGCCAGAGAAAATCCACTCTTCCCGGATGGTGTTTATCAAGTCAGAACAGTAACAGAGACATGCAGAAGGGAACATTCCTGTCCCATCCCAGTTCCAAGGGGGAAATGTCAGCTTCTCTAACAAATACTTTCTTTTTTTCAAAGATTTTATTTTTTCCTTTTTCTCCCCAAAGCCCCCCCGGGTACATAGTTGTATATTCTTCATTGTGGGTCCTTCTAGTTGTGGCATGTGGGACGCCGCCTCAGCATGGCTTGAATGAGCAGTGCCATGTCCGTGCCCAGGATTCGAACCAACGAAACACTGGGCCGCCTGCAGCAGAGCGCGTGAACTTAACCACTCGGCCACAGGGCCAGTCCCTCTAACAAATACTTTTTTAAAAGGTCTAATAAAATTTTGGACCTCTGTAGCATTTTGAGACACTTTATTCTAATTTATAATGAAATCTTATTCCCAATTAGATGATCATATTTTGCAGCCCTGAATTTTGGTGGACAGTACCAGCCTGCTTTCACAGAGAATGTGGCTGCCCCACTCCTCACCATCCTTAGAAAGGCTACAACATGGCCAAGTGGAGGCAGGTCAGAATCCTTGATCTATACTTGTGCTGTCCAATACAGAAGCCACTGACCACATGTGCCTGTTGAGCACTTGACATGTGCCTAGTCCGAAATGAGATGTGATTTAAGAGTAAAATACAAACCAGATTTCAGACTTATTATGAATAAAAGAATGTAAATATCTCTATCTCATTAGTAGTTTTATATATTGATGACATGTTGGAATAATATTTTGGATATATTGAGTTAAATAAAAAAAAATATTGGGCCAGCTTCATAGCCTAGTGGTTAAGTTTGGCATGCTCCACTTCAGCGGCCTGGTTTGGTTCCTGGGCATGAACCTATACCACTGGTTGATGGCCATGCTGTGGCGATGACCCACATACAAAATAGAGGAAGATTGGCACAGATGTTAGCTCATGGCAAATCTTCTTCAGCAAAAAAAAAAAAAGCAGCCCTAGATAGTATCGACAAGAATGAGTGTGGCTCTTAAAAAAAAAAATTATAGGGGCTGGCCCTGTGGTGCAGTGGTTAAGTGTGCACATTCCACTTCGGCAGCCCAGGGTTCGCTGGTTCGGATCCCGGGTGTGGACATGGCACTGCTTGGCAAGCCATGCTGTGGTAGGCATCCCACATATAAAGTGGAGGAAGATGGGCACGGATGTTAGTTCAGGGCCAGTCTTCCTCAGCAAAAAGAGGAGGATTGGCAGCAGATGTTAGCTCAGGGCTAATCTTCCTCAAAAAAAAAAAATTATAAAATTAATTTCATGTGTTTCTTTTCTCTTTTAATTTGGGTAGTAGAAAAATATAAATTACAAATGTGGCTCAAATTACATGTCTGTACTTCTACTAGAAATGGTGATCTATACCTTAATATTTATGTGACCTTGGACAAATTTACATAACATCTCTAAGCCTCAGTTACCTCACTGTCTGTGCCTGGCACTTAAACATCCTCAGTAAACGGTGGCTATTGTGATTACTATTATTAAGAGTTTCAGATTCTAAGTGAGGTAGTGGATAGGGGAACATGAGTGGTACCAAGAAACAAAGGACCAGAGTAGGAGGACTGAGGGGAACAGGAAGAAATGGAGGGGGAACCCCAGCGTGGGAATAAGGTTGAGGAGTTTGGGGTCTGGTATGCCCCTGCCAGCCTTGGATGTACTTTGGTGTCCCTCAGGGAGCTGACCCTTGGCCTAGACCCAGCAACCATCAGGGGGGGTTCCAAAGTTGGGCCTGTGACCTCTTCACCCTCATCTTCACGCGGCAGAATCCCTGCAGGCTTGGCCTCACCTGTGCAAACATTACGATGTTACCCTTTGTCAGAAGACCACCTTGCTAATACCCTCATAAGGTGAGACATTCAGTAAGGCATTGAACAACACATTATGAGCAGCAATGGGCAGGGTACAAGAAGAGAAACAGAAGTCATTGATTCCTCTCCAGTCAATGAAGGCCCTATCCCAGGAGAAATGGAGTGTCAGTAACTGTGTAAGGAAAAGATGCTGGGCGGTAGGAGTTGCAGCGAAAGAAGCCATGGTAGTGTGATAGAGAGTGTTCTCAGTCCCCCTGTGATCAGAAGATCTGCGTATCAGCTCTACTACTCCCTGGCTGTGTGGTCTTGGGCAAGCCACTTCCCTCTGGGAGCTTCAGTTTCCTCATCTGAAAAATGGGAATAAGAATGAAAGATGCTTTGCAAGGTTATTATTAGGATTGAATGATATGGGTATATATTTCTATATTTCTGCTAAAGCACTTTACAGATGAAAAAGGAGACTAATAGAGAAAATGGAATGAGAAAATAAGGGAAGAGGAAAATTAACAGCCTGCAAAGCAACTAGGAAAACTTTGGGGTACATTAGTATATATCTCAGTCTTCTTATTTATGGCCCAAGTGGGCAGTTTACTCCTGTACCTCTCAGGGAAAAGGCTAGAGAACAAGGAAAAGGCACATTCAGGAGGCTCAACTGGAATTGCTCCCTGAAGAATCATAAAGCTCTCATCACTGCCAAGGCCTCTTTTGTGTCCAAATCCTTCTTTGTAAGCTGTCACACAATGGGCCACCCCATCTGCGACACAGTCACCCCCCATCTCTCCCAATATGTTCTCTTCCTTTCTGACCATGCTCTTAGAACCCAAAGGTTCTGCCCTTGGCCGTCTTCTCTTCTGACTCTGCACTCTCTCCTAGAGCAACAGTTCTCTATGGGGTTGATTTTGCCCTCCAGGGGACATTTGACACCATCTGGAGACATTTTTGGTTGTCACAACTAGAGGGGTGTGCTAATGGGTAGAAGCCAAGAATGCTAAATTTCCTACAATGCAAAGGACAGCATTCTCGACAATAAAGAGTTATATAGACCAAAATGTCAATAGTGCCGAGGTTGACAACCTCCGTCTCCCTAGGGAAGTGCAATGCCTTTACATTTTCAACAGCCATTTATGGACAAGCCCCAAATCTTATCTCCAGCCCTGTGCTCTCTCTCAACTCTCTCAATTGCCATTGCTGCCTTTCCAATGCCCTGCACAGTCCAGAGACACCTCCAACAGCCAAACCAAACCCTTTATCTTTTCCCCATGTTCCTCCTCCTGGGTTATACTCCCATGCTACCAGTTTCCCAAGCTAGGAACCCCTAAGCCATCTGACATATGCAATGGAACATCACTAAGTCTTGATTCCATCTTGGTCTTGTCTCTCATATCTACCCCTTCCTTTACACACCAACTCCTGCTTCCTAGGTAATGCCAGCATACTCTCTTCTCAGAATAATTCCATTCACCTCCAAACTAACCTTTCTTTGTCCATCCATTCCCCACGGGGCTGCTTGTTATCTTCCCAAAACACAGATTTGAGTATGCTCCACCCTGCCCCAAGGGTAAGGCCCAAACTCCTTAGCTTGGCATTCCAAGACTGTTCTCAACCCGCTTTTTGAAGCTTACCTCCCATGAGCCTCACCTCCCAGCCCCCCCAATCATACCAAATTACATGCCCTTCCCGAAACACACCATCCCTTTTTATATCTTTGCTCAAGTGGACTTTTCTCATGATGAATGAATATGCTGCTTCACTCATCACAGCCTATGAAAAGTCTATTCATATTTAAGACATTGCTTCCATGAAGCCTTCCAGATTTCCCTACTGAGGTTAATGTCCTCTTTTTTTTTTTTGAGGAAGATTAGCCCTGAGGTAACATCTACCACCAATCCTCCTCTTTTTTTGCTGAGGAAGACTGGCCTTGAGCTAACATCTGTGCTTATCTTCCTCTATTTTATATGTGGGATGCCTGCCACGGCATGGCTTGATAAGCAGTGTTAGGTCCACACTGAGATCTGAACCAGCAAACCCCGGGCCACCGAAGCAGAGTGCACAAACTTAACTGCTATGCCACTGGGCTGGCCCAAAATAACTTTTTTTTTTGTGAGGAAGATTGCCCCTGAGCTAACATCTGTGCCAAACTTCCTCCATTTTATGTGGGATGCCGCCACAACACGGCTTGAAGAGTGGTGCTAGGCCTGTGCCCGGGATCCAAACCTGCAAACCCCAGGCTGCCGAAGCTGGGTGCGTGAACTTAACCATTATGCCACTGGGCCAGCTCCTAACATCCTCTTCTTTTTTTTTGTTTAAGATTAGCACCTGAGCTAACAACTGTTTCCAATCTTCTTTTTTTTTTTCTCTTCTTATCCCCAAAGCACCTCAGTACATAGTTGTATATTCTAGTTGTAGGTCCTTCTGGTTGTGCTATGTGGGATGCCACCTTAGCATGGCCTGATGAATGGTGCTAGGTCCACACCCAGGATCCAAACTGGTGAAACCCCGGGCTGCTCAAGCAGAGTGCACCAACTTAACCACTCGGCCACGTGGCTGGCCCCCTAACATCCTCTTTTGATCTCTGTCACATTTTATCTTTCATAAAATCCATAATATGCTTTGCCATTAACTGCATACGCATTTGACTCCTCTGAGACTCAGTTCAGTGAAGGCAGGGGCTGTGTCTTTACTTTACCCCTCATAGAAAATTACATATACCCCTCTCATAGTAGGCACTCACTAAATGTTTGGAGTACTGAATTGAGAGATCTGAAAGAGGGCCTCTTTCTTCACAGTCCAGACAGAAAGATAATTTTCATTAGACAGGACCCATGAATAAGTTTCTTTTCTACATTTTGGGTATTTTATTTCTATTTTATTTGTATTAAATTTTATGGATAAATGAATGCTAAATGCCACAAGTATATTGTATATTGGTCCTGAAAGGATAAACTGGAGATCAACTCTTTGAACAGAAACAAGTTAAAATCATGGGATGGAGAGGTGCTGAGTTAGCACAGCTCATTTATTAGCTGCATTTCTCTTACCCAGAATGCTCTCAGTTCACCCAACTATTAAGAATTTTTTTTAAAAGATCTTATTTTTCCTTTTTCTCCCCAAAGCCCCTGGTACATAGTTATATATTGTAGTTGTGGGTCCTTCTAGTTGTGACACGTGGGACACCACCTCAGCATGGCTTGACAAACGGTACCATGTCCACACCCAGGATCCAAACCAGCGAAACCCTGGGCTGCCGAAGCAGAGCCTGCAAACTTAGCCACTCGGCCACAGGGCCGGCCCCCTATTAAGAACTTTTGATTTCCCTCTCTCCTCTCAAAATTGTACTCATTCTTCAAAGCCCAGCTCAAGTGTTCAAAAAAACTTTCCTGATTTCTCCAGTCATAATTCACTTTGAACCTCATTTAATACTTATGACTTTTTACATACATTCTATTATTATTCTATTATTTCTATATTCTTTTATTATGTTTCCTTATCCTTAAAGTCCTATAAGACAGGGGCCACAACTTAATCATTTCCGTTTCCTCCTCTGTAACTTGTCCAGTTCTTGGCATGTAACAGACCATAAATGCTGGACTTGGTGGAACCATCTAATTTTGAGTGGTCCTAGAAGAACTAGCCCAAACTTCCCAACCCACACTGAATTCATTTGGACTGGGGTTTGACAGCAGGTTAAGAGAGCCATCCCCTAAACGGATCTATGGCTTCCAAAGTGACTTGTCCCGCCTTACCTGTTAGGATGCCCTAGAAGTGGGCCAGACCTTCGAGAGCAGTAACACTGTTAGCCCAGTGATTCCACCTGCCAAACACATCTGTCCCCAGTAATCCCTACTTTTACCTCTACCCCTGCCATTCTTTTCCTTGTTAGGATAGCAGTTCTCAGCACATGGTCCATGAACTTCTACAGTCTTCCACAACAAAAGTACTTCTATAATAATCCTGAGATGTTATTTGCCTTTTTAACTGTGTTGACATTTGCGCCAAGCCAGTGATGCAAAAGCAATGGTGGGTAAAACTGTTGGCAACTTAGCAGGAATGAGACAGTGACACCAAACTGTAGTAGTCATCATTGCATCGCTCCCTGCCGCGCCCTTGCAATTTTTTAAAATGCCATTTTCAATTAACACCCTTAAAGAAGCAAAATAAAATTATTAATTTTATTAACTCTTGATACTAGAGTACACACCTTTTTACTATTTTGTGTGAAGAAATGGGAAATACGCACACAGCGCTTCTATATACCCAAGTCAGTTGTTCTGAGACAAAGGACTTGGGCAGTTAAACTGTGAGCTGAAATAACTTTTGTTTTTAAGTTAATAGACTTGATTTTTTTGAGTAGTACAGACGGTTCCCATACACCCCTTCACACTCTCCCAGTATTAACATTAACATCTCTCCTATTATTAACATCTGGCATCCGTTTGGTACATTGGTAACAACTGATGCACTAATATCAATACATTATTACTAACAAAGTCTATAGTTTACATCAGGGTTCACTTTTTGCTGTACATGTATGCTCCATGACACCATTAGAGGCTCATACAGAATAGTCTCACTGCTCTAAAAATCCTCTGTGCTCCACCTATTCAACCTTCCCTCCCCCTATGCTTGGCAACTGCTGATCTTTTACTATCTCGGTAGTTTCGCCTTTTCCGGGATCATATAGTATGCAGCCTTTACGGATTGGTTTCTTTCACTTAGCAGTATGCATTTAAGCTTCCTCCATGTCTTTTTGTGATTCGATAGCTCATTTCATTTAATCACTCAATACTCCCTTGTATAGATGTGCCCCAGTTTATCCATTCACCTGCTGAAGAACATCTTGGTTGCTTCCAAGTTTGGGCAATTATGAATAATGCTGCTATACGTTCACAAGCAGGTTTTGTGTAGGCATAAGTTTTCAACTCATTTGGGTAAACACCAAGGAGCACAATCACTGATCATATGGTAAGAGTATGTTTAGTTTTGTAATAGACTGCCAAACCATCTTCCAACGTGGCTGTACCATTTTGCATTCCCACCGGCAATGAAGGAGAGCTCCCACTGCTCCACATCCTCCTCAGCATTTGTTGTCAGTGCTTTGGAATTCAACCATTCTAACAGGTATCTCGTTGTTTTAATTTGCAATTCCCTAACAAAATAAGATGTTCAGCATCTTTTTGTTTTTTGTTTTTTGAACTAAGGACAATTTTATTTGAAAAGACATCGGACAAACTATGGTTATTCAAACGGGCACATTTGGCAGATATTTTCTCAAAAACGAAAGGAGTAAGCCTGTTCCTTCAAGGAAAACAACAGACAGTATTTGATGCCAACGATAAAATTTGACCTTTCAAGTGAAAATTAGAATTTTGGAAAACTTGTATCTGTCGCTGTGAACTTGGCAGCTTCCCAACATTTAAGAGACTGTGTGTTTGGAAGAGCTGCATAATTCAGTGAACCAGTGTCTTCCAAATGATGATATGTATGATTTTACAAAGTCATGCATGCATAAGAGGTCCTTTCAAAATGCGAGATATACCAATGATTTTAACGTAATAGAGCATAAAGTTCCTTAATATGGTTTCAGATTCCACATCCGACTAACCTTTAAAAAACTACCACTTCTAAGTTTAGGTGTTGTATCAAAAATATCCCCAATTATCTAAAAAGGCTATTAAAATACTTCTCCCTCTTCTAAGTATCTGTGAGGCCAGATTTCCTTCATCTACGGCAATCAACACCACTTTACAACAGATCGAATGCAGAAGCAGCTATGAGAATCCAGCTGTTTTCAATTAAGCCAGACATTAAAGAGATTTGCACGCGAAACAATACTACTTTTCTCATGCAATTTTTTTTTGCGGAAAACATACTTTTTTCATAAAAATGTTATTTATGTAAACATGTAATGGGTTTATTCCTTTTTGTGTGTGAGTCAATACATATTTTAAACATTTGTCAGCGTAAATTTCCAATAGGGCAAATACGGAAAAAGAAAAGGTCTTCAGGGTTCTCAATAATGTGTAGCGGTGTAAAGGGGTCCTGAGACCAAAATAACGTGAGAACCACTGCTCTGGGATGCCTTCCTCTTATCCTGCGGAGAATTCCAGTGGTGTCGCAGACTCACCTCTAAGAATCTCCCCTGAGGGACCACACTCTACTCACTGCCCCTGCTCTGCATCCCCTCCGCAGTTACGCTGTCCCGGTGTCCCCTGCTGCTTTCAAACCTCTCGTTCTTGCCAGGTACTGGGAGAGGGAATAAAAGAACTCGCACACGCTCTCTAGGCTGCGGCAGCCCTTCCAGGCGCGTCCTCAACTCGGCGGTCACCCTCCCTGGGGAAGAGTCTGACATTTGCGTCCGCATCGCTCACGTCAAGGAGCACCGCAGGGACGCAACAACCTGCAGAAGCCTCATGGGAAGTGGGGGGAACTCCGAGTCTGCTCAGGGTTGAAAGCGCGGAGGGGCCGCGGGAGGCTTCTGGAACGAGACCGGTCCCGCGGCGGAAGACGGGGCGTGCAGGAATTGCCGCAGCCTCACCATCACCAGGTAAGGCGATCCCTTTCTTCGCGCCTGCGCCGCCCCGCCCCGTCTCCTCGCTCCGCCCCTTGCCGCCAAGCAGGGAACCCGGCGCCGCCGGCCAGGGCCCGTCACGACAGTCCTGGCGCTTCCCGGCAGGCCGTCTGGCTGCTGATGTGTCGGGGAGGCGGGGATTAGGGGAGGGGCTTCTCGCCACGCCCTCTGCTCGGAAGGGGCTGCTGCGGCCGACCTACCTAGGTAGAGCCATGGCGGAGCCTTCCCTGTCCGCGCGGGCCTCGCCGGACTCAGGTAGGCTCAGAGCCCCACCCTGTGGCGGACAGAGAGGGGTGCTGGTCTCCGAGGGGCGGGGCAGGAGGACTGCCATGTGGGACTTGCGGAAGGGGGCCTCGGTTGGGAAGGGACTTGTAGAGAGAGATTGCCGTCTGCGGCTTCGGGGTGATGATGACATTCGGGGGCTCTTTGCGGTGAGGGGGCTGTGGTCTAGGGGGGTTCTGGGGCATTGGGCGATCCTGGAGAAGGGGCTGCCCTGCAGGGATGTTTCTGATCAGAGATCAGTGGGAGAACCCAGGTAGGCAGAAGCCCGGGGGCTGCTGGGGCTGTGATTTCTGCTGTTTGGGCAGGAGCCTGTTTTTAAGCACCTGCACCCCAACGCGCTCATGCACACTTTTTCCATTTATTGCTTGCAGATAAAGCACAGAAAGACAAGGCTGGACAGACCTCAGGGCCCAGTCAGGGCAGCCGAATGGGGAAACTCTTGGGTTTTGAGTGGACAGATGTGTCCAGCTGGGGGAGGCTGGTGACCCTGCTGAATCGACCAATGGATCCTGCAAGTCTGGCTGTCTTCCGTTTTCTCTTTGGTAAGTCCAGTTTCTGGGAGGGGCCAGTGTGGTTGGGGGTGGGAGAATGATAGTCGTCCCTTGTCCATTTCTTGGTTACTTAGTGGACTTACCCTTTTCCTCAGAGCTGAAGATATTGATATCCTGGAAGAGGTCTTTGTGGAGTTAAGGATCAAACCCAGCTTTGTCTCCTCTGATTAGGGTTTGGAGGCCAGAGATGCTTTGATCTGAGGCTCTAGGAAACAGAGGGGCAGAGGAACAGGGACCCATTTTGCTTGTGGAGTGAAGTTGCCCAGGAACTATGCTAAAGACTAGACTCCAGAGAAATAGCAGAGGTGACAGGGCAGACGTTTTGACTGTGACTCCCTAATGTGGAGCTTCCTAACTCAGAGGCCACAGCATGTGTGCTTGGAATGGGTTGCAGACGTGCTGAGATATTAATCCCCTTAGCCCAGTGGTTCTCAACTAGGGGCGATTTTGCTACCCCAGGGACACTTGGCAATGTCTGTAGACATTTTTATTTGTCACAACCTAGGGGGAAGGGGAATAGGTGGCTACTGGCGTCTATGTAGGAGGCAAGAATGTTGCTAAATGACCTGTGATACGCAGGATAGCCCCTACCTGCAAATAATTAACCAGCCCAAAATGGGGATGGTCCTGAGGTTGAAAAACCCTGCCTTGACTGGAGCTGGCTTCCTGACCTGAGTGGCCCCTTCTGTTTACCTCAGAGTGTTAGCCAAATACTGCTGTTTTCTCGCTGTGCCCGGAAAAGGTCACGAAGCACCACCTAGAGCACTTTCTGTATCCCAGTAGGACAGACCTTTATAAATATAACTATCAAAACCTGAACAACTTTCATAGCATTTTGTTCACTTCTCTCATTTAACCCTCTCTGTAACCTTGTAAAATATTATGAGCCCCATTTCACAAGTGAAGAATTGGCTCAGTGTGAGGTGCAGTGGCTGTCTGAGACCACACAACTGGCCTAATACGTAGCATAGAGTAGGCACTCAGTAATTATTGTTAAATGAATGAATAAATGGCAGAGCCACAATCAGGAGAGAAGTCTGACCCTGGAGCTGGGTGCGCTCGACTGTATTCCAGTGTATTCCACTGCTTCCTTTGCTGAGCCTAATTGCCCCCTCCTCCACTGCCTTCTTAGGGCTGTTGATGGTGCTAGACATTCCCCAGGAGCGGGGGCTCAGCTCCCTGGACCGAAAATACCTGGATGGGCTGGAGGTGTGCCGCTTCCCCTTGCTGGATGTCCTGCAGCCACTGCCACTTGACTGGATGTATCTTGTCTATACCGTCATGTTTCTGGGTGAGGGAAACTGTGGGATAGATGGGAGTATTGATTGGCCTGCCTAAAACACAGAAATACAAAGCATGTTGATGAATGACCAAGGTCTTGGGTTCCTTATTTCATTTCTGCTGTGACTCATAATTTCATCTTGCTGACCTGTGTATCATCTGAACTGTGACCCCATAACTCTTTTTAAAAATATTAAAATAACATTTAATTTTCATTTAGTTTTACCTCACTATGGAATGTCTGATGATTTTTCTTAATACCACCCACAGCCTGTCCCAAGGGAGCTGGGCCTGTGGTGACCCTTTGACCTCCTAATCCTCTCCTCCACAAATCCCAGGGGCACTGGGCATGATGCTGGGGATGTGCTACCGGATAAGCTGTGTGTTATTCCTGCTGCCATATTGGTATGTGTTTCTCCTGGACAAGACATCGTGGAACAACCACTCCTATCTGTATGGTTTGTTGGCCTTTCAGCTGACATTCATGGATGCAAACCACTATTGGTGAGTCTAGGGGAAAAGATTGGGGGGGTTGGCTGGGTCAGGATGGTTACCAGTGATAGGGGCCCAGTGAAGTCCTAGAATTTGCCCCAGCAAGCATATTTTCAGCCATTCTTTGCAAAGGTTGGTTACAAGGTCACACTTTCATTTGGATGGATTTGGGAGGGGGAAGGGTCAGCGAGGTTGGGGCACTTGGGATGACAAAAAGCAAAATGGCTCCATTCCCACCCCTTCACTCTTTCCATATTTCCCCAGGTGCCTTGATCTATCCACTTCCTGTAATCCTCTTAGAGAGAAGAAGAGAAGACTAAAGCCAGACATAGCTGTTTTCAGATACTTCAAGGGTGGTCATGTGGAAGAGGGAGCAGACTTTCTCTGTGTGAGCGCAGAGGGGCAGAGTTAGAGCCCAGAGTAAAAGTTGCTGTGAGGCAAAGCCATGTCTGAAGGAGAGGGCCCAGCAGGGCAGCTCAGCAGTGCTGTCCTGGGAGGAGGCAACCCTCCCCCACCTCTCATTTAGGTGACCATCTTTCAGCGCAGGTGGAGAAGGGATTTGGAGACAGGGTGGCAGGGCAGATGACCTTTAAGGATTCTTCCCAGTATGAAGTGAAAAGCAAATATGACATGTCAGTAAGATGGGTAAAGGAAAAAAAGATCTCAAACATTGAATTCATTAGTGATTTATCAGTCATTAAGTTTCATTCATTAGTACACAGATACCCCTTTTGTAAACCTGTCAATTCATTCAGAATAGCCAGCTCTGATCATGTAGAATTAAGAGGCAGTTTTGACAGAAGATCCCTGAAAAGTTTCATTTGTATGACTTTTTACACAATTTGAAAAAAATACCTAGCACTTACTGAGGGCTTTCCACATGCCGGGCACTATACTAAACGCTTAATTTTTCCTCATTACAACCCCATGAGGCCCGTAGTGCTATTCCCGTTTACAGATGAAGAAACTGAGGCTTAGAGAAGGAAAGGATTTGCCTAAGGTCAGATAGCAGGTAAGAGGCACAAGTGAGAATCCAGGTCTCCTTCACTGCAGACTCCAGGGCTCTTGACAATAAGTGTAAGCTACCCCTTTCCCAGAGACTCTGCTCATTCATTGTCTTCTTGAAAACCTGCTTTCCTTCTGCTTCCCCACAATACATCTAGTTTTAGTAGCCTGGGTTTATCAGTTCTCTCCCAAGGTAAACTGTTAGCAGGTACGGTCTGCCACTAGATCCTGGCATCCAGGTCTGTGAAATGTCAGTTTGTCTTGGATATTGATTTGTTTTTTAATGAACTGTATATATTTACATATAGCTTTAGCTTTTCAAACACTCCTTCAAATTCATTCTTTTTCAAATTCAGTTATATTCTAGCATTGTAGTCTTTTTCGTGATTTGTTCCATTAGAACAAACTAACTTGCTAACTAACTAATAGTAAATGCTGAACTTTTTGTTGTTATAACTCACTAGTTATATTTCTGTTACGACTTAATCACTGTTATAATTTGTTCATTTAATTCTAAAGGGCCTTAGGAAAGCCCAGAGGACCAGAGAGGATATGGGAGATGTCCTGGGATAGGTAGATTATTATATTTTAAAAGAAAGGTGGAAATGTGGCTGCACTAAGGAACTCTCCTCATTGCTTACTTTCCTTGGCCTAGGTCTGTGGACGGCATGCTGAATGCCCGTAAGCGGAATGCCCATGTGCCCCTTTGGAACTACACTGTGCTACGTGGCCAGGTACAAGATTTTAGGAAAGAGGGAGGTGTTCTTCAATAGCCATTGTCAGCATGACCATCCCATTGCCAGGCTGCACTCTACTCTGCCTCCTTGGGTCTTTTCATTTTTCCCTTTGGCTGGAAAGCTACGCTTGCTTTTCTGTTGTTTCTAATCCTCTAATCTCTGGGTTCTCTCACCTTGTCAAGGAAAGAATAGAGCTTTGTCCCTGCTAGAGTAGAATCCTCATGAGGGAAAGAATAACATCTGTGCTTCATGACTTTCCCTGGTGCCTAATGCTGTGCCTAGCATGGGTAGGATGCCAACAAATACTTGTTGGATGAATGAATATCAGAGATGAGTGAATAGAAGACTGGATCTAATCTTCCTTGGGCCCTGAACTGAGATCAGAACTTATTTAATTTTTGACTGTCTCTGGAAAACAAGGTTCTTTTTTTGTTTGAACATTCATTTTGCATTTTGTGTTTGCAGATCTTCATTGTTTACTTCATTGCCGGGGTGAAAAAGCTGGATGCAGACTGGGTTGAAGGCTATTCCATGGAATACCTGTCCCGGCACTGGCTCTTCAGTCCCTTCAAGTGAGTGGCTGTCAGGGCAGAGGCCTTGTTGAGGCACAGGTACCAAGTGGGTGACTCGCCTCTCTCAGGTCTGCAGTGATGGCTGCTGTTCCTACTTTGCCTGAATTTGCCACATGCTTTCCTCTGTCCGCTCATTTTCCTACTCAGCAGAAGGCAGAGTTGATGATAGCAAAATATCTAGGCCTAGTTGCTCCTGGGAGACTTATGATATGGGTGGGAACTAAGGGAAGAGAAATGAAAAGAGGAAAAGAAAGAAGCCAAACTAGGTGACTTGGTGAATGAGTCAGTGCCCCAGCAGTTGTCATGGGGGCTTGCCTATGTCCTTAGGTTGCCACCTCAGCCTCTTGCCAGAATTCTTCAATCAGTGTACCAAGAAGATGGACAGTGTCCCTGCCCTGACAAAGCCATTGTTACCAACTCTTTACCAAAAAGAGGCTTGCCTCTCTGATTTCTCTCTTCCTCCCATTTCTTCTTTCCTCTTCTTTTACCGTGTTGTTTTTCCTCTTCGCTGTTATTTCCCCGTTCCTAAAGGTTGACTTCATTATTATGTTAGTCACGCATTCATGTCTTAAAGTTTTTTTTCCTTTGTAACCTGCATGAAGAGCCTGCCCTGCACAGCACACACACTTCTCCATCAAATTTTGCCCTAGGAGATCTGCCCTTACTGCATAGCATATCTTGGAAAACGTTGGCCACCTAAAGTGTGTGGAAATGAAAGGGGTTGGAAAACTCTATTCCCATAGGGTGTCTTTGTGCAGAGTTCTTCTGCCCACCTGCTGGGGTACATGCTTTGGCAAGGACAGGGTAGCAGAGGTACGTTTGCTGTGAATGCTGGGTTCTCTAGTGGACAGGTGCTTGACCTTTGTCCCTGGTGTCTGCAGACTAGTGTTGTCCGAAGAGATGACTAGTCTAGTAGTGGTGCACTGGTGCGGCCTGCTACTGGACCTCTCAGCTGGTTTCCTGCTCTTCTTTGATGCCTCAAGATCCATTGGCCTCCTCTTCGTGTCCTACTTCCACTGCATGAATTCCCAGCTTTTCAGCATTGGTCAGTACCTATAGTCTGGTAGGTAACAGGAAACCACAGGCTTCCAGGGAGGGACTAGCCAGAGGCATTGTTTAGGAGTGTGAGATGGTGATGGGAACGGGCTGAAGTGAGCCAGATGCGGTCACTGTGAAATGGAAAGAAACGGGGAGGAGAGGACTGGGGCTTCCGGGCTCAGCTACTATGTTGTGCAGTAAGGAATCTCTGGGAAGTAAGTATCCTCTCATTGAGAACTTCTTTGCTCGTAAGTGGAATACCTAGAAGAGGCTTCCTAAGGGAAGAGAGTTGAGGGGATTACCCATGTTCCCCCCAACCAAACTCCTGAAATGCTTATTTTCTTCCTGCTTTCCTAGGTATGTTCTCCTACGTCATGCTGGCCAGCAGCCCTCTCTTCTGCCACCCTGAGTGGCCTCGGAAGCTAGTATCCTACTGCCCTAGAAGGCTGCAAGAACTGCTGCCCCCCAAGGCCGCCCCTCAGCCCAGCACTTCCTGCATGTATAAGAGGAGCCGGGCCAAAGGTGGCCAGAAGCCAGGGCTGCGCCATCAGCTTGGTACTGCCTTCACCCTGCTCTACCTCCTGGAGCAGCTCTTCCTGCCCTATTCCCATTTCCTCACCCAGGTGTGTATGGGCTGGGGCTTAGCTTGGAAGGTGGCAGAGGTGACAGCAGTAGGGAAAGAATGGGACTGGTTTTGTAGCCCTTCCTCACTAGAGGATGTGAGAACCATTGAGCTGATTCCCTCTGCCCTGCCTTCTCAGGGCTATAATAACTGGACAAACGGGCTATACGGCTATTCCTGGGACATGATGGTACACTCCCGCTCCCACCAGCACGTGAAGATCACCTACCGTGATGGCCGCACCGGCGAGCTGGGCTACCTTAACCCTGGGGTGAGACATCTGATGCTGACAATTCACTGTTCTTCAGGGGCCCCTTGAGCTTTAGGGTCTGGTTTGGTCTTAAACACAATCAGAAAATAAAACAATTTTGGGCCCACTCTGCCCTTTCTCAGGAGCCAGGTTGAACCTTCTTTTATGTGGGTTGAAAAAGGGCAGTGTCATTTATTTCCTTGAACTGAGATTAGATTTAGGAAAGGTAAGTACCACTTGCCCAGCATTGAAAGATTCTTCCCCAAAGACAAATTCAGGGTTTTTTTCCTGGTCAAAATGGGCAGCAGGCAGGGATCTCTCTGTGCCATTGGCAGTGCATGAACTGTCTGGGAGGTGATAATGAGGAAGTGGGACTAATGTGGGGGTTTGGGGCAGGTATTCACACAGAGCCGGCGATGGAAGGATCACGCAGACATGCTGAAGCAATATGCCACTTGCCTGAGCCACCTGCTTCCCAAGTACAATGTCACTGAGCCCCAGATCTACTTTGATATTTGGGTCTCCATCAATGACCGCTTCCAGCAGAGGTGGGCAAGGGGAGCAGAGTTGGGGGAAAAATGAAGTCCAGCTCCTTTTGCCAAGATGAATAGCCCATGCTCCCCAGTGTTGTCTTGCTTGAAAGGCTCTCCTTCTCTGGTGCATGTCCCTGTTGACCTGGTTGTGGGCAAAGCTGATTACTTCCAGCAGGGGGCACCATCATCCAGAAGGAAAGGTAACTGACTTGTTCTTTTAGAAACTATTAACACCGTTCTCCTCAGGTGGCCACTAACCCCCATTCTTCCCAATGCTCCAGAATCTCTTTCCCCTCCTCTTTCTGCCCCAGACTGGCAATAACATGTTGACATAGGCCATTTCTTCTATCAGGAAACCCTGTTCCCTCTATCTGGAAACGGTGATGAAAGGAACAGAACCAGAAGTTCTGGTGGGTGGGTGGTTGTGGCCTCCTTAGAACATGGTTTTCTTTCCTAAGGATTTTTGACCCTCGTGTGGACATTGTGCAGGCCACCTGGTCTCCCTTCCAGCGTACACCTTGGCTACAGCCACTGTTGATGGACCTGTCTCCCTGGAGGGCCAAATTACAGGAAATCAAGAGCAGCCTGGACAACCACACGGAGGTGGTCTTCATTGCGGATTTCCCTGGTATGGAGCAAAGCAAGGGGAGGCTTTGCATGTGGTAGAGGGAGGAGGGGGCATTCCTGGTGGGAGGAATGTTTTTGAAACCTGAAGGGTGGTAGTGGTGACCATATGATGTCTCTGTTCTGGCTGGGAGTGAGTTCACTCTACCATGGGTGGGGATGGATGGGGAACTTTGTTGCCTCTGGCAGGGCTGCACCTGGAGAATTTTGTGAGTGAAGACCTTGGCAACACTAGCATCCAGCTGCTGCAGGGGGAGGTGACTGTGGAGCTGCTGGCAGAACAGAAGAACCAGACTCTTCAGGAGGGAGAAAAAATGCAGGTATTTTGTTGGCATTAACAATGACAGAAAAGTTTCAATAAGTGGAGTTAATTTATTATAGACTCAAAATACTTTACTATAGGAGTGATGTAGTGGGAGCTCAAAAAGCAAGGGCCCTGGGGCTGTGAATAACCTCATCCAGGATTCTAGGGATGAGTTCTTTTGGACTCCAAAACCCGATGAGAAGAAAGATGCCTGGAGGCGAGGGCGGGGGAGGGGGGTGTAGTGTAAGGAGCCCATAGGCTGGCTAGGGAAAGGCTAGAGAGTGAAATCGTCCATTTCTTCCTGCTTGTCAGTTGCCTGCTGGTGAGTACCATAAGGTGTATACGATATCACCCAGTCCCTCTTGCTACATGTACGTCTATGTCAATACTACCGAGCTTGCACTGGAGAAAGACCTGGCATATCTGCAAGAATTAAAGGAGAAGGTGGAGAATGGAAGTGGTGAGTACCTGAAGATTGGGGCTGACAGGGAGTGGGGGTTGTGAATGAGGTCTAGCCGTTAAAGAATGACCTTGAAGTCTCTAGCTGGTGAAAGGGGGATCTGAGAGAGAGAATTCTCTCTCTCTCAGTGATTCCTCTTTTTGCCATCTTCTCGGCAGAAACAGGACCTCTACCTCCAGAGCTGCAACCTCTGCTGGAAGGGGAAGTAAAAGGGGGCCCTGAGCCAACCCCTCTGGTTCAGACCTTCCTTAGACGCCAGCAAAGGCTCCAGGAGATTGAACGCCGGCGAAATACCCCTTTTCATGAGCGATTCTTCCGCTTCTTGCTGCGAAAGCTCTATATCTTTCGCCGCAGGTAAGTTTTCCCCACAATACTTGTCATTGCCGTCAGATGTTTGTAATCTGGGTAACTTTTCTCTGGTGAGGGTAACAGTAGGGACTCTCTCCCAGGAAAGGACATTCTAGCACTAAATCCCTCTTTTTCGCTCTTTGTTCTCTTCCCCCTGATTTAATGGAAGAGTAAATGATCTCTGTCTGATGGCCTGCTGTCTTGTTCTGCCTCAGCTTATCTTCCACCTCCCTGTAGGTTATTCCTACCCGACCCCGGAATCCTCTTCCAGGCTCTATAAGGAGTAGGGTGCCCTTCCAGTTGGGATGTAGGGGTCACTGGGAGGAGATTTTCATTTATGCCTGGGTGAGAGGAGGTAGGACCATGTGGGCCCAAAGGGCTTAGGCAGGAATTCCAATGTTGAAACAGGAGTATGGACTGCATGGCCTTTTCCCTCTTTTTCAGCTTCCTGATGACTTGTATTTCACTTCGAAATCTGGCATTAGGCCGTCCTTCCCTGGAGCAGCTGGCCCAAGAGGTGACTTACGCAAACTTGCGACCCTTTGAGCCAGTTGGAGAGTCGAGTCCTCCAGACACAGATTCTTCAAATCCTCCTGAAACAAATGCTGACCCTGTCCACTCAGAGCTCTGAGGGGGCCAGACGTTGGATACAGATATGGGAGCAGCCAGTGACAAGACCATTACCTACACAGCGGAAGTTTATTTGAAAATATTTCAGATATTTTTTACATTTTTCTTCCTTCTCCATAGCTATTTTAAATTCAGAGATGATAGCTTAGAGGAGCCAAGTAAGTAAAGCAAGGATAATAATTTATCAAGCCAAGGTTGAGGGGCTAAGAAGGGGTTAAAAGCAATGTGAAAATGTCCTTCTAGGATAAAGGGGTAAGAGTCAGGTTTAAAGTGACTGGCTCCTTGGGGAAAGAAATTTAATGTACCATGATGAAAATACTAGCTGACTCTTCTCAAGTGCTTGCTGTGTGCCAGGCACTGTGAAGCACTGTGCCTACATTATTACATTTAGTCCTTAATAGCCATTGTGGCCCCATTTTACAGTTGGAGAAAGTGAGACTGAGAGGTAATGTGACTTGCTCAAAGACATACACCTAGTAAGGGACGGATTGATGGTTTGAACCACAAGTCCATTTGATTTAAGGTCCTAAATACCCTGCCTCTTGTAATTTTCAGTATCACCAACAATAATTCTGAAATAATGTAGCTTAAAACTCGTCTTCGTAATTATGATTAGGATAGTGATCAGGGTCTAAACGCAGAGTAATTTTCTCACTACAGCTCTAGTTCCTTCTTTGTTCCTAATATCTATACAACCAGTAAGTTTTTCACCAGCAGTTATGCAAGTAGTTAGAATAGCACAAAGTTAAACTAATAAGGGAATTTAGATGATTGGTAGTAGCATTTCTCTAAAAATAAGCTTAGTATATTTAGCATTATCATAGCCTTCAGTAAGCAGAACGTGAAGTAAGAATTAACCAAACTTGGTGAGGGTTTAGGGAATGTTTATAGTCACTTTGTACGTTTGGATGAACAAGGGTGATTCAGGAAGCTTCTCAATTCCGTGAAAATTCAAAGGCCTGGCACTGGGCTAGGAAGTGAGAATGCATAGAGTAATAAAAATAAATAAAAGGCCCCTGCTCGGGTCTCGTGGCAGAGACTGGCAGTAAATTGGCAGTCCCACCAACTTTGATAAAAGATTGCATCTCTATTTTCAGGCCTCTCTTCCCATGCCCCACCCCAGCCCCTTGGACAGTGGTCTCAGGATTCTTTCCGAGGCAGCTGCCTTTTCACTGTACACACTTTGGATGATTATGTCCACTCCATGGTTCTCAGTGATCCTGCTTAGATTTCTTTCCTATGCCCTAGACCTCTATCAGCCAGCCCTGGTGGTCTAATGGTTAAAATTTGGGGCTCTCACCACTGTGGCCTGGGGTTCATTTCCCAGTCAGGGAACCACACCACCTATCTGTTGGTTGTCATACTGTGGTGGCTGAGTGTTGCTGTGATGCTGAAAGCTATGCTGCTAATATTTCAAATACCGGCAGGGTCATCCATGGTGGATATTTTTCAGTGGAGCTTCCAGAGTCAGACAGACTAGAAAGAAGGACCTGGCCATCCACTTCCAAAAAAAATGGCCATGAAAACCCATATTGCACTAGAAGGCAAGAGGATGGCACAAAAAGACCGGGCAGGCTTCTACTCTGCTCTACACAGGGTTGCTAGGAGGTGGAATTGTCTTGACAGTATTAACAAGACCTATGTACCTAACCAGTCCCACCTGGATATCCCAGAGCTTTCAAACTGTCCTAAAAAGAACTTACATTCATCCCCAGTCCACTTGCTTCATTAATGAATGCCACTGTATTTTTTTGACCAAGTCATTTGTGAGTCATCAGCCATCTCTGGTACCTCTGTGTTCTTTCAGCCTTTATCTTGGAATCTAGTTAGGGATAGACCAGAGCAGGGCTACCATGTGGTTGTGCACCTTGGGCCTGAATAAGGGCGCCACAGAGGCCAAGTAGGGTCTGACAGTTAAGTCCCTCTAATTCATACAAGGCACTGTATGGGTGAAACATTGGTTTTTGACCCTTTTGCATCTCTCTCAGTGACACTGTGTGCTTTGCCAGTAAATTAAGCTATCTTCTGTTCCCCTCATCCCTTCTTCCCTAATATAGGCAAGGATGCTGCTTTCTCCAAACTGTTAGTGTACCTACCACCTCTCTGACTCATTTTTCCCAGTGGAAATATTGGGGTGGGGTGGAGAGAAAAATGGGCCTAAAACTGATTTAAAAAAAAGCTGTTCAATGGAGATCTTGGTTATTCAGGTTTCAGGAGGAATCAGGCCCTGTGCAACTACAGCTGTCCTAGGACTGGGTTATCACCTTCCTTTTTAGTATCCTTTCTACCCCCAGCATTTGGATATCGTCTGACTGATGTCACCCCCTTTGAAACTTTGTAGGATGGCTGGTACAAATTTTTCAACCTAAACATGAAATATTTGACATTGCTTTACATAACACTCACACTTCATGCTTGTTCAACTATTTGTAATGACCTTCACCCCATTTTATGTCTTTGCTTCTACTCTCTCTAGGCTGGTTAATGCTCCTCCACTTTCTTATCTTTAGGATTCTTTTCCCCCAGGGGCAGAGAACAAGCACCTGCAAAGTGAGTCATTAGTGTGCAAATCCCTTGAGGGCAAGGATTTTCCTAGTAAATATTGAACCCAAACTTAAGGCAGTTACTTTGGTGCTACCACCAGCCTACAGGGACCTACTCATCATTTCCCTTATTTGGTCAACCTGGTTGTGTTCAGCCGGTAATGCGTTATCTAAGCTTTTCGAAATTCGCAAAGTTGAGATTCTCAACTTTGAGTAGGTTAGAGTTGGATACTCCTAAATTAGACTTAAATCTTACCATCCCTATGATTTCTCAATTTTTAGACCTCCAGGTAAATGGGTACAAGCAAGCATTCCTCGAGTCTCACATTTGCAGCAGGCACACAGTAGAGTTGAACCACCTGACTTCATACATGCTGGTAAAAACATGTGCCAAGTGGCTCCAGCCTATACTTTAGCTCCTAGGCTTGAGAAAGGATAGTTGGAGTTGTTTGAGCCTTCTATACAAACTTCCACAAATTTTTTGAGGAAGATTAGCCCTGAGCTAATTACTGCCAGTCCTCTTTTTGCTGAGGAAGACTGACGCTGAGCTAACATCCGTGCCCATCTTCCTCTACTTTATACGTGGGATGCCTACCACAGCATGGCCTTTGCCACACAGTGCCATGTCTGCACCCGGGATCTGAACCGGCAAACCCCAGGCTGCCAAGAAGTGCAACGTGCAAAATTAACCACTGTGCCACCTGGCCGGCCCCCAAACTTCCACAAACTTTGAGTAAGCCTTTGGAAAGTTGTATCTTTGCTGTTAATTTTAAGTTCCATTTTAGTTCATTCATTCTATCTTTTTAGATTGGAAGCTGGTCTCTGTTTCAAAACACTTTCAAACTGTAATGTGTACTGAGCATGTAACTTGTAGCCTGTAACATTTATATAAAGGGATTAATACTTAAGGTACATTAAATAAACCCATTTTTCCACGTTAGTCAAAAAGATGAAAAGTTAATGTTTTAAGAACTGAACATTACTACTCTCTCCACATTATACTCAGTGGTTTTTATGCCTTTAATGGTTTTGAGCCCTTAGACAATTTAAAACACTACTGGTGGTACAAGAGTGACTGCTGCAACAAGGAGACATGAATTTTGGCCATTGCATTGGCCAAAAAAGGCAATGCGAGACAGAGGTCAAATCATTAACTTTCTTCTTAGTGCTAAGGATAGGCTTTACAAACCTACTAAATGCCAGCAGTCAGGGTCTAAGGATTGAAGCGATTTCCCTGAATCATGGGTAGGACTGCAATTTTTCAGGGTTAAAGAGTATGCTCTCAGATCATATTCATAACCAAGACACTTTTAAAGAATAAAGGACACAGTTAAGGTAGAACCTAGCATTTTATTTAGATCTTCATTAAACTGTTGGAATTGAGAACCAGACATACGTAATAAACCTCCAAAAATAGATCCTGAAAGGCACTTTCTGCTTAGGGCAAGCAGTCATGGAATAAGCATGTAAACAAGCTGGCTTCTCTGTACCACACCAGCCAAGTCAGCTTTCTCCATGGCCAGCCGCACCAGCTCTGCCCTCCCTTCTGTTAACACCAGCCAGACCCCCCGTAGGTCTAACCCAAGGTTTTTCTGTAGGACACCTTGGCCTACCTGGGAATGCTGGAAACATGTTATTAAAGGAATCATGGTGTTGAGGAAAAAAAAAAAAAAAAAAAAAAAGAAGAAAAAAAAACTTTTAAAAGCTGCCATCTGAGGTGATGGCTTCTCTGTACTTACGCCATACCCCAGAATACAATAAATAAGCAATTAGAAAATGTTCAAGTATGAAGGGATTTCCTCCTCCCCGCCAAAAGCACTGCTCTCTGAAGGAAGCTGGTTTCTCTGTAGCTACACCAGCTGTTCAGAAAGCTCATTGGACCTGGTTTTGAAAATAAAACAAAGTTAAAACCCTAGGAGGAGTTATTGTGCAGTGTGGAATACTCAGTCTTTCTTATAAAGAAAAAAAAAGTTATCTGGTACCAAAGTGTGCAACCTACAGACCCTCAGGTACTGCCCTGTGACTTCTCTGTATAACATCACAAGGGTGCCAAGTGCCTGTTATCTAGAGCTAGGAGTTGGTGGTTTGGCTAGTGCTGAACCCATGCATAGAATTGGTTTACTAAATAAAAACCTTATTACGTACGTCCTCCAAAAGACAGCTGAAAAGTGGAGAGATTTTGATTTGGTGCTGTTTTAAGAGATGGCAATTAAGAGCATAAGCACCAGGGAGATGGTTTAATGGTAACTGCCTTTTTTTTTTCTTTTTAATGTCAGGCTAGAGCTCCAGCTGGAACTTGCGTTACATGCAAGAATGATTGGATAGGGAACACTCCCTGACAAAGAGCTACATAATTAGAAATGGATCAAGTTATAGGGAGGATAAGGGAAGGCTTCACATTCATAATAGAGCTCAAGACATTACAAATTCATGCTGACAGGGCTGTGGCATTGCCAGACAGAGGCTATAATGGAACTACAAGTACTTTACGTGCACATTACAAGGACATTTTTCAGCATTTGGTTGGGAAGTCAATGCAATTAGGATTTTAGAGGGTTGGGTGATAGGGCACAAAGGTTCAATTTCAAAGCATTATTTACTACAGTGTTGTTGGTTTGTTTCTAGGCAGTTACATGGATCACCTATGCTCACTAAATTCATTATAATGGTGAACAAAACACCTAGGGACAGAATAGCAAGCCCAACTTACAGTCCCCCACACAAGCTAAAATTCATGTCATTGACTAGAGTGACTGCAACTGATTGGGAGCTGAAAGAGGACAGGAAAATTTAGGAAGAAGGGCCCTTTCCCTCAGAGCTTGAAGGCTTCTCTGTAGCCTACGCCAACAAGTCTGGGGAAAAAAGGCTAACACTTTCAATATTTAAGCTTTTTGGGCACTTCCCATGGGAAGCTGTCCCTACCAAAGTGGCCATAGGCTGCAGTCCTCTGATAAATTGGCTTCTTCAGATCCAGATCCCTGGAATATACAAGTCCGTAACTTAATATGTAGCATTCAATTTAAATAAAGCAAAACAATCAGCAAGACTCATTTTCAAGAGTTCTGGCAAATGAGTTCAGTTCTCTGGGGTATGCTAGGAAAAAAGTTTGTGGCAAAAAATAATTTGTTACTTCCCTGGTGTCCAAACTCCTTGCACAGTCCTTATTAGTAACTATAGTTCTTGTTTTTCCGTCCCTGGCTCAACAAATATGAAAACTTGTCATTATTCTGAGAAATTTCAAGTATCAAAAGCTCATCTGAGATCATGGCATACTTACCCAGGTCCCATGCCCACACCCTAACACGGTTATTTTCTCTGTTACCAGCCTTGGACATTCCATTTATCTGTACTAATTTCTGTTAAGTAAACATCCTTAGGTAACATGAGCACAAAGCCCAATATCAGATGTGGACTTTCTAAAGTCGTTAGTCTAAGCCATGGAGCACTATAATTTTACGTTTTTCTTAATTTAAGCCTTTACACTGCAGGAAATTTAAAGGATAACATCGACACCTTCTAGAAATTCAACTTCCCCACTGGATGAGTCTTTCTTCACACCTTCACCTTCTCAGATTTGAATATATCTCAAATATATATACACGCACCCACACCCTCATCATTTTTCACTAGCAACAGGCTTTACCATCTTTACCTGACAATGACCCCAGGGCGGAGGTCAAAATTCTTCTTCACAATCTCTAATAGCTCTCTCTCACTCTTCTGAGAGGTGCCATAATGGAAAATGGAGATAGACAATGGATGAGAAACTCCAATAGCATAAGAGACCTAAAAGGATTCAAATGTCATAAGAGTCAGTGATCAAAAGACACACACACGTGTGTAATACAGTGGTATAAAAAAAAAGTAGATAACTACACTAAATGCCCTCCCATTTACATGCCTTTTAATCACTCTGGTTATATAAAAGTATATACCTGCACAAGAACCCTTCTGCACAGACCTCCTTTAACAAGGGATTTTGCCACCCAACGAGCAGCATAAGCAGCTGAACGGTCCACCTTGGTATAATCCTTTCCTGAAAAGGCACCTCCTCCATGAGCTCCCCAACCGCCATAAGTATCCACAATGATTTTCCGGCCAGTCAAACCAGCATCGCCCTGAAATTACAGGATTTTAGTCACTTTATGCCTAATCCTTTCAAATATGTAGTTCTAGATCACGTTTGTTAAATGTCTATTCTGTATCACTCAGCAAATATCCTCAGGAGATTCACATGTAGGCTTCAGAAAACCTAGAAAAAAGGTGAAAGTAGCCAAATTTCTGCAAGTAACCATCACAGAAGATGCAAAAAATAACCTCAATTGACACCATAAGGCCTTACCTGAGGCCCACCAATAACAAATCTGCCACTTGGCTGTAGATGATAGATTGTATCCTCATCAAGATATTTTGCAGGTACAACGGCTTTGATGACTTTCTCCTTTAGGGCATCCCTCATCTCATCGATACAAACTTCTTCATCATGCTGAACAGATATAACAATTGTGTGGACTCTGATAGGAAGCACAGCACCTCGATCCTGCATATATTGCACAGTCACCTTGAAGGCAACACAGATCCATCAGTACAGTTAGTCTACTGAACAACAGCTCTGTTCTTGGTTCTTTACTCTAAGTTACAATATAACGAAAGACAAATGCTATTCATTCTTTTTTTAGTTAGCTTTATTTAAACAACTTTACTGATGTTCTGTGCCAATGTAACATGTGTAATCTAGCTTTATGATCATCACTTACTTGAGTTTTAGAATCTGGGCATAACCAAGGCAAAGTGCCATTGCGGCGCAGTTCAGCCAGTTTGGCATTGAGCTTATGTGCTAACACAATGGTTAAAGGCATACATTCCTCTGTTTCATCAGTGGCATAACCAAACATCAAACCCTAAAAAAGGAAAGGTCACCAATGTGATCAACTGAAGCATCAGAATTTAGTCTTAGAAGAGATGCAAATAGCGTCTACTAAGATACCTGGTCTCCTGCACCAATGTCTTCCTCATTTCGGTCAAGATGAACACCTTGAGCAATATCTGGTGACTGTTGCTCCAAGGCTACTAGCACATTACAAGTCTTGTAGTCAAACCCTATAAATAAAACAATGTGCCTTGTTAAAAAAAAAAACACACAAGAAAAAGGCCACACGGTCAGCCCCATGGCTAAGTGGTTAAGTTCACATGTTCCACTTCAACAGCCTGGGGTTTGCTGGTTTGGATCCTAGGCGTGGACCTACACACTGCTCGTCAGGCCATGCTGTGGCAGCACCCCACAGAGAAGAACTAGAATGACTTACAACTAGGATACCCAACTATGTACTTGGACTTTGGGGAGGGGGAAAAAACAGGCCACAGGAATGCCTTCCATTTGCAACAATTATCTGGAATTCTAAACACCACTAAAGAAATAAAATACAACTACAGCTTAGTACTTTTAAAGAACGGAACAGGGGGCTGGCCCAGTGGCTGAGTGGTTGAGTTCATGCACTCCACTGCAGGCAGCCCAGTGTTTCGTTGGTTCGAATCCTGGGCGCGGATATGGCACTGCTCATCGAGCCACGCTGGGGCGGCGTCCCACATGCCACAGCTAGAAGGACCCACAACGAAGAATATACAGCTGTGTACCAGGGGGCTTTGGGGAGAAACAGGAAAAAATAAAATCTTAAAAAAAAAAAAACGGAATAGGACTGGAACAAAAGGATAGGGAAACTACACAACTGGAGTTAAAGATTAGCAGTAACAATGTAGAAGACAGAGCTAGAGAGGGTTGAAGAGAACATCTGAAAAAAGGAGGAGCTTAGAAAATCCAACTCATTAAAACACACCTTTGGAAGAATCATCATATCCAATGTGTTTTATGGTTTCACGAACCACTTTCTGGTAGTCAACAGCAGCTCTGGACGTAATTTCCCCAGCAAGAAGGATCATTCCAGTTTTAGCAACAGTTTCTAATAAGAGAGAGATTTACACTCAAATGTCACTTTTATAAAGTAGTTTTCATGATGTTACCTTTTCATCAGTTGACAAGCAAGCTGTATTCTGAACCTACCACAAGCCACTTTGGCATCAGGGTCCTGTTGAAGGTGGGCATCAAGGACAGCATCACTGATCTGGTCACAAATCTTATCTGGAAAAAAAAATTCTTGGCTCAATTTCTTTAACTTACTGTTACTCTAACACCAATTTAACTATTTTCAAGCGTACAATTCAGTGGCATTCCAAGTATGGAGAGCTTAACTGCTGTCTAATTAAAGCACTGCTTTACCAGAAGCCATTTGCCTGAAGAATAAATGCTGTATACAGTACTACATGTTACTTGAAAACTTGACACCATGGTCTTAATATAGCTGTACCACCAAACTCACCAATTCTATCTGCTAGAACTCCCCGCATGTTTAATATATTTTAACTCATTATGATATGCACTTTACACCTTACAAAGACTTCAGTCCCATCTCTCAAGTCTTTCAGACATTTTGAAAAATTAAGTTCCCAGGCAAAACAATTTCCACTGTTAAACAGAACAGCGACATAATTGAGATCAAGTGAAAGTAGAAATAAAGTGGTTCATTTCCAAATCTAGAAGTAAAGCAAGGAAACATTTAGCTTTACAGTATTTCCAAAGACAGTAACACGTTTATTCCAAAAATTTAAAGTATGCATTACAAATCCAACCACCAGAAGAGTAAAGTGTTTGTCTTGTTATCAATTTCTCCCTGATCCTAAAGAACACCAATTAGGGCAACGAGAAATAATGTCAATTAAAGAGTTAAACAATGAAAGCAAGAATACCTTACGAACAAAAGGAATAAAAGAGGAATCATTTGATTTTGTTTTAAGACTAGCCTAGGAACAGGAGCTGAATGAACAGACTGGGATATGCCCAAAATGCATTCTGAATCCTTGTTGATTTTCTCATCACTATATTGTCGTCTATTAAAAATTGGGAGAGGAACAGAAATAACCCCCCAAATGTCACTTTCCTGAATTTTCTATAACCATCCAAAACAAAGCAAAATATGTTGCAGTCAAGTCAGAAGCTCAAGACAGTCTACAAACTGTTATAAAAGCTTGTGACTTAAATGATTAAAAAGGTGGGTCAAACACGTGTGATGCTCTCAACATTGGGGGGGGGAACCCAGTCGAACCAAAAAAAAAAACCCACACCACAGCAGAATACCTCTAGGTTGCTTGTGGGATTTCATCACAGGCACGGTAGACTTACTAGAGAGAAATGGATGCTTCACCCATCAGACTAGATAGCTATGTCATGGTGGTCATCCTAAGAAAGGGCAGAGGCAGTCTAGCAAAATCGTGATCTTCACTAGGTGACGTCTGCAGGCTGAGATTCAAAGTTCCTTGAAATAGCTTCTCCCGTTCACGTGTAAATCGATCCCCATAATGGCGGACCAGTGGACAAAGCCCGGAGGAGGAACGGTGAAGGCAAACCTTGCCTAACGGTAAGCCCCAGCCTTTAAAAGGAAACCCAACGCAACGGCGGCTTACACTTAATTCATGCTTCCTAGCCTTCTCCCGCATGGCCCAAATAAGGTAGGCCTTCTCCGACGCGCGCTATATTTAGTTGGAGGCTGTCACCTTGAAGACGGGGCCACAGACCGCCTAAGGGCACGTCCGTATTCCGCAGCGTGTAGTAACGACCCACGCCAAGGAATTAATGGAAACCCAGGCGGCCCGAGGCGCGGGCCCCGCGCCGCAGACCCGTGCGCTCCCGGGCCCGCCGGCTCCCCCGCGCCCGGCCTCCACATGCGGCAAGCACGTGGTTGCGGCCGCAATGCGGGGCGCGCGCTCCCGACGGCCGGCCGCGAGCACGCGGGGCGGGTCGCCCACTCGAGGGTTTCCAGCCGGCAGGGCGGAGAGGAGGAAACAGTGCCCTCCCCGGGTAGAGCACTGGCTGCCGCAGCCCCCGCCCTTCTCATTTCTGGAATCTTCCGCATGCCGAGGCGCGCGGCCGGATGGGAGGGGACGAGAGGAGAAGGCGGGGGTAGCGGCGGCCACGCGCTCGGCACCGGCGGCGCCACGAGGAAGGCGCGCAGCCGCCGCTCTTCCCACCGCCCGCCGGGCGAGGGCAACCAGCGGGATGTGATGGGCACCGCCGCTCGCAGGTCCCGGCCGGCCGGCCAGCCCCAGCGCGGCCCGACGCCCCGCCCCACGCGTCGCTCCAGGCCCCGTCACCTCACCTGGGTGGCCTTCCCCCACAGACTCTGAGGTGAAGAGGAACGTGCCCTCCTCGATGAATCCCTCGTGGAAGCCGTTGAGCTGCCCGTTCATGGTGGTGTTGGTGACAGTGGCGGGGAGCGAAAGCGGCGCTGAAGAGAGAAGCGAGCGGCGAGGAGACGACGTCCTATTCAGCTCGGGCGGGCGGCGCGGAGCGAACGAGGCGGCGGGCTCTGCGGCCCAGCATTTATATACAGCGCCAGCGCGCGCCCGGCTCGGGCCCCGCCCCTCGGCGCCGCGCGCCAATGCGCCATTCGCGCGAGCGGAGAGGGCGGTGCTTTGAGGGGAGCGCGGGCTGAACCACTCTGGCAGGCAGGGGGAGGGAGCGGAGGTAACGCGCCCCTCCTGCGAATATGTAGCTATCTCAAGCAGTTAGAACAAGGGGTAAGTGGAAACGCAAGGATACTGGGTCGTGGTACCCTTCTGTGCTGAAGGTGGAGGGAAAGCGACAAGGGTTTTGTGGGCCTCCCCCCCTGTGCTGTGACATGGCACCTCCTTTCCGACCGTTGGCCAGGTTATCTGGCCGCGAGATCGCGTCCCCCAGCGGCGGTGGCGGGAATCGGCGAGGGTTTTGTCCTCTGACTCTTCCCGAGGGTCTTTCCGGCCGCCCCGCCTTTAGATGCTCGGGTGACGGGGAGCCAGTGGCCTTCAGCCATGTGAAAGTGGCCATCTTGGCTGGTCAGCGTCCGATTGTTCGCACGGCTGTATTCATCCCCGCGCTGCGCGCTGCTGGCGGCTGGAAGTCCTGAGGGGGGCCGCCTGGTTGCTAGCAATGTCTTGGTTCATGCCTCTGTGGTGAAAATGGCCGCAGAGCAAGATAAGGAGAGTTCTGTCATCCGTTTAAACGACAGCTGTCCTCCTTTCACCCCCAGCGCTAACGTTTGTGAGAGAGGCCCTTCTCCCTTGCTGACACCGCAGTGGAGGCCGCGCTCCGGCTCCTTCAGCTCCGGCCTTTTCTCCGTCCAAGAAAGGAGGCCGCTCGCAAGGCTGACCTTGCACTTGCTGACTTTCCCATGTCTTTGAGGAAAAACCAAAAATGGTTGTTTAGAGTGTCATTTTCATCTTCTGTTCAAGAGACTGTTGAATGTTTTTCTTCGGAGGGGGGGAACCCTATTTAGCCCTTGGATGTGATTAAGCAGATCTCTTGACAGGGTGAAATGGTCTGTTTCATGAAGCTTTCCCTTTAACATGTCCACTTGCGTTTGTCTCAGTTTTGCCCATTAAAGGAATTATACGGAGAGAAGGAAAAAGAACAAAACTTGAGCCAAGAAGGAGTAGGGAGTCAGGAACCGATTTCATGGAGTCCCCGCGTGGAAGGAGCCCACACGTGGAAAGGAGGGCGGGGGTCACTTCCTCTCGTACTGAGGCTGCGACTCGGTGCAGGTCTGGCAGGGGCTGCTGCTGTCCCGGAGGCCCCGAGCGCATTAACATCGGGTTTAATGATGTTAGTAGGGAACGCCTGCTCTTAGGATAGGATGCACCGTGCCCTGGGGAGATGAATGCGACCCCTTGTAGCAGCCTTCAGCTGCCTCTCGCTCACAGAATTAGGTAGATTCTGAACAAGAGTCCTCTCCGCGGTCTGCGGGAGGAATGGTTGGAGTCTGCCAATTAGGAAGCAATGGAAGCACTTGAGCTGTGCTAGGGGCTTTGACAAAGAAGGTAAAGAAAGGGCTCATCTCTAGACTTCATGACGGCATTCATGGTCACTCCGAGCAGGCAGCTAGAAAAGGTTAGATCACAAAAGAGACAATATATGTTATTTTTATTTATTGGTGTTTGTTTCAAACTAACTTAATGGAAAAATAACTGTATAAGACTAGTTCATAATTTTTTGTGTGTTTTAGTGGATTTCACCTTTTTTTTTTTAAGCAGAATGCCAGTTTACTAACTCACAATGACTAATAAAATTGCCAACTGGAACAAATTGCGTGTGTAGGCTGGTCAGTGCATTATCTCCCAGCAGAAAACTCTATATGGGAAGCCAGAATATAATTAGAAGGTTATTTGATTAATATGGAGTCAGAACAAGGGGATTAGTTAAATTCAACGATTAGCTCTTTAAACCCTGATACCCCTATGCTACCAACTCCACAGTGACGCTGTTCCTGCCAAGGAGATTAGAATCAGCTGTTCATACTTGCTTACCTACTTCTCTTTCTTGCCCAGAGTACGTGTAATGCAGTAGTTAAGAGTAAGGGTTTTGGAGTCAAACCTCTGCCACTTATTAACAGTTTTGAGCAAACAACTTAACCTGTCTACACTTCAGTGTCTTCAGTCTGTAAAACTGGGATAATAACAGTACTATCATAAGATTGCTTCAAGGATTAAATGAAATCGTCCAAGTAAAGTCTTTAGCACAGTATCTAGCACATAATGGCTATTTTTTTTAATGTTAGCTGGAACAAATAACCCTTCAGTGGCTTCCACTTGCTGTTAGGGTAAAGACTAAAATCCCTACACACCCTTAAAGGCCTGCGTGTGATTTGGCTGCTACGTCTTCAACCTCATCTTGTGCCACTTTCTCCTTTCTGTCTTCTACTTTGGATTTCTTTTAATTAGTAACAGTTAAATTTATTGATTGATTAGTATCAAAACAAAGCAGGACACATTTTCATTGATTGTATATTTTTCTCATTGTCTTTTCCTCCCACAAATATTTATGAGTACCTCGTCAGGGCTGGTGCTCTGACAGTCCTGGTCTCTGCCCACCTGGAGCTCTAAATGGGGGAGATGCCTGACTAACTCCTCCTCATCCCTCCCACCCCAGCTCAGCTGCCGCTTCCTGGATGAAACCTCTACCTACACAGACTTCTCACAAGGTCCTGGGTTTTCCTATGTGGCACTAAGTGCTGTTTGAAATTACAGATGTGATGATTATTCGATGAATGTCTCAACTCCCAATTAGGTTTGTAAGCTCCGTGAGAATGAGAAGGTGGTCTGTTTTGTTCACGCTTTGTTGCTGACTGCCTGACACACAGAAGGCGCTTAAGAATGTTTGAGGAGAGGGAGAGAGAAGACAGGGAGAAAGAGAAGGAGACAAAAGGAAAAATGAATAAATATAAGGGATGGCAGAAGGAAGTGGGGAAATGAGAAACCCTGGGGATCATGTAAAATAATGCAGAGAGCTACTGCTTTGTTTTAGTCACAAGCATAATCAATAAATTTGAGAGCTCTTTACTAACAGGGAAGCTCATTGCCATCCTGTTCTGAGAGGAATGAGATTTCTGATTCCACATATTAGTGCCTTAGGGGTAAAATAAACCAGGAGAAGTTATTGGTTTATTTCATGTTTAACATTAATGAGCTTTGTTGAATGTGAAATCTAAAGCACATAGAAAAAGTCTAATCACTGCCTAAAGGCTCCAGATTTCTCAACCCAGAGAATGTTAATGTGGCAGTAGTCCTACGAAAGGGGCAAGGTTGGGCTTAGATAAACTGGGTTTGTGACTCAGGCAGCAAGTATAACTCCAGGTCTTATCAGTCTGCCACTCAAGGAGAGAGTTCCAGTTAAGTAAGAAAAAGTATTTGCAGTGCAAGAAGCTGTTGATTTGGCAAGAGAAAAGAGGAAGATGATACTAGGTATTATCAAAGAGCAATAGGGAAGATGTGGAGATGTTGAGAAGAAAGCTGCTAGGCTGTGAGTCTTGAGTACCTTCTACGTCATGACAGGCCAAGAAGAAAGAAATCTAGGCCAGATATCTCCAAAATTGTGCCAGTCCTTTAGGGCCAAAGCTCAGACATCTCAGATGGCCTCAGAAGCAAGCTAACTCTAGTGGGATCTGAAAGAAGTAGTATGTGAACCCCTCATTTTTAGGCTTCTTGTAATTTGTTTTCATTTCTCTGGTTTTTTTCTACTGATACTTAAGTCTTTTGACAATCTCGAAGTAGTGAGGGATGGAAGAATGCATAGGGTACAATGAAGAAGATACTGAAGGAGACAATAGTATAATGATGACAATATCTATGATTTATTATGACAGGCACTGTTCTAATATCTATGCCTCACAACAATTCTAATGAGGCAGGTACTATTTCTCTTCCTGTTTTACAAACGAACAAACATGTAATTCTCCCAGGTCAAATCAGAAGTGGAGCTGGGACTTGAGCTTGGGTCTGATCTCTAAATTCATGCTCCTTGTTACAAGTCAAACAACAAATACTTCACACTCCCTGGGGTAATTAATGGTAAGATTTGGTTTGTATCCTTCTATACTTTTTTCTGTGAAGATGCATCCGCGCGTGCGCGCGCACACACACACACACACACACACACACACATTTTAACTGAAACATGGATTTTTCTCTTAACAATTTTCATGGTCATTTCTCCCGGACAATGTGTAGAGATATAAATCATTCTATTTCTCTCTCTCTCTCTTTTTCATATCGTGGTAAAAGAAGCATAACTTAAAATTTACCGTTTTAACCATTTTTAAGTATACGGTTTTGTGGCATTAAGTACTTTGACATTGTTATACCAAATCATTTCTTTTAATAACAGTCAAATATACTATAGTATGACTCTGCCATACAATTCACTCAGTTGTTGCCTTATTGGTTGATGTTCAAGTTGTTTCTCATTTTTGCCCTATACACAATGCTGATGAACCTAACATCTTTATACATATACTTTTGTGAACCAATGTTTTTATTTTTGTGGAAAAGACGTCCCAAAGTGGGATTGCTGAGACAAAGATTGTGTACACTTTTACATATTAGTAGTTATAACCAGATTACTTTCCAAATGGTTGTCAAACTCACATTCCTACCAGTAGGGTATGAGAATATCATTTCCAACTCTCTCACCAATGCTGAGTGTTATCACTCTTTTTGATTTTTGTCAGTATGACAAATGAAAAATCCAGAAGCCACAAAGGAAGAGATTGATAGATTTAACTACATAAAAATGAAAAATTACTGTATAAGTAAAATCCAAAACAAACAAATAGGAGAAAACATTTGCAGCACATGACAGACAAAGGGTTTGTACCAATTGCTAAGAAAATGACAAACAGCCCAATGAAAACCGGGAAAAAGAATGTAAGTGAATAATTCACCAAGAAGCAAAGGCAAATTGTTGATAAACATATGAAACGATGCTCAACCTCATTGATAGGGAAATGAATTAATTCATTTGTATGGTGAATTTTGGAAAAACAAAAGTGCATAGAGGAGGGGAGACTAGAAGGAAGATTCTAGATAATAGGATGCTCCATCTCTAGTTTCCCCCTTAGTTTGGCCTCTGATAGAGCTTTCAGGATTCTGATGATGCTTTCCAAAATTTCTAATGGCGCCATTCATGGAGGTGTACAGTGTCCAAGCACTAGGATTCAAATGTCTCTCCTACCCAAGTATGGATGGAGTTCTCATGATTGAACCAAGTCTACCTGTGGCCAAAGATTACTATCAGCACTCAGGGACTCCTGTAAGATTTACTCTCACCATTTCTGTTGCTGCTTAGTTCAGCCACTTGGCCATTGTCTAGAGCCATGGCTATTCCCTTGAATCATCAGTATCTTTGTTGGGACAGGTTGAGATTGTTTTTGCTATCGTGTAGACTTACCACATGCCATCCTCAGTTTTCATCTGAAGGCAGGTGCCACTCCCCATAGACAACATATCATTTGGAGACTTACCTCTTTAGACCCCACCCTAACACTTCAGGAAGACACATACCCACCTCTTAAGACTGGTTGTAGTTTAGGTTTGCCCTGAACTCAGGGCTGAATCTGCCCTAGATGATTGCCAGCTTTGTCCTACTGGTATACCTGCTTGCTTTTGCTTCTATCTCCAGTTTTGTTTGCTTGGTACCTGGGCCTCCTGACCTACCTTTTCATCTCTGACTCTTTTTCTCCCTTTTTTGGACTCAGTGTGTCTGGACTAACCTCGCACTAACTGATACTGGATTTGGCTTTGGGATCCTTCTTTTGTAAACTGCCTCCACAGGAAGCCAAAGGAAGATCCTGCCCCATGCCCCTGGGTAAATGAGGATGTTGGGGTAGAAGTAGGAAGGAACTCCTGTATCCTTCATCTTGCCCAACTCTGCTCTGTGAGAGGACACAGCTGTCCCCAGGATGAAGAATGCTGACTTGGTGGGGCACTTGGGAGCACCGAGCCCTGTCCTCAGTGGTGTTGCCTTCACAATTCTCAGAGACCTGACATGCCTGCCAAGTATTTTGCCATACTCTGAGAACTTTTCAGTCCTTCAGGCTACTCAGTCTCCAGGAAGCCTGAGTAGTTGGTGTTCTTACGTTATCATTTGACTGAGAAGGGAATCCATGAAGGCAAATATAAGAGATTTTGGTTTTACTGCACTCTGTGATTAAAGGCCTGGCAGAGGAAGAGTATAAACCAGGCCATGGTCAGGATCAACTGAGGCTGAGATCTTCTCAGCTGCTGGGGAGCAGAGTTCTAGTCTTTGCCCCCTAACTTGATCTGGAGTGATGTTACCCTTTATGTGCAGTCTCAGAGGGTTCATGGCACCTATCACAAGGAAGGTGGTCTAACAGAGTGATCACCCAGTATGTCCTACTGGAATGATCCTCTCTATGGGTTCCTACATTGATACCCTCTTTCCAGGCTTCCAGCTGGATTGGAAGCATCAACCTAACTCTCATGGATTAGGTTACGTGCAGATTAGAACTGGCAGGACCTGTTTTTGGAGTCCCTTGACAATCGCAACAGCTAGGATTCAGAGTATTGGGCAACCTTTCTCAAGTATGTAATTCAGAGGAAGTGTTGTGGTTTCAGCTCTGGCTGCACGTTAAATCAACTGATGACTGGACCTCACCCTAGACTTATTAAGTTAGAATCCCTGAGTTTGAGATAGGCCATAGGTATGTTTTAAAAGCAACCCAGGTGATTCTAATGAACAACCAGGATTGAAAACTGTTGGGCTAGCTAATTGTTGGTTTAATCAGTGGTAATAACCCTACACCTTCAAGAGGCCTGCAAGATCCATGTTATATGTGTGATAAAAGTGTCATCCTTCAAGACCATGGACACCTTCGCCAGAAGCAGTGGGTTCTCAAACTTTAATATGCATACAGATCACGTGGGGATCTCATTAAAATATGCATTTTAGCAAGAGTCCACAATTCTGATTAGGTGGTGCTGGTCCTGCTGGACTATGGACCACATGCTGAGTTGCAAGGATCTAGACTAGGAGTCTGCAAACTGGCATAGGGTACCCGTGGGACTACATGAAGCTTTCCAAGGTCCGTCCAGACATTCATAGTTTTAATTGAATAAATTTCCAGATCCCTAACTTCCATATGGACTATTTTCTAAAACTGATCTGCCTGAGAATGGGCCTGAGATGGAAAAGTAGGTTCTCATCCCCCATTCTCCTTTCATAGTGGCCCTTCTCTTAAGTATATTAGAGCAGGGAAGACGTCTCACCCAGCAGAATCTCACTCTGGGGTGCTAAACAAAGGAACACACTAAAATATTGGTGTAGGTATTGAGAAAATGAATAATTCTGATGACTGACAAATCTTTTTGCAAGTTAAATCTTGTCTAATCCTTTGTTTTCTACACAATTGGATGACTTAATGGCATTGTTAGCTGACAGATCGTTAAACATAATTTTGGATGCTAGATCACTATGAGCTTTTTGTTTGTTTGTTGTTGGGTTTTTGTTTGGGCGTTTAACTCAAACAGAATTAAAAATATGGCACCACAAATGTTCATAGCACGTTTTCTATAATAGCCAAAAGGTAGAAACAAACTAAATATCTATCAACAGATGAATGGATAAGCAAAATGTGGTATATCCACACAGTGAATAGTATTTGACCATAAAAAGGAATGAAGTACTGATATATACAACATGGACAAACCTTGAAAACATTGTGCTAAGTGAAACAAGTCAATAACAAAGGACCCCATATTATATGATTCCATTTATATGAAATGTCCAGAATAGGCAAATCTATAGAGACAGAAAGTAGATTAGTGGTGGCTTGGTGCTGAAAGCAGAATGGAATGATTACTAATGGGTATGGGGTTTCTTTTAAGGGTGACGTTTGCACAACGCGTAGAGAGTGGTCAGATGGTTGGGCCAAGCACCAGTGTACAGAAAGCTCCAAGAATAGGCCCTTATTTTCAAGAGCCACGGAATCCTCTTCGACTGACTGAGGCTCATACTTGGATGATGGTGAAATGCGTGGAATTCTATTAACTTCTCTGGGAGACTATAGTTCAAACACTCAGACTCATTAATTTTAACACTGTAGAGGCGGAGGATATAAACAGTCTACAAGAAACACAAATGGCTAATAGACATCTAAAAGGTATTCAACTTCACTCATAAAGAGATGCTTTGCAAAACAAAAACATTCCATCTGTCATCTATCAGATTGGCAAACAAATAAAAGTTTGGTAATGCTCAGTATTCACAAGTTTATGGGAAAATGGGCACCCTCATACACTGGTCCTGGGAGTGTAAACAGATTCAACTCTTCTGCAGGGCAGTTTAGCAATGTCTATCAACATTTTGAATGCTTGTCCTTGTTGACTCAGCAATTCTACTGCTAGGAATTTGCCCTAGGGAGATACTGGCAAAATCATGTCCAAGGATGTTCACTCCAACATTGTAATAACAACAAACTGGAAAGCATTTAGATATTCATCAGCAGTGGATCAGTTAAACGCATCCGTGTAATGGAAAAGTATGCAGTCATTAAAACACGAGGTAGAACTGTATATGCCGACATGGAAAGATCTTCCAAAATTGTTTTGTTTAAAAACAAAAACAAGAACAAAAATAATGTGCACAGCAATATAATCTCATTTGTGTTAAACTTAAAAAACAGATGTACAGGTATATTCAGACTTTTTTTCAGGAAGGATACATAAGAAGTGATGATAACTTTTGTAGAGTGGCACTGGGGGTTGGAGGGAGGAAAAGATAACTTGTGCTTTTTATTTGATGCTTTTCTATAATATTTTTTTTAAAGATTGGCACCGGAGCTAACAACTGTTGCCAATGTTAGTTTTTTTTCTTCTTTTTCTCCCCAAATCCCTCCAGTACATAGTTCTATATTGTTTTTAGTTGTGGGTCCTTCTAGTTGTGGCATGTGGGACGCCGCCTCAGCGTGGCTTGACAAGCGGTGCCACGTCCGTGCTCAGGATCCGAACCAGCAAACCCCGGGCCACCGAAGTGGAATGAATGAACTTAACCACTCGGCCATGGGGCCAGCCCCTAATATTTGATTTTTTAAAGTTCCATGTAAATGTAACCCTTTTCTTAAAATAAATATTTTAAAAGCAGACAGGAATGTGGAGGGATAAAGAAGACAGAGACGAGGGATCCCTTAGATGGGAGACTACGGTTTATCTTGACACAGGACAACCCTGTTTTAGCTGAATTAATAAAAGCGTTGTGACCAGATTATTTGGGATTTCGGAAGACCATGAGGGCAGCAGCCTGGAGGAGGGAGGGGAGATGTGAGACCAGAGTCAGGGGGACTGGTCAGAAGGTTTTTGCAATAGAACACGTCTCAAATTTAGGAGGTGTTAATGGGGATGGAGGGACAGCCCCAGACAGGAGAGTTATCAATAAGGGAAATTGACAGCCTTGGTGCCTGATTAGACGAGAATGGGAAGCCCAGTGACCTGCCTTGGGCTGCTAAGCGGATGGCAATGCTGCCTAAGAAAACACTCGGAAGGAGAAGGTTAGAGACCAGAAGAAGGTGGGGAAGAAAATAGTGAGTTCAGTTTTGAACATGTTGAGTTGAAGAATGTGTTGAATTTGATCGTTTTGAGTAGACATATAGGTATAGAGCTCAGAGAATTCTGAGCTGCAGGTGGAACGATTCAGATCAGGTGGTAGTCAAAACTGAGTATAAGCAAATCGTGTAGACCAAAAAAGAGACTCAGTTCAAGGTGGCACTCTAGAGATCACTTACGCTTAAGTGTTGGTAGAGGAAGAGGAACCCGAAGTGAGGCTGGGGTGTGATCAGAGCCATGAGAGGGAAACAGGAGGAAGTGGGTCACGGACGGCTGCTCTCTGGTCCTGGCTAGACAGCGTGGCTGATTTGTTAAGCTACCCCTCACTAGTGCCAATTCTTTTGCTTTTGCCACATCTGCCCAGTAAAATCCCAGCCCTGGATTTTCTGTTTATGCTCCTGAAAAAGGCCATCCAACCAATGAGACTGGCCCCACTCCACATTAATAGTTTATACCTCCGCTGGGCTTTCTCTGTACCACCCATCAATTTATTTTTACTTCCTTGGTTGGCTCTGGCTCTCCCAGTTATTCTAAATTATCACCGTGTTCACGTCTCACATCTCACTTCCACTCTCATCTTGGTTGCCTATCTTGTCTTCCTATTTCAGGGACCCAACGAGATCCTCAGGGGTGAGTGCCTTTAACATCTCAGCCCTCTCTACATAAATGTATGTAAAACACTATTTACCTTCTTTTCCAAGTATTTAGCCTCCGAGGATGAAGTTCAGCTCCTGTTTAGCTCTAGAGTCCCTGTGGGAGGCCTCGCTGACCCTGCTCTATCTCTGAGCTCCTTTTTCTATCTTTATTGCTGTAACACACAGTACATATTTGTCTATCGTGGCATTTACCATGCTGAACTAAAGTCATCTCACTGTCTGTCTCCTTCAATTAACTTGATCCTATGCATGATATTTTTCCCCCTAAGTTCTTGATATATAACATCCAAGTAGAAAAATGCACATGTTGTAAATGTATAGCTCATAGAATTTTCAAAACTGGACATACTCATGCAGTCAGCACCTAGATGAAGAAACCAAACATTACAGCTCCCTAGAACCCTCCTTGTACTCTTACATTCTCTGTCTCCCTCCCCAGGGAACCACTATCCAGTCTTTCAACAACAAAGATTAGTTTGGGCTGTTTTTGTAAAATAAAAAAATAGACCAACAATAGTGTGTACTCTTTAGTGTCTGGCTTTTTTGATGAACGTCACATTCATGAGAGTCATCCATGTTGTCGCATGCAGTTGTAGATAGTTCATTTCTGTTGCCATATAATATTCTACCGTGTGAATAGGCCACAATTTATTGATCCATTCAAGTATGATGACGAGCTGCTGCATTTGGGGCTATTGAAAATAGCAGGCACTGTGTTTTATTCGTCTTTATATCTCCAGCATTTCACACACACCTAGCATAATGGCTCGTGTATAAACAGGTGAGAGAACTTAAGCAGTACTTTTCCACTGTATTCTTGGATGGTCATATAATACCTGAAATATTAGATTCAGTCCTGGGTACCATGTTTAAAATGTTAAGAAAGAGTCATTAATAACTTGAGTTGTCCATAGAGGGCAACCATGGTGGTGTGTCTGGAAGCCATACAGTATCAGGTATGGTGGAAGGCACCGAAGACATTTATTATGGAAGTGAAACAAAGGGGATCAGATATGGACCAGATTGCTTTTGAAGACAGCACTGGGCCAATGGCTAAAATATTCGGGGGAAGCAACTTTCTGTCCAATAATAACCATGATACTGGCTCATATTTAGAGAGCACTTACCATACACCAGGCTCTGGCATGGGCTCAATACCTGGTATCCATTAGTTCAATACGAGAATGACTCTTTTAGTGATGAGACTTGAACACGAGCTGCCTGGTGAAACTGTGATCACTTCATGGCTGCAGAAACTGATGATCGTGAGCCCTGGGAAGTTACATTTATAGACTCATGGTTTGTCTGAAAAGCCTTCCTCTGACTTGGCTCCCTGCCCTGCTCCCATCCTAATAGAACTGCCTTCCTTTCCTGAGAGTGGCCTCCTGCACCGTCCCCCTGGGTCCCATCACAGCAAGCAAATTATAAAGTGTTTCTGTCAGGAGCTTCCTTCCACTCTAGGCCCGCCTGTCCTGGCCAGGCCCCTCTCCTCTTCACCCCAGGATGCTCTCTCCTTCTGATGACTCAAAACTTTCACCTGCATGGATGATAACTTTGGCTGCGGCAGTGGCCACAGTAGGCCTGACCCTTCGGGCAGCCAAGGGTTATCCTAAAGTTTGTTTGGGACAAAAAGTGTGAGGTAGGAGCAATGAAATTTAGAAAGTGCCTGGAAAAAAAAGCTGGAGAACTCCTTCTCTAGATGTATCCATCCAATTTAGCCCTCAGAAAGAAAAAAAGCCCTGACAAATACATCTGGGTTGCTGAATGCAAAAGGCATTTGTTAGGAGAAGCAAACTGCTGTCATTCTCACAGGATACGCTGTGCTGCTGGCCCCAGGACAAGATGCTTTATCTCGCCATTGGCGCCTGAGGCCAAGGCCTGGCAGCTGCAGAATCACCAAAAAGACAGTGGCCTGAGTGAGACAAGCAGGCGTTGTGAGGTGCTGGCGGCTGTGTCCCCACCTCTGTCCGCCCTCCCTCTCAATTTCTCTGCTCCATTCCCTGCCCCAGAACTCTGCTCTCGCCTCACTCTTGTTTCTTCTGAATCCTTTATTATTATTATTATTATTATTTTTTGGAAAGGGCCTAGAGGGAGTCCAAGATTTAGGAAAGTGGACAACATATGGGCAGATCCCAGAGGCCTCATTCTCCCCGACTCCAGCCGCCATAATCCTTGTCTTCTATTTCTTCTCCTCTGCTGGACAAAGCCAAACACAGAATAACAGTGTTAACAGGATAAATATCAGCAGTCTTGACCTTTCTCTCTGGGTCCTGGAGTCTCCCTGACTCCCAAGCTCCGACTTGCTGGTGCTTAAAGTGGATTAGCACTTCCCGTAGGCTGCGGGGCCCTGCGCTCGGGCTGGATGGGAATCAAAATAGAGATTACCTTATTTGACTTAAAAAAATTTCCACTTGAAAGATAGAATCCCCCAGAGAAAGACAGTGGGGCTTACACATATACAACTTTAAATTGGATTTTAAAAATAGTTTGCCAGCTGTTTGCTAGGTCGTGCTTTAGGTTCTCGTCCTTGATCAACGTTGGATCCATTTGGGAAAGGAGGCCAAGAGGGAACAGAGGGACTGCCAAGGCCACAGGATCCTGGATGCCTGGGGACTTTCCCAGGAGTCCTGGCAGTTGTTGCCATGGGCTTTAGAAACCCTCCGAGCCCTGGCACCAAGGTCTGCATCTCACCCAGAGAAATGACAGAGCTCAAACCACCTCCCCGAGACCTCACCTCGTCCCTGAACTGCCTTTTCTAGGCCAAGGTCTGAAAAAAGAGAAATGAAGGACTGTTCTCAGCTGGAAGGGTCTTTCACACTTTTTGTCACTAAATATTTATTTTACTTCTTTGTATCACCTTCAAATGATGCACACAGTGGCCATCTGCCCAGAACTCTCACCCCCCTCCTCTATTCCTGCCTGACTGCCCTTCATCTCTCCGGTTTCAGCCAGGAGGTCACTTTCTAAGGGAAACATAAAGGGCAGCCAAATGTGGTGCTTAAGAACACCAGTGTGCCCAGGTTTGAATCCCGGCTCAGCACTTCCTAGCTGTGTGATCTTGGGCTAGTCACTTAACCCCTCTGTGCCTCAGGTTCCTCATCTGTAAAATGGGGATGATGAGAGCACCTATCTTCTTAGGGTTGCTGTGAGGATTCAGTAAGTTGATATACGGTGTACAGAATACGTAAAGTGCTTAGAACACGGCCTGGCACACGGTAAGCATCTACTCATGTTACTCTCTAAAGTACATCTCCCAAGCTCAGTTGCCTGGGGCTGCCCTTTACTCCTTTATCCTCCCGTGCTACTGTGCAGCACCTGTCCTCGTTTATCTTCACTGCTTCATTATCTGTCTTCTCCACAAGGGCAGGAACCACGTCAGTCTTGCTCTCCACTGTCCAATCCTCACAACCTAAACAGTGTCCAGCTCATGAGATACTCAAGAAATGTTTGTTGGCTACAATAATAAAGGAAATGTAAAAAAGAAGAAATGCTAAATGACAGATGTGATCCAGAAAACAGAGAAACTTGGGGCTCTGGGTCGTTTTTCCCCATCTATATTTGCTCTGTATATATACTTGGCCTTTTCATTTTGTTTGTCTGACTGCTAAACAAAGAGAGAGTTGATGAGTTTCAAGTTCCGGGATTATGAGGATAAGGCTTTGTAATCACGTCCTTTGCAGGAGACTTCCACCCCCATCTTGTTTTTCAAAATCCAATTAAATATTAAATGCATACAAAAGGATAGATCATATGAGCAAAATATAAAAAAATGAACACCCAGCTACCTGCAACCCCCCCTTAAGATATAGGTTACAACCCACACCATTGAAGCCCTCTTGTGTACCTCTCCCCATCCCTTATACACTCGTGTTGATTATTCTCTTCCTTTTCTTCATAATTTTACCCTAAAATGCCTATTCCTGAACAATATACTAGTTTTGCATGCTTTTGACCTTTATATAAAATAAATCATATAGTATGTATTCTTTGATTTGCTTTTCTTACCACTCAACATGATGTTTGTGACATTTGTCTATGCTATGGCATGTGGCTATATAATATTCTATGATGTGAATACTCTGCCATTTTCTTCTCCATTCTCCTCTCAATGGACATTTGGATTTTTCGCTTTGCTGGCAATGCTGCTATGAACATTCCTGCATATGACTATTGGGGCCCATGTTTCTCTAGGGTTATTTCTGGGTCCTAAGATTTATACCTTTTCAACTTGTCTAGATAACGCTAATTGATTTTCCAAAGGAGTTTCAGCTTCCCATCTGGTCCCAAGCCTCTGTCCCTGCTACATCCATCTTCAGGTTCTGTCAGACCTGTTGGAAAGGGGCTTTGAGGCAGGGCCAGAGAGAAACCTGTCAGCTCGCACTGCCGTGGCCCCCACTTCTGGGCACAAGAGGTGACAACCTGGCCTGGGTGACTTAGAAAACCTCCCTGCTGGCTTGAGTGAGTTCTCTCCAGTTCACAAGCACCGCTCAGAGCCCCACAGGCAGGAGCAAGCTCTGTTGACCCAAAGCCAAAAAGCCCAGTGAAAACCAAACAGATATCTGGAAATAGCCTTCTGACTAACCCATTTCTTTTCTTTTCAAGTTTTAATTTCTTCAGGTAACTGAAAGCAGTATTAAAAAACATTAATTTCCTTGTTATAGCTTGCCTTTGAACTCAGTTTTTTAAAATCCTGAAGTGTCTTGATTGTAGTAGGCTTTCAACAAATACCGACTTTTATTTTGGGGCATTTGCTGCCTTCATCAGTAGGGTATTCAGGGAGCTGTCTGCCAAAGCCAAAAGTGGAAATCCTTTCTCCTGTTTTCTCCACTCTCTTCAATGGTTTTATGTTGCCCTTATAATAATAATTTGAAAGAGAGATGTGACAGTGAAACCTGATGAATCCCTAAGACCTGTTGTGACTTTCTCCTGGAAACGCTTATGTGTTTGATCACTGGCTGCTCAACAGGGCGTCCTGGCCCGGCTTCTCTGTGGAGGAAGGCACTCAAAGTTCATTGGTCACTCATACACCCTTTTGAGATGGCACCTTATCCTTCAAGAAAGTAATTGTACTTGGGGTAGTTCGTAAGCAAAATCTGTTGTTAAAAGCCATAAGTTATAGAAATAAGCCAGTATTGTGCATAAACGTAGTCACACCTAGTCTGGGCTGAGGCCTCAGTCACTTTGATTTCCTAATTCATCCTTTTTCTCCCATCACATGCAGTCACAAACTCTTGCCAATTTGTCCCTTATAATGTTTCTCCTGCCCATTCCATCACTGTGTTTGGGCCTTTTTCGCCTTGTGCTTGAATCACAAGGGATCGAAATTATCTCCCTGCTTGAGTTCCTCCTAATTCTAACCCACTGCTGCTGGATTAATCTTTAAAAAATAAAAACCAATCAGCAACAAAACCCCACACTTAATAACTATTTTTCCCGTGAGACCCCTCCTTTCCACCCCCTACTCATTGGCTTCCACAGAATAAAATCCAGAACCTTCAGCCAAGGCATGCAAAGCTCTCCCCAAACTCCTTTGACCTCTATGGCCACCTCTGCAGAAGCCTGTACAAACACACCCCGCTTTCAGCACAGTTTCAGGGCTCAAGGCCCCTGAAGCCAACCACAGCCCAGGGTTTCCGAGCTCGTGCTCTGTGATACAGCCCTGTGTTATCATCTACTCCCTGCCGTCACACACCTCTTCTCCAGCACGCTCCGCACGCCAGGTTCTTCAGACACAGCTGGCTTGTGTCGGCCTCCACAGCTTTGCTTGGGGTTTCTCCCTACCCAGAACCCACCTCTCTCGGCTTTGGTCTCTCCGGTCCCGCCCATCCTTCAAGGCCCCACCTGTTCGAAACCTTCCCTGACTCTCTCAGCCTTTGGCCATTGCCCTTTCTTCTAGACTTCTGTCCTGACCCAGAATCTATAGGTATTCCATACAGATCACCCAACTGGACTGTAAGCCCCCAGAGGGCAGGAATCACGATGAGTACGCAAGCCAGTGCCTTCCATAGATTCTATGCCAACATATGTTGCATTGCATAACATGATGGTGAATGTGATAAGGAAAGAGGAAAAAAATGAAAGGATGATTCCCTCTTTCCTTATTTCAGATTAGGCCCTCCTTCCCCCTTCTCCCAAAAATTCTGCTAAAAAACACCCAGCATACTTCCTTTATCTGTCTTGTATAAAATGAGGAATCAGGGGCTGGCCTGGTGGTATAGTGGTTAAGTTCATGCGCTCTGCTTGGGGGGCCTGAGGCAGCGTCCCACATACAAAATAGAGGAAGACTGGCACAGATGTTAGCTCAGGGCCAATCTTCCTCAAGCAAAAAGAAGAAGACTGGCAACATATGTCAGTCTTCCTCACTGAAAAATAAATAGAAAATAAAAATAAAAAATAAATAAGTAAAAATGAGGAAGCAAAATTCCAGAGAATAGAGAAGTTGAAAAAGCAAACTAGTTCATTTCTTTTAATGACTCAAATAGTCTAGGAAACATAAATAAACAACCTGGACCTGAGACAAAAGGTCGTTGGCTGCAGAGGGAGGCAATCCAGGTGCTTCTGAGTCTGAGCTGAGCCAAAGCCTGGGTGGGACAGCCAGAAAGGTTTCTGTTGCTGAAGGAAGTCTGCAGAGTGAGTGATAAAGGGAAGCTGATTACAAAACAAAACAAAACAAAAGGTGCCAAGTTGAACCTCAGGGGTCATCCCTAAAATACCAATGGGTTAATATGGTTCTTAAAAAAATGTTTTTACGGGCTGGCCCTGTGACCCCATGGTTAGGTTCACGTGCTCCGCTTCAGTGGCCCAGGGTTTCGCCAGTTTGGATCCTGGGCGTGGACATGACACCACCCATCAGGCCACGCTGAGGCAGAAGCGGTGTCCCACGTAGCACAACTAGAAGGACCCACAACTGAAAAAATATATATGTATGCAGCTATGCACTGGGGGGGATTTGGGGAGAAAAAGGAAAAATAAAGTCTTTAAAAAAACGCTTTTTAAGAAAATGCGAGCGTGCACAGGAGTGCACACAAACACGTTTGATAATGGTGGAAAATTCATGGTTGTAAATCCTTAGGGCCTTGAGCAGAGACCCCATCTGATTTGGGACCTGCAGGGCCTTGACAGTCATCTCATAGTAGTGTAAGCTTCTGTTTTGAAGGGTGAATAAACTTCATTTAAAGGGAGAACAAATATTCTGGGAAGGACGTGTCTTTAACAGGAAGGAAAATCACCTATCCTAATTTCCTGGGTTATGTTGCAAATATTTAGGTTTCTTTAAAAGAGCGGGAAAAAAATATGTCTTTTTTCTTCAGTCTCTTCATCACTTCATCCTGCCCATCTCTGCAAAACCCATCTTCAAATTCTTAGGTGAGAAAGGCACCTCAAAAATGCGTGATGGTGGGGCCAGCCCCGTGGTCGAGTGGTTAAGTTCGCACACTCTGCTTCAGCGGCCCAGGGTTTTGCTGGTTTGAATCCTGGGTGCGGACATGACACCACTCATCAGGCCATGTTGAGGTGGCATCCCACATGCCACAACTAGAAGGACCCACAACTAAAAATACACAACTATGTACCAGAGGACTTTGGGGAGAAAAAGGAAAAATAAAATCTTAAAAAAAAAAAAAACATACGTGATGGTTTTCTGTTTCCTGATGAATGGGCTGAGGATGTTATCAAGCCTGCCTCTGAGGCCCAGCTGTCTGGTCCATTCCTACCTTCCTAAAGTTGCTTCCGCTTCCCCACAGCCAGCCTCCTCCCTGCTGGGTGCATGAGTGTCCGCACCGCACCCCTGCCCCCAGGCTCGCCCGGAGGCCCAGCTCTTCCTTGCAGTATGAGGCAGATATTCCAGTGCACAGGGAGCTGGGAGCTTCCTGTCGACCACACAATTTGGCAATTGTAACCCCCTCTTGAACGATTTTTCTGTGGGTTACACTTAACTACCCGGCTAAAGGGTAAAGTCCTCGAAGGCAGGGACTCGTCTTATTCACCAACGAACTCACTTCTGTGTCTGGACGGCAGCCAGCCTAGGGTGGCTAAAATCTCTTCGAGCCAGGTTAATCAGGACATGTGGCCCTCCTGTGCCTTGTCCCCTCACTGTCCTCCCCCAAGACGAATGCCATTTCCCTCTGAGTCTCAAATCAGGGCATCCCTCAGTGCCCCCACTTATCTTAAGCAGATAAGAATAATCAGAGATGACGTATTTGAAGCCTTGGGGGAGCAATTGCAAACAGCCCAATTTCCTCTACAGGGGACTCTCACTGTCATCTCATACGCAAGCAAAGGAGGCAACTATCACTCCCATTTTACAGATCTGATAAAAACGTTAGAGGGATGAAATGCTTTGTTTAAGGTCACACATATAAGATGTGTCAGAACTGGCACTTAAAGTCAGGACCTGTCTTTCAAGTCTGACAATACACTTTTTCCTACAACAGGGTTTGGTGGCCATAGTAATAACAGAGCTATTTTTATTTATCTAAAATGAAAAATAAACTTATGTTGAGTTTTTTTTTCTGGTAAAATGCTAATCATTACCATCCTGATGAATGCAAAATATTGAAAATGTTTTTGTCTTCTCTCTCTGAATTTGGGATAGATTTTAGGATTAAAGTATCGCTGGCCACCTCACGTGTTTATGTTTATCACAGTGAAATCTGATTAGCCTTTTGGGTATTGAATGAAAACGCACGTGCATTTTGCAAAAACTACTTAAAGTGTCTGCATATTGGCAGCAGCATCTTGACGTATAAAAGATAGCATGTTATTTTTAGGCATTCTTGGAACTGTGAAACTTAGAAAGCACAGTTATTTTAAAAAAATGTTTGTTTATGCTTTGACACCGTTATAGTCCTTATGAAAACGCTGTGAAACAAGTGTGTAAGGACTGGCATTTTTATCTCCACTTTAGAGATGAGGAAACCTAGGCCATGATGCCTAAGTTGACCAGGGTCATCCCGTGCAGTAGTGGCTGCGTTAGTCACAGTCGTGGCAGGAAACAGAGGACACACTCTGAGTGATTTCAGCAGAATTCAATAAAGGAACTCTTTACAAAAGTGGGGGCAGGGTGGAGGGAAATCACAAGGGACAGTGTGGCGGTGTAGGGAGCAACTGGGCCTGTGAGGGAGAGAGGAGGGCACAGTTACCAGAACCTGGAGAGACCCACGGTGGGAGGGTACAACAGATCTGGGAAGAAGTCAGGGGAACTAACACCCAACCTCTCTCCTCTCTGGCCTCACTGAAGCTGGAGAGCAAGGGAGCCTGTTGAGATTGATACAGGTCAGCCTCCCGGGCCACAGAGCAGGACAGGGATGAGTAGGGAGTAGCTCTGAGGTTGGTTGAGCAAATGAAAGATATCTAGCACAGAGGTGAATCACGATTAAACCTCAGACTTCATGTCTCCTGTTTCTTTCTATGCTTTCTGTAACACTGTGGCTTAGACACACTGGGTCCTACCAGAGAATTCCAGAGCAGTTCCTTCCAGAGACGACCCTTAGGCCCACAGCATCCCTCAGCATTAAACTTGAAGCTAGTTTGCTAAAAACCTTACTGTGAGTATTAGCCTCTACAGGAGCTGCGAATGAGACTGAGTCAGGTAGCTGGTGTGTAGGCCAGGCTAAGACGGGGAGACTGGCAGGTTGAGAAAGCTCGCTCTGAAGTTATCACTGGTTCTTAGCCATCACACCTTTTTTTTTGAGGAAGATTAACCCTGAGCTAACATCTGCCGCCAATCCTCCTCTTTTTGCTGAGAAAGACTACTGGCCCTGAGCTAACATCCATGCCCACCTTCCTCTGCTTTATGTTTGGGACACCTGTCACAGCATGGCTTGACAAGCAGTGCATAGGTCCATACCCGGGATCTGAACTGGCAAAGCCCAGGCCACCAAAGCCGAATGTGAGAACTTAACTGCTGCACCACTGGGCGCCACTGGGCTGGCTTGGCCATCACATCTTGACAGAGATGCCCTACAGCCTTTAATGCAGCTACAGTGGGCATTAGCCACAAAGCTGCAAAATTTCAACAAGAAAAGGATCCACTATCTTTTGCATCTGGCAATTAAAGTGTCTTGAAAGAAAGACTCCATCTCACAGCATTGTCTGTAATGATATAATTTGCACTTGCCCAGAAGGCTTTACTTTTAGGTAATGCCCCTGGCATGAAACTCCAGGTTTTAGGAAAAGGAATCCTCTCTGGGCGTTGGAGCATTCTACCTTGGATGAGTTCTTTATTCACCGTTATCCTTAGTTTGATGGAGGTGAAAGTCATAAAAGAGTTTAATGACAGTGACTTCTTCCAAACACGGGAGCTATGAGAACAGTGTATGAGAAATGCAAAACCCAGTGTTCTCATAGAACACAAACTTACCCAGAAGTCATGGAGAAAGAATTCTCGTTTCCTGTCCTAGCACAACAGTTTCCAAAGAAATGAACCTATGGTCGCATGCAGCTCTTATGTTCTGAGTGTCCATAAGACATAAGTTATGTCCCCAAAAGAAGCATAACTGCTAGAGTCTACAGTGACTCTGCTAAGAGTTAAGCAAAATCACTCCTCCCACCCCTCACCTAAATAAGGCCCTGTGCACTATGCATTTCCCCCCAAGACAGGAAGGTTTTTCTCAGCTCCACTCTTAAGCAGTTTCCCTAGTACCACTGGAAGTGACTGAAGAGGCACAGAGGTAAACCGATGGATTCTCATGGCAATGGCTCTGGCACAGTGGTCTCCTTGCTGCTTCTGCCTCAGGGATTTTGCACTTGCTGATTCCGCTGTTCCAACCACTCTTACCCCAGATCTCTGCATGGGGTAAGCAAATACTCAGACATGGAGTTGCTGCATCAAATGATAATTCTATGTTTAATTTTTTGAGGAACCGCCATACTGTGTTCCACAGCTGCTGTACAGCTTTACATTCTCACCAGCTCACCTAATCTGCTTTTACTTATATATCTTGTGTAGTGTCTGTCCCCACTCTTACTTGAATATAAGCTCCACAAGGAGAGAGATTTGCTTCCCAAGTGCCTAGAACCTTGCTTAGCAGTTGGTAGTTGGTGATTGGTGAGTATTCATTAAATGAATGCAACTGATTCAGTGCCTCTGACCTCATTTGTATCCTAAACCCCTTCAAGGCCCAACCTAATTGCAACGGAACCTTCCTTGGCCCAGCTTGTCAGATGGCTCCCTTCTTCCTTGTGCATGCCTCTTGCAACCCTTTCTCCTTTCTGCTTTGTATCTGGTCATCTATGAACTTGCCCCATCTCCCCCTTTGAATCCCAAGCTCCTTAATGTTAGGGAGCACGGTTTGTTTATCATTGGTTTTTTGCCATCTTTCTGGCCCATGGGATATACATTCAACACACACTTATCAGAGGGATATTCTAAACACCCAAGCTACATAGTGACACTGTAGGGGCCAGGCTTGAGCACTCCAGAGCTCTCTCAAACCAGCCCCTGAAGAATCCCTGGCTGCTTGACCTTGGTACACACCTCCTTCTCTGAGCCTGGTCCTCCTGTGTCTGATGAGTGGGTTGGACCAATGACCTCTCAGGTTCCTCTGAGACATCAGGTGTGCTGTGGGGCCAGCCCTTTGGCAGAAAGGGTACAGCCGTCATCTTTGAAAGCCCACTGTCTGATATGGACAAAATAAACATGTAAAAAATGCTAAGGACTAAAAGCAAGCCTGTGCCCAGAGCAGCCCTTGCCTGGGTGGATAGGTGTACCTGGCGTCTCCCTCTGCTGGGCCCACTCTCCACTGCTGGAGCTTCAGAGCACAAAACCCCAGGAAACTCAAGGAGAATGCAGGCACTTCCCATTCTTGTTAAGAGGAAAAGAAAAAAATCCTTACAGCTCACATGATTTCATTTGGTTATTTTAAACTGTTTGTTTTTTCTGTCCTCTCCCCAGGGAATTAACATTTACGGGCAAAAATCAGACTTCGGGTTCTGTCCTCCTTTGCTCAGCTATTTGTGTATAAATATGACTTGAGTAAAGTCTCTAAAGGACTGCCGATCCTGCCCACCCCATTCCCATTCCTTCTTACTGCCTCAGAAAGACTTAATGAGTTTACACCCAAGAGTGGAACGTTTCAATGGCACTTAAAGCCCTTCATATATTTTTAAAAATTGTTTCAAATGTATGAACAATGCGCTAACAATTTGACAGATTATTAAAACAAATCACTCATAATCTCACAACCCTAACATAACTCTTTATTTTTACCAGCTGCCTTTCAGCTCTAGCCCTACGAGTATATAGTTTACATTGCGCTCATCAGACCATGATACAATCTTGGATTCTACATTTTCCTGTTAACATCCAGAAACAAATACACATTTCCCCAAATGTATTCTTCTTAAATATCACAATTCAGGAAATCCAAGTCAAGTCGATCACTGATTGCCCAGTGAGTTGGTACTGGGCTGTATAGGATACAGAAAGATGAAAGTTGTCCCTCCCTCAAGGAGTTTACAGTCTCATGGAGAGATAAGACATACATACACGAAACAGCCTCAGACAGCCAATAACTGCATGGAAAGATGTGTGGTTCAGATGATGATGCACTCACGGTAAGCAGACATTCCAGGAAGTGGAGAGTTTATCAAGGGTTGGGCGACTGGGAGAAGGCCACCTCTCCCTGAAGATGAAAGAGGTGATTTAGCTGTGATGAGCACCTTTGAAAAGGCTGAGGGAAGGGAGGGGAGAGATCGTTCAGATAGGGAAAACTGAATGAAGGCATGAAGGTGCTGAATACAGGGGACATATGATTAATTTGGGGACCACGGAGGCAATTAGCCCAACAAGTACAGAAGGTGAATTTGTTGGGGAATGGTAGAACCAAAGATAGGAAGGTGGTGAGAATGAGGGAGAGATTTGGAGTTTCCTGAAAGCTGGACAGAAGTACAAAGTTGATGTCACCAGGCAGAAGGGGGATATGGTGGAATAAGTGCTGTAGTCTCATTGGTCTAGCAGGGGTGGGGGGAGGGGAGCAGCCAGGTGGTTGTTGTTGCTGTTCTTTTGTTTTTGAGATGAAGGAGATTTCTCCTGCTAGATGTAGCCAGTAGGTCAGAGGAGAATTAAGACGCTGGAAAGCAGCAGGTCGAAGGCCCCAGGCCTTGGGAAGGGATGGCACACCAGGACTCACAAGGAAACATACAGGTCAAGTCAGGCCCTTGCCCCTCTGGTTCACTGCTCTGTTCCTGCCTAGAACAGTGCCTAGCACAAAGGGAGTCCTTGTAAATATTTGCTGAATGAGTGCTGAATCAAGTCTAGTTTTACAAACTTTCTGTAAAAGTTCAGCACATCTCTATTTCATCTCCAGGCCTCAGTGTCACCTCCCTAAGATGGAGTTATTTTTTCAAGTGCTCCTAGTGGTCATTTAGGACCAGGTGAGGCCAGGAGGCCACGTGAGTCTCAATAGTTAATGATCCTGAGCCTCGCTGAGTGAGGCCTGTAAGGATTGGCACTTGGGGTTGATGACTTGAGATCCCAGTTAGTCATTCTGGCAGCTGCTTCCTGCCTCCCTTCCCTCATTGCCTTCTGTTTGGGCCTCTCTGTGATGGTAAGAGGATATTGCCTGGACTCATCAATAATTACCACGAGAAGGTAGCTTACACAGCAGCACGTGTGCTCTCGTCATTAGACAGATGAACTGAGTCAGGCCCAGAAGGAAGTGGGACTGACCAAAACCACATGGCTGCCTGGTATCAGCTCTCAGTCCAGCCTCATTCATGCAAGAATTTAACAAATATTACTGAGCACATGCTATGTGTCAGGCACTGTTACAGTGCTGGAGATACAGCAGTGAGTGAACAGACAAAACCACTGAGGTGGGAGACCAATCATCAACGAGATGAGAAGGTAGATGGTGAAGGGTGCCAAGGAGAAAGCAGGCAAGTGGAGGGTGAGGAGTGATGGGGTCTTGCAGTTGTAGAAAGGGTGGTCGAGGAAGTCTCAGTGAGAAATCGCATTAGAACAAAGCGCTGCCCAGGAGGCAGAAGGGAGCATGGGGCTATCTGGTGAAGAGTGGCACACAGGCCCTGCGGCAGGAGTGGGCCTGGCATGTTTCAGGAACAGTGAAGAGTGACATGAGAGGAGAGCAAGAGGAAATGAGGCCTGAGGGGTACCAGGGGCAGTTGGTGTGGGGTCTCAGTGTCCTTTGGCTTTTATTCTTCCTACTTGCTGCCCATAGTCTAATTCATGACCCTACCTTTTCCTGTTGACTCTCAAGGGCACTGGACCTCCATGGGGAGAGGGAAGTATGGGGCAGCCAACAGGTCTCTCAAAAGCACGTAGCAGTGCTGTGGGCAGCTGCCTGGACCACTTGTGCCAGGCCCACCTCTATGCTCCTGCTCCAGAAGTCTTTCAGGCTGACAGGGCATAGTGGCCTCCCATTTTAGGATAAGGAGAAAGAGCACAGATGCAAAGGGAAGCCAAGTCAACTGAGTATGCAGAACCTGCAAAATATGAGAGGGGAGCAAGTTCAGCTGAAGTCAGTGCAAAGGGCTGAGTCAGAGGCCAGCAGCACCCACGCCTTGATTGAGTGAAGAGTAGAACCAGATATATTCATGTAAAAGTGCCTGGCAAGCAGTGATGCCCTAATGGCAATCCATTTTATTAGCTCTGGCTTCTAATTTCTAGTGTCCCATGCTTCCTGCCGGTGCCTCACGCCCACGTGAATGAGGCCTCTGCTCCAACTGGTTTGCCAGGGATCGGTGTGGATGCCAGGCCCTGGGTGGGCAGCTGAGACAGTCAGTTGATCAGCACTGTAGTTTTAGAGCAAGATCCTGCTGGCCAGGCTCCCATCCCTCAGAAGATGCTGTTTTATGCCCTGTGGCAGAGCCAGGTGGGCAGACCAATTTCCCTGGGCATCTCAGCCTCTCCTGGTGACCAAGCCCTTCTGTTTTGCAGGTGGCCCTGAGAAGGAGAGAGCTGTAATTGAGGGCCAGACCGTTATCAGAGTTCAGTCAAGCTGGTCTTGAACTCTGGCTCTGGCCATGATCCTCATCTATGTGCCCTCCATTCCCTCCCCCAAGACAACCCAGTTCAGGAGTCAAGGTCAACTCAATTCCACAATAACTTATAATTTTCTAGCTGCCAGGCACTTTATCTGTTGAGGCAATACTAAGATTGATAAAGCATGAACCTTCCCTTCAGGGATATTGAATCTCTTGTATGCGTAGGGTGCACATGTGTGTGTATGTACACATTACCTCACACTTGCTTGTGGGAGACAGCCTGGGATATTAGTGGGAAGAATCCTGAACCAGAGCGAGATGGCCTCGTCCCAAGTTCATGTGGGCCTTTGGGTCTACCACTTGTCTTCTTGAAGTCTTAGCTTCCATTGCTGTTCAACGGGGATAATGAAACTTGCCCTGTCTGCATCAGAGGGCTTGTCCAGAGGACCAGATGGGGCAATGTCCATAAGTGGTAAAGTACTCGACACACACAGGGGATTGTACACTCACGAATGTTCACACTATGTTTGTGAATACAGAAATGCATAGTTATCAGCATGAGACAAAAAGAACAGGCTAAAATCCAAGAAAGGGCACCAACGGGAGTAGAAGAAACCTCTAAAAAGGATGCAAGATATCATTCAAATACATCTCCCTGTGTGGGTATATTGGTTGATATAGGACTGTGCATTGCCCAGACCCCTAAAGTCCCAGCTCTCCAGAGTCCCTCTAGCTCTCCAGCAGAGCAAAAATGTCCCTCCCAATTCTCAGGAGGCTGCCTCCTTCCCAGGTCAAAGCCATCATTATTGCTAGCTACAGATGTTATGGAGCAAATACCAAGGGTGGGGCATTGGGGCTACAAGGAGATTTAACACTTATGAAGTACTCAGTACCATATACACAACACCATGCAAACATTTTACAGTCATTATCTCACTTTATTGTTGACCATAACTCTGCAAGGTAAGTATTATCTTCATTTTATAGAATAATAATAAATAATACTTATTAAATGTTTACAAGTGTTTAACATGTATTAATGCATTTAATCCTCACAATAGCATTATGAGGTAAGTGCCATTATTACTTATCTCCACTTTTTGGAGGAGGAAACTGAGGCAAACTGAAGTTAAGTAACTTTGCTAAAGTCACACAACTGGTATGTGGTTGTCACCAACTGCCTATTGTTGTTCAGATTAATTCCCTGCCCTTCCTACCCTCTGTGCTATATCACAGAGGACTACATTTCCCAGACTCCCTTGCTTTCTGGCTTTCAGGTTGATTTAGCCAATGGGAAGCACCAGTGGAAGCTTGGAGAGAGGCAGGAGGAGAGAAGGCAGAGTATTTCTCCCCATCTCTCTCTCTGCTTCCTGTAATGTCTCTGGCAACAGCTTTGTCTCCTACATGGCTCCTGTATCTGCCCTACATGCCCTGGCTCTGTGGTCCCAGCTCCCATCAGGCAGCCTTTGTGGAGTTGTAGGTCTCAACATATGGCTCCCACTCTGACCTTTAGCAACATTATCTCCTCCTCCTGCTGCGCCTCCAGTAGAGCCACTTCCTGTTCTTGCATTAGGCCTCTTAGTCCTTCCATCTCATGTCACCAATTCCCTGTATTAAATCCCCTCTGCTTGAAAGACCTAGAAGACTTTGTTTTCCTGAGTGGACCTTACTGCTATCCAGACAAAATGACTGTAGAGCCCATAGTCTTAATCTTTCCAGATGAGAAAACAGACTCAGACTTACTCTAGGTTGTAAAACTAATATAGTATAAAAAAGAGCCAAGAAAAATTGGGAAAATAAAAAAATATGAGAGGATATCAAAACATACCTTGAAGCTACAGTAATAAAAACAATGTGGTATAGACATAGAAACAATGGAACAAATTAATGGAAGAGAATACAATCCAGAAACGGCCACTGAAATAAAAGAGTATTTCACTTGTTCAAGGAAGTGTTTCAAATAAATAAGGAAATGCTACTGGAGGAATTAAGTGACCCATCAATTTGGGAAAAGACCCCAAAATAAATTCCAGATGGACTGAGGAGCTAAACCATATGAAAATGCTAGAAATAAATACAGGAGGACTTTTTTTAACCTTGAGATTAGGAAAACTCTTTCCAAACAAGACTGAAAATACAAAAACCATAAAAGGACAAAGCTGACAGGTTTACCATTTACATAACAATTTAAAATTTAAACTTTCAGTGTGGAAAAGAACTCAAAGCTCTAAATAACTTCTTGCCTAACTGGCTGTATTTGGGATCTCCGGAGTGCTCTGAAAATGGGGAGGGAGGCTGGGATTCAATTTCTTGGGTGATTTTCTTGTTCCTCGAATGGGAGAAGTTGTACATTTCTAGCGCTTCACCCAGCTCGAGGCACAAGGAGCCCCCTCACAAAGGTGGGGACCCTGCTTGTTCCCTCATGGGTGGTTTTCGATGAGTCCCTAACCTACAAAAATGAGATAAACTCAAGCCAAAGGTGTTTGGAAAGTGGAGATGAAGAGGGCAGGAATTCTGTATCCTTTTTAAAGAAAGTTATCCACTTGGTCTACTTATTTGCTCATGAATGCTCGGAAGAGGGCAAGGAGGATAGAACAGAGAAGGTGCCGAATAACTGAGAAGTGGGCGTCTACAGCAGCACAGGAGAGGAGACATCACCCAGAGCAAGACAGCCAAACAGAGCACCTTGTTCTTAATTAGCTTATATTAATAAGTGTGAGGCTTTTCCTCTTACAGAAAACTAGCGCAGAACCACTTTACTTATTTTCCTCCTATGGTATACACTGGGTCTCAAAACTGTTTAAGTTATTTTGTTTCTGGTTTATCTTTTTCCACATTATTTTTTTTCTGAATTAGAGTTTTTCTTTATTTTCTTTAAATACATACAGTAGGGGCTGGCCTGGTGGCCAGCGGTTAAGTGCGCACGTTAGGCTTTGGCAGCCCTGGGTTTGCCAGTTCGGCTCCCGGGTGTGCACATGGCACTGCTTGGAAAGCCATGCTGTGGTAGGCATCCCACATATAAAGTAGAGGAAGATGGGCACGGATGTTAGCTCAGAGCCAGTCATCCTCAGCAAAAAGAGGAGGACTGGCAGTAGTTTGCTCAGGTCTAATCTTCCTTAAAAATAAATAAATAAATACATAATACATACATACAGTAAAAAAGTAAAATAAGTTCAAATATTAGAGGTTTCTGGTCCAATTACTAATTGGAGATTTTACCCTGACTCAGAACACTGGGCATTTTGTCCACATGTGCTTTGTCCTGAGGTTTGTTAGCCTGGTAGATGTATTTAATGAAATCATTCATATAAATAAGCCTTGTTTTTGTTAGAAAAAATTTGAAAAGAATGTAGTAGGTCTATCCAAAGATCCAAAGAATATCAATGATGCTTTTATTCCCCTCCACCCCCAAAAAACTCAAGTTCCAAGACGTATATATAATACGGTCTCTTCTTTGTAAAAAAGAGAAAAATAAAAAGAAACTTACACATGACGCATGTATGTGTGTGTATACAAAGGTCTGGAAGGACACCTGGCAAGCTGTCCACAGTAGTTACTCCCTGGCGAGTGAGGAATGAAGAGATTTGCTCTTTGCCTTATGCATTTCTGTATTCTTTTTTCTTCAAGAAGCATATGCTACTATGTAATTTTTTCTTCCAGTAGAAAAATGTAAACAAAGCTAGTGAGGCACAGTCACGATTTGAATCCAAGCTTTCTCCTGATCCCAGGCACACACACCTGCAGCAAAGAGCCTCAGCCCAAGGTTGCTGAGTGAGGACCGTGTGAGAACACTGTCTCAAGAGTCTGGTTGTGGGAATGACCACTGAGCCATGGAGTGAGTGGGAAAAGAGATCGAGGACCTTCCAGGCAAGGGGAACATGAGGGGAGAGAGCAGCAAAGGCCTCAAGGCAGCCTGGGATTAGCAGGCTATTAGAGACAACCACTGGGCAGGAGGGCTCAGGCAGGCGGGTCCTAGGGGGTGAGTGGAAAGTGAGGAGGAAGCAGGTGTGGAAGGACAAGGGACTGAGACTTGATCTCTGGGGGTTGGGGAGCCAGTGCTTTGAGGAGAATGATCTAGACAGCCATTCCCAAAGTGTGGTTCAGGGACCCGCATGGGTCCTTAAGACCCTTCTAGGGAGCCTGTAAGTTCAAAACTATTTTCATAATAATACTAAAATATTATTTGCCTTCTTTACTTTCATGTTCTCATGAGCGTGCAGTGGCGTCTTCCAGAAGCTACATGACATGTGATGGCATCATCACCCTGATGTTAACATGTAATTTTTTTAGCGAATTAATAAATATTTTTAAAACATGCCATTTTAAATTTCTAACACAGTAACTATTGATAGATATAACCCACATAAATAAAACTCTTTGGAGTCCTCAATAATTTTTAAGAGTGTAAAGGGGACCTGACTCCCAAAATTTTGAGAACTGCTCATCCAGAGAAAGCGGGAATGAAGAGGAAGGGACTGTGGTAAGCAGCTTCTAGGTACAGAGATTTTCAAGCAAAATGTTTAAGGTGACACCTGTTTTCTTCTTGCTGCTTGTAGTAAAATGCAAGAGGAGATAGATAAATTGAGGAAAGGACTATTAGACAAAAGGGAGCTAGGATTTGATGCTTTCACAATTCTCAGCCTCTTCAGAGGCAAATGCTGCTAAAATTAAGAAATAGCTTTTGAGAAAAATCTAAGTCCAAGGTGCCTTCCAACACTAGTCGAGATAGAGCAAAGGGTGTGACTGTAAATCCTTCACTAAGATCTCAGGAAGATCAAGGGGACTACCTCAGTGTACCATTCAGACACACAAAGGGCCTTTTAAAAACACATATGCGTCACAGATTCTCTCAAGCAACAAGACCTTTAGGGAGCTTAAGGACATCATTGTTCCTTTGCAGTCTCAGCAGGAGGCCAACAAGAAGAGCTTGTCTCACAGAGATTTATGGGTGCAACTTTTGTCTAATGGAGTGAATTCCAATGAGAATCGTAGGAGACCCACAAAGTTTTTGTGAGAATGATATCAGCAAAAATACTGCCAACTTAGACTGAAAGCAACAGAGACAGTACAAACTGAAAAAAGGCCATTGGGCCTCCAAAATCCTACTGGCAGGAAAAAGGCCGAGAAAACTACTCAGCTGCAAACACATGTGTTAACTTTCATGAAAACAGAAGGCTCAGAGGGCAGAACCAAGAACCCAGAGGGCATAGCCAAGAGCCATGGAGAATTATTCCTGGTCCTTGAACCTAATTAAGTAACTCCCAACACTTGGCTGGCTGGATTTTGGAATTGCTGTGAACCTTTGTGAGACTCCTTTGTGGCTTCCATTTCCCCCATTTTTGAAAAGAAATGTCTACAGCGTTTATCCTATTCCTGTTCTACTAATGCGTATATTTGGGGGTAGGGCAGATAACATGTCTAGTTTCACAGGTCCACAGACTGAGAGCAAGTATATTTAAGGAACTGTACCTAGAGGCCTGATCCACACTTAGTCCTGATTTAAATGATGTAATTCTGGATTTTGAACTGATGCTGAAAGGGGATGTGACTTTTGAGGAACTTGTGAGGGAGTAAATATATTTTGCATGTGAGAGGGGATGTGAATCATTGGGGTCCAGAGGGAGATCTATAGTAGGCAGCTTCTAAGATGGCCCCCAAAGATCTCCACCTTCTGGTTTTCATGTTCCATATAATCCCTCCCCTTGAGTAGATGTGGTGACTCCATTCTAATGAATATAATGTTGGTATATCACTGTAAGATAAGAAATTTGTTTTTTTTATTGTGGTACAATATACATAACATAAAATTTACCATCTTAACCATTTTAAATGTATAGTTCATCAGCATTAAGTACATTGACATTGTTGGGCAATCATCAACACCATTCATCTCCAGAACTTCTTGTCTTCCCAAACTGAAACTCCATACCCATTAAATAGTAACTCCATACTCTCCCACCCAGTCCCTGTTAACCACTATTCTACTTTCTGTCTCTATGAATTTGACTACTCTGGGTATTTCATATAAGTGGAATCATACAATATCTGTCCTTTTGTGACTGGTTTATTTCACTTAGTGTAATGTCTTCAAGGTTCATCCATGTTATAGAATGTGTCAGAATGTCCTTCCTTTTTAAGGCTAATAATATTCCATTGTATGTATACAGCACATCTTGTTTATCCATTCATCCATTGATGGACACTTGGGTTGCTTCCACTTTTTGGCTATTATGAAAAATGCTGCTATGAGCATGGGTCTACAAATATCTTTTTAAGTCTTTGCTTTCAGTTCTTTTGGGTATATACCCAGAAATGTTTGTTGCTTTAAGCCACTAAATTTTGGGGTAATTTGTTGTATAGCAATAGATAACTAATAGAGGAGCAAGTTTGAAAGATATCACAAAGAGAAACTTCCTTTTTTCCCAATTTTATTATGAAAATTTATTTTCTATGAACATTTCCTAACGTACAGAAAAGTTGAAAGCACTTTTCAGTGAAAATCCATATACCATCACTTAGATTAAACTATTAATAGTTTGCTATTTCCTGTATGAATTAGGTCAAATCAAATGCAATGACTATTTTAGTAGGTTAAGAATGGTACAATATTGGTAAATGTCATACGGTTCAATCTCATATTTTTCTATATTTTTTCTGGACCATTTGAAAGTGTTTCAGACTTAATGATATTTCACCTCTAAAAACGTATGCATCTCCTAAAAATCAAGATATTCTCCTCCACAAGTAAAGACCATTATCACATCTAAGAAAATTAACCTAATGTTGCCTAAGAAAATTCCATAATGAAATCTAATATATATATTCCATATTCTAATTTCTTTGGCAGTCCCTAAAATGTGTTCTGTAGCTGGATTTCTGAGCTAGAAAATATTGTTCATGCGCTGTATGTGGTTATTATGTCCCTTTGGTCTCACACACATTAGTTCTGAAAGAAGGACTCTCAGCCCTCTGTCCATGGTCTTCAGGGGATATCTAAGAGTCCTGAAAGCTAATATACAATTGTGTGTGTGCGTGCGCACATGTGTGTGTATATTCCAGTGAATAGATGTGCTTTATTCTGGGAAGAGAATCCAAAGCGCTCCTTAGATTCTCTACGTGATGATACACCAAATGATGAGAACTGTGCTGTAAAAGGGGAAGATGATTGACTTGACGAGGGAGAAAAGCCAAACACCATGACTGAGCAACAGCCCACCAGGACGTTTAGGGGGAATGACATGGCTTTCGATGAGTAATGTAATCTCTTTGTTTGTCTCTAATTGGGGGATAGTAATACTGGTCTATCTACCTCAGTAGGAAGGTGCATGTGAAAACACTTTGCACATCAGAGATAGCTCAGAGACCATCAAAATCTATGCCAATGTTAGTTTCTAAAATTACAGGGAATTTAGGTTTCTGAGACCTTTGTACCCTGACTCACGTCGCAGTGAGGAGAGTAGGTGTGAAGTCTTAGGCTGGTGGATTGCAGTTCCCCTTCTAGTCACACTGTGGATGATGGAACCGGAGAGAAGACAAGGTCTGGGCTCGTCTCCTGATTGGAGTAACACGTGCACTTTCACATCTCAGTTGCTCTTGCATTGCCTGGCTGAGGGGCCGCCTGACAGCTTGACTAGACTCCTGCCTAGAAGTGGGATGGAATGGGAATAGGCCAGGACTTGTTATTTAATCTCGATGGAGCCTTTTCCTAGGGACGTCACTTCCCTTTCTCACCATAGGTAGAGTGCGAAAGTTACTTCAATACCCTTCCTATGGGAAATGGTAGTCTTATTTTTCTATGCTTCTTCCAGAGGCCTTGGAGTACTGAATATTTATAAGGAAATTTGTGCCTGGGCCAGGCTGGGTGTGGGGAAGGGGCTGAATCAGGAGCCACGCTTCCTTGGCCAGCTATCTGCCCATGAAATGCCAGGTGTTCTATGGAAAGTAGAGCCCTCCCCCTATAAAGATTGCAGTCGAGGGGAGAGAGCTACAAAGCCATAATGCTCTCTGTTTTAATGAAAGCACCCTCATTATTGATAATAAGCTTAGGAAGATTTATTTGGGCAAATTCCTAACAATACTTCCTCAAAGTTCTATGCCAGCTTTTGTTCTCAAATGCCAGGTGTGAATTCCTCAGTGTAATATCTTTAGGAAACATGGCAAGTTTAAACACACCCATTCTACTAGTGCTCACCACCGAATTCTGTTTTATGTTCTCAAAATGGTTAAGATCTTTTAAAGGGTGTTCATTAATCTCTCAATAGCTTTCTATTTAATAGCTAGGAACTTGAGCAAGCTATGTGAGCCTTATAAAACCGTAGACTATTGGGAGCCAGTAAGAAGATGAAGTCCAACAGATGTGAGTTTGGATTAGCTGGTGACCTAATAGTTGGTAAGCTATTTAGCATCTCTAAGCCTTGGTATCCTCACTTGTCAAAGGGGGACTCCAACTTCATTCAACAAGTACATTTTGAATGTTTACTATGTGCCAGGCACGGTTCTAGGCACCAGGGATATAGGAGTAAACAAGACAGACATGCTCCCCGCTCTCATCGAACTTATCACAGGACACAGATACAAACAAAAGATTACAGATTAAGTAGTTAATTCCGATTGCAATAACAGCACCTACCTCAGCAGATGTCAAGAGGATTAAAAGAGTCAATCAGGCAAATTCTAAACTGGCGTCATAATACCATTTATTAGTTTTGCTAACAGCCCTAACTGGTGTAAATATGTGTTGAGTATTAATTTCTCCTTTATTTTTTGCATATATCTAAGTGGTTAGAAATAACAGCTGTCATATGACTTAGATATGTGTGTCTTACAGCAAACGGGAAGGCAGGCATTCCTCCTTAGGCAGGGGACATTGTCTTCCCCACCTAAGGAAAGAAGCTAAACTCGTTGCTAATTGCTTTTGGGAAGAACAGTTTAGTATTAACATTAACTAGACCCATGGTGCCTAACCTGTGAGCCTTGAGCCCCAGAGGAGTCGAGGGTGTGGCCACAGAGTTTTGCAAAGGGTCTCTGAATCCTGATGTGACACAAGATAACCAAGAACCGTTCTATAGATAAGAGAAATAAAGTGAGTTTTACTTGAGCCAGAGTGAGGATTATAACCCGGGAAGGCCTTAGAAAGCATTGCAGAGAAGTATGGTTTTCAGTACAGTCTTACATCTTCTTAGAACAAAAAACATACATTAAACACACCCAGGATATATTTTCTTTTTCTTTCTTTCTTTCTTTTTTTTTTTTGTGAGGAAGATTGGCCTTGAGCTAATGTCTGTGCCAATCTTCCTCTATTTTGTATGTGGGACGCCACCACAGCATGGCTTGATAAGTGGTGTGTGGGTCTGCAGCTGTGACCTGAACCCGCAAACCCGAGGCCGCTGAAGTGGAGCACACGAACTTAACCACTACACAACGTGGCCAGACCCCAGGATATATTTTCATCAAAGTTTCAAAGAGGTACTTAGTTGCAAATTAGCAGGTCAACATGACCCTGATTTTGGGAAAGGGACTAATCCAGGCATTACCAATAGGGTGTTACCAATAGGGCATAGGAGGGGAAGTATGCATTCTTATCTGAAGAGAGTACATTCTTTTTTTTAGAGGAAGATTAGCCCTGAGCTAACATCTGCTGCCAATCCTCATCTTTTTGCTGAGGACGACTGGCTCTGAGCTAACATCCATGCCCATCTTCCTCTACTTTATACGTGGGACACCTGCCACAGCATGGCTTGCCAAGCGGTGCCACGTCCGCACCCGGGATCAGAACCAGCAAAGCCGAAGTGGAACATGTGCACATAACTACTATGCCACCAGGTCAGCCCTGAGAGTGCATTCTTTAATGGTTAAGCAGATGTACAATGTATGTTTGGTAGGCCATAAGTCAGGCTCTTTAGTTCAAGCCAAATCAGTTTTGAACCCAAATAGTGACCCCATATACCTCAATATGGGAAAATCTCTTGTCGTGTCCATAGAATGAAAAACATATTTTGCCAACATATGGACATCAGTATAATCTATGTAGATACTGATATTATTAATGCAATGTCGATTCCTTTAAATGAATTACTGAAATCTTATGAACATTTTCTCATTACACATTTTCTCAATCAAATCTTGTCCTACCTCTTCCTGGCTTAAACCATCTAACAGCTCCTCATTGCTCAGGGTAAAGTCCAGATTCCCTCCCAGGCACTGCAAGATTCTGTTGACCTCTCTTGGCATCTGCACCACCCCACCCCTGTCTCTCCACCAAGCTCTGACATGAAGGCTCTTCCAGGCCATGGCTTAGAGCCCGCAGCGCTCAACTCAATACTTGTTCTGGCAGGAACAGATCCAGGGCTCCTGAATGGGGAAAGATATTGGTCCTTCCTGCAGGCATCATGCCATTTGAGGGGGGCATGGGTCTACACGGGCACCAGATCAAGCAGTTCTCACCTTGGGTCAGTCAGTTCTCGCCTAGACCACCTCTCTCCCAGGCTCCTATTCCATTTTCTCTCTCCTCCTTTCCCTCTGGAAGTCGTGGAGGCCCAGGAGTAGGTGAACCTGGTGCTGAGGCCTCGTAGCTTCTTCCTCCGTCACTGTTGCATAACCCTGCCTCACTTTGTCCCTCCAAACAAGTGCGTGAGCCATTTTCCAAATTAAAGCCATTTTTCTTTCAAGGGTTTCATAAATAAACAATCTTGGAATGTACAAAATTTCTTGACGTCAGTTTTCCATGGACTTCCTTCAATGTTATGTGGAAACCCAAGCTCTATAATGCCCCCAGGCCTTCAGATACCGTGCATGTGAATTATTTGAATCCCTAGGGAGAGAGTCATTGATAAAGATGGGTAGGGAGGCAGTTTTTACTCCTCTCCCCACCCCTAAAACCCTCCAAAGAATGAAAAAGAGAAACAACTCCATTAGATATATATATATATTTTGTGTGTGTGAGGAAGACTGGCCCTGAGCTAACATCCATGCCCATCTTCCTCTACTTTATATGTAGGACGTCTGCCACAGCGTGGCTTGATGAACAACGTGTAGGTCCACACCTGGAATCTGAACTGGAAAACCCCAGGCCGCCGAAGCAGAACGTGCGAACTTAACCACCGTGCCACTAGGCTGGCTTCTCTGCTTTGATCTTGAACTGCCCAACCTCCAGAACTGTGAGAGATAAATGTTTGTTGTTTGAGCTGCCCAGTCTATGGTATTTTTTTTTTATAGCAGCCCAAACAGATTAAGACAAAGCCTGTCATGGCTGGCCCCGTGGCCGAGTGGTTAAGTTCGCGCGCTCTGCTGCAGGCGGCCCAGTGTGTCGTTGGTTCGAATCCTGGGCGTGGACACGGCACTGCTCATCAAACCACGCTGAGGCGGCGTCCCACATGCCACAACTAGAAGGACCCACAATGAAGAATATACAACTATGTACTGGGGGGCTTTGGGGAGAAAAAGGAAAAAAGTAAAATCTTCAAAAAAAAAAAAAAAAGACAAAGCCTGTCTTAGCAAGTGTTGCCACTTCCTACAACCTGAAAACTGGGGGAATATGGCCCCAGACAGAGGAGAAGAAAGATTTGGTGATAGAGTATTTGAAGAAAAAAAGTCAATTTAAAATTGTGGTCTGTCCAGATCACTTGCCTCATCTTTCCCTGAAATAATTTTTAACAAATAGCTAGTCTCTTTCAAAGATAAGTAATGATCAGAAAGACTTGTTGATGCAAAATAACCAATAACCATTCTATATATAAGAGAAATAAGGTGAGTTTTACTCGAGCCAGGGTGAGGATTATAATCCAGGAAGGTCGTGGAAAGCGTTCTGGAGAAGCATGGGTTTCAGCACAGTCTTATATCTTTTTAGAACAAAGAACATACATTAAACTCACCCAGGATACATTTTCATCAAAGTTTCAAAGAGGTATTTAGTTGCAAATTAGTAGGTCAACATGACCCTGGATCTGGAAAGAGACTAATCCAGGTGTTACCTATAGGACGTAGGAGGGGAAGTATATGTTCTTATCTTAAGAGAGTGCATTCTTTAATGGTTAAGCAGATGTACAACGTAGCTTTGATAGGCCATAAATCAGCCTTTTTAGTTCACGTCGAATCAGTTTTGAACCGGAATAGTGAGCCCACATAACTCAATACGTGAAAATTTCATCAGACTTACGCATAATTAGTGCAACTTCAGTTAAACAAGCTGATATTTATAGGCTCTCCTCCCCAAAACCCTGCTAAAATGACAGTGAAGGATTGTAAAAGGGCTTATCTCCTACAGGAGCCAGGAGACATCAGTAGATGAGAGATTTCAACAAATTTTTAAGAAAGAGAAAGAGGATGGAGTAGCAAGAGGCAAATAAATTAGCAAAGTGGAGAAAGATATTGTTTAAAGTGTCTGCAGACCCCATGAAGGCACCAGATAGTGTGCAAAGTGGGGGTGAGGCACAGAGTGAAAATAGCTGAATGTTAGATCATAGGCCCTGTGATACAGTGATTTATAAGAAATATATATATTTGATCATTCAGATGACTGAAATATGTTTCTCATATATATTTGGTCTCATCCATAGTTCCTGGCTCACAACTCCCAAAACCCTTAGAATTGCCTAAGTGTAGAGAGTGATCAAGGTGTCTTTTTTATGATAATGATGCAAACTTTGGAAAGCATCTCTCAGGATGGGTGCTGGTTGCGAGAAACAATCACATTGCAAGTTTCAGTCCTACCTCTTGATTTCCAAGGTGGGTAGAGGGGCTTGAGGTTGAATCAATCACCAATGGCCAATGACTTAGTCAATCATGACTACCTAATGAAGTCTCCACAAAAACCCAAGGGGACAGCTCATTGGCCTTTTTTTCAGAGAGCTTCTTCGTTGGGAAACCAGAGGGCCTCCATATCTACCGTACTGGGCCCCAACCTCCATGAGGACAGAAGCTCCTTTTTCCAGGACCTCTCCCTATGTATCTCTTCATCTGGCTGTTGATTTGTATCCTTTACTATCCTTTGTAATAAGTTGGTAATCTAGTGAGTAAATGGGTTTTCTTGAGTTCTGTGAACTGTTCCAGCAAATAATTGAACCTGAGTTGGAAGGAGTCAATGGAATCTCCAGTTTGTAGCTGGTTGGTCAGAAGCACAGGTAACAACCTGGGCTTGTGACTGGCGTGTGAAGTGGAGGATGGTCTTGTGAGACTGAGTCCTTTACTGGTAGAATCTGATTCTACCTCTGGGCAGGTAGCGTCAGAGTTGAGTTGAATTCTCAGACACCCTGCTGGCTCTGAGAACTGCTTTTTGGTGTGGGGAAGCCTCCACGTACATGTTTGGATTGGTTCAGGAATGCTTTGCAGGCCCCTTCTTCCACCTCTTAAAGCAAGATGACCACCAACCCGAGCAGGAAACTGTACATTCAGTCTCTGTAGAAACTAAATCTGAAAGGCTCTTTACTTGGGGACACAGACCCTAAAGGGGCTGGTGATGTCCTGTGGAATTAAGAGTAAGTCTGCTCTATCGTATGACCTGGGAATCCCACTACTAGGTCTATACCCAAGAGAATTAAAAACATAAGTCCATACAAAAACTTATACACAAATGTTCGTAGCAGCTTTTTCATAATAGCCAAAAATGTGGAAATAACCCAAACGTCCAACAACTGATGAATAGATAAACAAAAAGTGGTATATTCATACAATGAAATATTATTTGGCCATAAAAAGGAATGAAGTACTGATACATGCTACAACGCGGGTGAACTCTGAAAGCATCATGCGAAGTGAAAGTAGCCAGTCACAAAGGTCCACTTACTATCTGATTCCATTTTTACGAAATGTTCAGAATAAGCAAACCCACAGAGACAGGAAGTAATTAGTGATTGCCAGGATCTACGAGGAGAGGAGAATTGTGTGTGTGTGGGGGGGGGGGAGGTTGACCACTAATAAATATGGGATTTCTTTTTGGGGTAATGAAAATGTTCTGGAAATAGATAGTAGTGATGGTTGCCTAACTCTGTGAAGATACTGAAAAGCATTGAGTTGTATACTTTAAAAGGGTATATTAAATGGAATGTGAATTATATCTCAATAAAAAAGAGAGAGTGAGAACCTATTAGATCCTCCACAATTTTAGCTTTGAGTCTAGAGAGCCAAAATAAGAGACTTTCAATTATGCAGCAATTTACAATAGTAAATGACTAGAAACAATAGAGATGTCCAGAAAAAGATTGGGTTAAAAAATATGATACATCATGCCAATGGAATGCAATGCAACTACTTAAATAACGTGAGAGAGATATATTCAATGACATAAAAATGTTGTCGTGATATATGACATAAAGAAAACAGATTGTAAAATATTATGTATATTCTTGTCTCATTTTGTAAGGAAAAATTATGTATGTATCTGTCTGGAAGTATAAATACCAAAATGTTAACCATGGGGCAAAAACAAAAAAGGAAAAAAAAAGAGTAAGTCTGTGTCCTGAACGGTGGAACCTCCAGCCCCCTTCCCTCACTCTGCTCCTAGGTCATAAGTGGCCCTCACCTCCCAAAACAGGAGAGACACATAAGCAAAATACAGACGAAAAACACGTAAGAACAGGGATTACTACAGGAAACAGAGAGTCCAGCAAGTAATCCTCTATGATCTTGTTGACACAAAATAACCAATAATCATTCTACAGATAAGAGAAATAAGGTGAGTTTTACCTGAGCCAGGGAGAGGATTATAGCCTGGAAAGGCCTTAGAAAATGTTCCAGAGAAATATAGTTTTCAGTACAGTCTTATATCTTTTTGGAATAATGAGCCTACATTAAACACACCCAGGATACATTTTCAAAGTTTTCCAAGAGGTATTTAGTTGCAAATTAGTAGGTCAACAAGACCCTGATGTCAGGAGACAGACTAATTCGGGCATTACCAATAAGGGTGTGACCAGCAGAGTATTACCAACGGGGGTTACTGGTTTTATAGGAGAGGAAGTCTGCATTCTTATTTTAATGGTTAAAGCAGATGTACAATGTACGTTTAATGGCCTTAAATGAAGCTTTTTTTTCTTTAGTTCATGCCAAATCAGAAAAGTTACCCCATATACCCCCGTATGTGAAAATTTGTTGTCATTTACTCCCCCCCTTTTTTTTTGAGGAAGATCAGCCCTGAGCTAACATCTGCTGCCAATCCTCATCTTTTTGCTGAGGAAGACTGGCCCTGAGCTAATATCCATGCCCATCCTCCTCTACTTTATATGTGGGACACCTGCCACAGCATGGCTTGCTGAGCAGTGCCATGTCTGCACTTGGGATCCGAACTGGCGAACCCCAGGCTGCTGAAGCGGAATGTGCACACTTAACCGCTGCGGCACTAAGCCGGCCCCACCTTTACCTCTTTTGATCCATAATATTTTGATAGAAAGCATTGATGATCAAAATTTTGTCCCTCAGTGCCAGGGTGGTTGCTGCCTGCCCTGGGTTCATCATGTCCCCCAATACTAGTTTTTTATTTTGTTGATTTTCCCAGTTATCCACATTGGGGGAAATAGTCAGACATAGTGGACAAGAGTAGAGGTATATATTAACAGGGGAAGCATTTCATAGGTTAGGTAATTTGTCAATTATTTTTAGATTATCGCAGGAACATTTACATGTGCTTTTACACGACTTCCTACAGTTACAGTTTTTATAACAATTATAGAACAGATAATTCAATACTTGAAATGATTAGCATAAAAATGAGTTCTTAGGCATAGTCTTAATCAGAAAAGGAAATTCGTTCAGGGTTGTAAGATTGACCAACCATCTCAAGTCGCTGAGCAGTCATTACTCTAGCCTGCATGCCAGTCTTACAACACTGAGTAAAGAAGATGATAATTAGTTAGAATATTATGCCTAAGACAAGAATTCTAAGGAGTAATAGAAATAGGAATTGTTGTGCCAGCCCCGGTGGCCTAGTGGTTAATAGCAGTGCTCTTTGCTCCAGTGGCCCAGGTTCACTTCCTGGGCACAGACCTACACCACTCTGCTAGTGGCCATGCTGTGCTGGCAGCCCACATGCTAAAAAAAATAGGGGATGATTGGCATAGATGTTAGCTCAGGGACAATCTTCCTCAGCAAAAAAAAATAAATAAATAAAAAATAAAATTGCAATCAGGATTGCAAAAGGGAGCCAATACCGGAAGGGAGCCAACTAAACAAATCAACACTAAGTGTTGGGTTGCTTAGGGCATTCACCTACTTTTTCATGTGCTTTAGCAGAGATGACACACTGGAAGATTCATCAGGTATAAAAACATAGCATTCAGTTTGAATGATTGCACACACACCACCTTGAGACAGAGTTAAAATATCTAAAGCCACTCTATTTTAAAGGGTAGCCTTTCTCATTAAAGATATTTCAGTATTTAATAAGGCTATTCCTGCTTGACTATCATTAAGAGCTTGTTGAGTAAATTTAGTCAGGGCTTCTATATGTGATACGACATCTTCTAGCCCCAAAAAAGGAACAAATATAGGAGCTAGGTGGTCATAGCAGTGAAACACTGAATGAGCCTGTCTGTCCTTAAGGAGAGGAGGATTGGCAATAGCTGTTAGTTCAGGGCAAATCCTTCCCTGTGCATCCGAGAGAACCCAGGATGCAGTATCCCAGCTATCCAGCCAGTAGCCAAGGCCAGAGATTTGCTCCACATAGCCATTGGGTTCACTTAGGAGCCACCCAGCAAATGCCTGGCCTTCAAGAACAGTATGTTCCAAACAACCACTTTCTTGAAGTATGATAGTATTGTGAAAACCTTAAATGGACAAAATTAGCTAAGCACTCCAAGAGTTTAAATCAGGAGATATAAGGTTAAGAATACTGGCCTGGTCTGGAGTCTTGGGACAGCTGTCTACAACAGATGCTGTCTTCTTCTCATCCTGATTTGGAGGTATTTCTCTTGGTCAGTTGAAATCAGGTGTCAGAAGCAGGAGTTGAAATCCACTCAGGTGGAGGAGAGGTTTTTTTGAGAAATGGGAATCCATGAGCCTATGCCCCTTAATTTTGCAGCACATGGACTGGTTAAAAGTACCTGCTATGGGGGCTGGCCCCGTGGCCGAGTGGTTAAGTTTGCGCGCTCCGCTGCAGGCGGCACAGTGTTTCGTTAGTTCGAATCCTGGGCGCGGACATGGCACTGCTCATCAAACCACGCTGAGGCAGCGTCCCACATGCCACAACTAGAAGAACCCACAACGAAGAATACACAACTATGTACCGGGGGGCTTTGGGGAGAAAAAGGAAAAAATAAAATCTTTAAAAAAAAAAAAGTACCTGCTATGGTTCTTTCCAATGGGGCTGCAGAGTCTCTTTTATTTGATGCCTCTTCCAACAAATAAGTTCTCCAGGTTGTAGTCCCGTGATCCTTAAGGTCTTCGTCTCCCAGGAGCTCTGGGTGAAAGGAATCAGCTACCAACCTTTCATTTCTTTTAAGCACCTCAGTGAGACCCTGGCAACAATGTCATATAGCTCCCTTAAGCAAAGTTGGTTCATACATTTCTTCTTCTAATTATCATTTCAAAAGGAGGTAGCCAATGTTTACTAAAAGGTGTAGGTCTAAGATTAAGAAGTACTAGTGGAAGAGCTGTTGGCCATGAGAGATTAAATGCTCCTGAAAGCTTTGCCAATTGAGTTTTGATTGTACCATTAGTTAAAATGTTACATTATTGGCCAAATGTCACAAATAGATTTAATCATTTGTCCGATGGGATGAGCTCCCCAGTCACTGAATAACTCAGTAGGAATTCCCTAAATAGGCATTACCTTTTCTAATAATTTACCTACTACTAAAGCTGTCGTTCTTCTGCAGGGAAAAGCCTAAAACCAATGTGAGAACACACAGATCATTACTAAGATAGTTATGTCCTTGAGAAGGTGGCATCTGAGCAAAGTTCAATTGCCATACCTCAAAGGGTCCCTTAGGAAGGGAATAGTGACCATGTGACCCATGAAGTGTCTTCCCGGGGTCATAGTTAGGATAAAGAGCATACACATAGTACAACGAACATATGTGTTACGAGCCACTGTGGGAGAAAGTTTCCAAAAATATTGTTTTCCACACAAAATCATCTTTTTCAGGTTCCCAGTGGGTACCTGATGCATATGCTGGAGCAGAGGCAATCATGATCCAATAGGCCCTATGGTTTGTTATCAGGCTGGAACCACATCTGCATGGTGACATCAAAAACTCCCCTTTTTGTTACCACTTTTCTTTCTCTTCTTCCTTGGTGATTTCTTGAGCCTGTAGAAGGAAGTCTTCCACTGGGTTAGCAGAGTTAATAGAAAGTAGTGGGCAGAGCCAGCCCTGTGGCCAAGTTGTTAAATCATGTGCTCTGCTTCAGTGGCCCAGCGTTTCACCAGTTCAGATCCTGAGCACAGACATGGCATTGCTCATCAAGCCATGCTGAGGCAGCGTCCCACATAGCACAACCGGAGGCACTCACAACTAGAAATACAACTATGTACTGAGGGGCTTCATGGAGAAAAAGAAGAAGAAGAAAAAGAAATAGTGGGCATTCTCAAGGCTGGACACGACATCCAACTTGATAATGTCCTTGCTTATCCTTTAATTAAGACCCATCTGTAAACCAAATTAGATAATAGAATGCAGTCAAGGTGTTTTCCTCCTCTGGTGCTGGGAACAGGGTAGCAGGGTTAAGATAGTGGATAATATTTACCTACACGGTATAACCTAAGAAGATTTATCATCATTTACTTAACAATGCTTCCCATGCAATTTAGCATACCAAACAAGCCTCATTCATTCAGTATCTCCCTCTTTATAAGAAGAGAGAACAAATTTCTTTGAGAAGTCCCAGGGGCCCTCTGAAAATTCTCAGAGAAATTTAAGTCAAAATAAAGACTTCATTTAGGATTTTAATTTTGGGGAGATTGTCAAAAATTTCAAAAGGCTTTAAAACACTTGGTCAAACAAGATCAAGTATCTGCTGATCTTGGGTTGCTCTGAAACATTGGTTGCTGTGAAATAATGCTTAGTTATCCATTTAGGCAAAGAGATAACAGATGCTGAAGGCAAACAGTTAAAGAAAACACCTTAGTTCTTTTAATAGAGAGATTTCAGCCTCTAGAACACAGGAAATTATTGACAACATAGTGGTTAAAGTTCAGTGCGCTCTGCTTCGGTGGCCCAGGTTCAGCTCCTGGGCGCAGAACCACACCACTCGTCTGTCAGTAGCCATGCTCTGGTGGCAGCTCACATAGAAGAACCAGAAGAACTTGCAACTACACACAGTTATGCACTGGGGCTTTGTGGGGGAAAAGAAAGAAAAAAGGCAGAAGATTGGCAACAGATGTTAGCTCAGGGCAAACCATTCCCTGTTAAAAAAAAAAAAAACACAACAACTTCATGAGACATTACACAAAATCAGCCATCATTCTAAGCTGTTTTGCTGACAAATTTTGTGACAGATATATGAGCTTATTTGACTAATAAACCCAAGCTGTGTGTCTGTGTGATATCCAATGCTGATAAGTTTGAGGACATGCCTATTTCAATCAAACCAGCAAACTTAAACAAGCTTTTGTTTACCAAAGATTGTTTCACATCATGTTAACTTGAAAGACATTTGAGTTAGTTTCTATCACATTTAGAAATACTTTACATATTTCTACAAGACAATTAAAGAGCTCCTTCAGAAATTATACCATCCAGAGGTAGAAAAATATCACAATATATAGGCACACACAAACACACAGACAGATGCAATGAAGATTTTATAGCCTTAGTTTTAAAATGTTTCCTTAGATTTTTGGCAAGGGTACTTTCATAGAAGTCTGCATCTCTAAAAGCTTTCTTTCCTGTTTTTTTTTCTTCCGGTGTTAGGAATCTGGGATGATCTAGATAATAGCTCCTGGAAAGGTCACAAATTTTTGAGATTAACAGGAGAATGTTAGTTACTTATCAATGGACTGACACGCCCATCCAATTACATTTTCCTTAATTTGCTTATTTCCCTCTGGGTACTTAGTTACATCTTAATTTCAGGAAGAAGGTCTAAAAAAATTCCTCTCAGGCTCTGAATATCAGGTTCCAATTTGGCTGCATTTCTGATCATAAGTTACTAAATCCTTTCAAATACCTTGTCAGGTTTTAGCTGGGACAAACAACAATTATTCATGGCAGCATTAAACAACTCTATTAATTTTTAATTTTAGTTTCCCCCTGACTGTTTAAGGGTATCAGTTTCCCAGAAACTCTCTCAGAGTCTCGTTAACCCTGGGAGGGGCTCATATTAGGTCCTCCTATGCAGGCAGATTATGAGGGTGTCCTTAAAGCCATTACTTAATAAGTGCACTTCTTAAATGATCTTACCTAATTGGAACTTTCCTTCTAATGGCCTATGTGCAAGTTTTGGAGGCTCAAAGGAGCCTCAAAGTGGCCTTTGTAATTTAAAATTATCCCAGATTATCTTGATCCAAGGATCCAGACATTTACATTTATCCCCATTTTGTTAAGCACTTGCAAGTATCCACTCCATCATATGTATTGTACACGAAGCCTGCCAGAGTTCCATGGGAAGGTTGCCTGTTCAGGAACTGATCAACTTTTAGAAGTGTGATTTTCCATTTTCTTTTAGTTTCTTTTTACTATAAAGTCTGAACAATTCCTAAGGACAGTGTAGTGGGTCAAGAGTGTGCTGTTTATGAGTGTCACTCCCTAAAAAAGTCATGAACACTCTCTTACATGTCTCGTTTTCTCCCACCAGCAGTCTAAAACTAGCAGGGGTGCTTGGAGCACATGGAAGATGAACCCCCATATGCACATCCCTGGATAAGCCATCAATTAGTTAAAGTGAATGATCGTGATGGAATTCCCTATGGGACCACTGCATGTTGAGGCTCAACCTCAGACACTCCCACTAGGCTCTCAGTCACCTGAGAACACATTATGACTGAGGGAGCTGATGTCCCTTCTCTTTGGAGCTGAAGGAGTTTTCAGTCTCTCATTTTGTTGTTAAACAATTTGTTCAGACTTTATAGACATGATTCTTTCCAATTTAAAGCAAAATTAAAAGGGTCAGTTTGTCCCATCATCCCAAAGTTCCCCCCAGGCTCCCTTGGCCTAGGAAATTCCCCCTAGGTTCCTCTTACCTAGGAAATGTACTGGTACCCCCTTAAGACACTTAGTCATAAGACTTGAAATAGCTCAAGTAAAAGTCAGGACCTACAACTTAAATAAGGAGGTCTGGGATTCACAAGAACTCACTGGGGGGCACCTGAAGAGTGCCATGAAGCTGGGGGGGCTCAATGGGCCCACCTGGTACCAAGCGCTGGTTCAAAGTAGACTCCAGGTGGTCTCTAGTGGGTTTCCCTGAAATCCTGTCTACTACGCCAAGAAATTTTGACACAAAATAACCAATAACCATTCAATGATAAGAGAAATAAGGTGAGTTTTACTTGAGCAAGAGTGAGAATTATAACCCAGGAAGGCCTTAGAAAGCATTCCAGAGAAGCATGGTTTTCAGTATAGTCTTACATCATTTTAGAACACAGAGCATGTTAAACACACTCAGGATACATTTTCAAAGTTTCAAAAAGAGATTTAGCTGCAAATTAGCAGGTCAACATGACCTTGATGTCAGGAGGCGGACTAATCCAGGCATTAGCAATGAGGTATTACCAGTAGGGTGTTACCAATAGGGCATTACTGGCTTTTTACAGGGGGAAGTGTGCATTCTTATTTCAATGGTTAAAGCAGATGTACAACGTATGTTTGATAGGCCTTAAATCAGGCTTTTTTATTTAGTTCAAGCTGAATCAGTTTCAAATCAGAATAGTTACCCCATATACCCCCAATATGTGAAAATCTCTTGTCAATCGCAAAGAATTTGAGAGGAAATAGTCTCATTTTGGCAAGACAACTCAAAAAAAGATGCAAGAAGGCAAAGAAGGATTCTAAGGCCACAGAAGGAGATGATAAGCAGGCTGGCCCAGTTCAGAAAGAAAGGAAGAAAAAAAAATACCAATATTATAGAGATAAATACCCTGTTAGAATCAATAAAAACTGGAATAAACACAACTGAAAAGTTTTCTGAATGAATACAATTGAGAACACAAATGAAAACAAAATGAAACAGAAACAAAGCATTGTAAAAATATTTAGAGGAAAGATGATTAACATGGAAGATGTACAAAGGCTACAAATGCAGATGCAAAGGTTAAAATAAGAAAGACATATAAAAAAAAAAAAGACATACAGAAAATGTATACTTGGTGTTCCTAAAGTACAAGACACAATAAATGAAACAGAAAAATATTCACAGATGTTATAGAAGAAAACTTTGCTGAAATAAAGATTCAGATATGCAGATTGAAAGAACAGATCATATCCCAGGAAAAAACTGACAGTAATTGATCATAGCAAGGCCTGTGAGTTTTTCTCCAGTATTTTTTCTCCCTTCTTCCATAATAGTAATTAATATTTTTAGCTGGATATATGGTCACCCAAAATGAAGACTATATTTCCCAGTATTCCTTGCAGTTAGGCAGGATCATCTGATCAAGTTCCGTCCAACGGAATGTGAGCAAAAGATTAATATGTGCAACTTCTGGGTAAATCCTTAAAGGGAAGGAATGTGCTCTTCCCTTTTGCTTTTCCCCTTCCTATTGGCTAAAATATGCATCTTGGTCTATGTGGACAAGGACAACCCCCTAGGACTGGTATAGCAACAAAATAGAAAGACCCTGAACCCCTGAGGATTTTGTGAGAGCTTTGCTGCTATATCTATTTATATCATTAAATGATAAACAAATAAATTTCTCCCTTGTAAAGCCACTGTTATTTTGAGTTTCCATCTGAATTTATATCTGAAATAATACACTGATTAAGGCATATATTAGTGAAGTTGCTGAATTTCAGAGATAAAGAATCTTAAGTGTGTCCAAGTAGAAGAAGCAAGTCATGTACAAAGAATAAATATCAGTTAACCTTAGGCTTTCCTCAAAGCAACACTCCATTTCAGAAGACAAAAGAGCAATGTCTAGAAAGACCTGAGGGAAAGAACAACTGAAGAATTTTTACCCAATTTGCCCTTTAAGTATAAAGACGCAGACCTTTTGAAGCATGCAAGAATCCATGAGACCTATATGAAAAATAGAATATTTAATGACAAAATTCCACCAATGAAGGGATGACTCCAAAAAAAGGAATGGAGAAGTCATGATAAAAGAACAATAATGAGCACCAGATCCATTTAAATCAGAATCAACCAGACAATTGTGGTTAAAAAATGGAATGTAAATATTAACCTTTCCAATGTGAAAATGATATAACCAACACAATTAGAATGAGGAGGCAAGGAGAGAGAAAATGGGAGAAAGTGTGTGCATTAATTTCCTCATGTTTCTTGGCTGGAAGCCAATAGATATTGCCTAAAGTTGAAACATGCTATTTTTAAAAATGACTCAAAACTCTTAATGTAATCCTGTCTTCATAATTTAAAGGGTTGTATTTAGGAACCTGTATTACTTGGTGTCAAGAAATATTTTCTGAAGTTCAAGAATTCCTTCAAGTTTTTCCTCCTGATAAATTTCATGCTTTTGTTTAAAAGAAAATCGTGGGGCCCAGGCCCATGGCCTAGTGGTTAAAGTTCCACTTGCTCCACTTTGGCGGCCTGGGTTTACGGGTTCGGATCCTGGGCACAGACCTACTCCACTCACCAGCCACGCTGTGGCAGTGTCCCACATACAAATTAATAGAGAACGGGACTGCCCAGTGGCACAGTGGTTAAGTTCACATGTTCCGCTTCGGTGGCCTGGGGTTTGCCGCTTCAGATCCCAGGTGCATGCCTATGCACCACTTGTGAAGCCATGTGGTGGCAGGTGTCCCCACATATAAAGTAAAGGAAAATGAGCATGGATGTTAGCTTAGGGCCAGTCTTCCTCAGCAAAATAAGAGGAGGATTGGTGGCAGATATTAGCTCAGGGCTAATCTTCCTCAAAAAAAAAACAAAACCAAAACCAAAGAAACCAAACAAATAGAGGAAGATTGGCACAGATGTTAGATCAGGGCTAATCTTCCTCAGGCAAAAAAAAGAGGATTGGCAAGGGACGTTAGATCAGAGCAACTCTTCCTTAGCAAAAAAAAAAAAAAAAAAAAAATGTGATCCCATTTTTTGAAATGCTGTTATGGATATGTCCATTCTCTGTAAAACTATTTCTCTTTTTCACCTACACACACACACATACATGCACACACACAAACACATGCTTTCTTTCATTTTCATCCTTACTTGTATATTTGCATATAGAAACACCTAGAATGATGGTCCCTAACTGTCAAGGGTAAACTGTCTCTGATGGCAGAATTGAGATCAAATTTATTTTTGGTTCTTACTTTTCTTTCTGACAATTTTTGGCATGCTTCAAATTTTTCTAATACAGTAAAAGTTCAATAACCAAGCATAGATCAGATTTAGAACATGAAAGATTATTACATTTTCTGGGTATTAGTCTATTGCTATTTCAAGGCATTGTAACTTCACAAATCTATTTGTAATGTACTTCTTGAATCTGTTCTTTGCCTTAAGCATATAATGATTTAAGTAATTCTTTTTTTTTTTTTAAAGCAATCCTGGGAAAAAAGGAACAAAACGGGAGGCATTCAATCCCTGACTTCAAAGCATACTACAAAGCTACAGTAATCAAAACAGCATGGTACTGGTACAAAAACAGGTGCACAGATCAATGGAACAGAATTGAAAGTCAATAAATGAAATCAGATATCTATGGACAGCTAATCTTCAACAAAGGAGCTGAGAGCATACAATGGAGAAAGGAAAGTCTCTTCAACAAGTGGTGCTGGGAAAACTGGAAGGCCACATGTAAAAGAATGAAAATTGACCATTCTTTTTCACCATTCACCAAAATAAACTCAAAATGGATCAAAGACCTAAAGGTGAGACCTGAAACCATAAGGCTTCTAGAAGAAAACGTAGGCAGTACACTCTTTGATATCAGTATTAAAACGATCTTTTGGGACACCATGTCTTCTCAGAGAAGGGAAACCAATAGAAAGAATAAACAAATGGGACTTCATCAGACTAAAGAGCTTCTTCAAGGCAAATGAAAACAGGATTGAAACAAAAAAACAACCCACTAACTGGGAAAAAATATTTGCAAGTCATATATCTGACAAAGGCTTAATATCCATAATATATAAAGAACTCACACAACTCAACAACAAAAAATCAAACAACCCGATCAATAAATGGGCTGGAGACATGAACAGACATTTCTCCAAAGAAGATACATGGATGGCCAATAGGCACATGAAAAGATGCTCATCATCGCTGATCATCAGGGAAATGCAAATCAAGACTACACTAAGATATCACCTTACACCCATTAGAATGACAAAAATATCTAAAACTAATAGTAACAAATGTTGGAGAGGTTGCGGAGAAAAAGGAACCCTCATACACTGCTGGTGGGAATGCAAACTGGTGCAGTCACTATGGAAAACAGTATGGAGATTCCTCAAAAAATTAAAAATAAAACTACCATACGATCCAGCCATTTCACTACTGGGTATCTATCCAAAGAGCTTGAAGTCTGCAATTCCCAAAGTCCTATGCACCCCAATGTCCATTGCAGCATTATTTACAATCGCCAAGACATGGAAGCAACCTAAGTGCCCATCAACAGATGAACGGATAAAGAAGATGTGGTATATATATACAATGGAATACTACTCAGCTGCAAAACAGAACAAATTCATCCCATTTGTAATCACATGGATGGACCTTGAGGGAATTATGTTAAGTGAAATAAGCCAGTTAGAGAAGGATAATCTCTATGACTCCACTCATATAAGTAAATTAAAAATGTGGACAAAGAGAACAGATTAGTGGCTACCAGGGGAAAGGTGGGGTGAGGGGTGGGCACAAAGCGTGAAGTGGTGCACCTACAACACGAATGACAAACATTAATGTACAACTGAAATTTCACAAGATTGTAACCTATCACTAACTCAATTAAAAAAAAAAGATTTCATTTTTTTCCTTTTTCTCCCCAAAGCCCCCCAGTACATAGTTGTATATTCTTCGTTGTGGGTCCTTCTAGTTGTGGCATGTGGGACGCTGCCTCAGCGTGGTTTGATGAGCAGTGCCATGTCCGCACCTAAGATTCGAACCAACAAAACACTGGGCCACCTGCAGTGGAGCGTGCGAACTTAACCACTCGGCCACAGGGCCAGCCCCTACGTAATTCTTAAACTAAAATAGTACCCTCTAGTTCTATTACAGTCATGTGCCGCATAAAGACATTTTGGCCAACAGACTGCGTATGCAATGGTGGTCCCACAAGGTTAGTACCATATGGGCTAGGTGTGTGGTAGGCTCTAATATCTAGGTTTGTGTAAGTACGCTCTATGATGTTTGCACAACGACGAAATCGCCTGACACATTTCTCAGAACATATCCTCATTGTTAAGCAATGCAAGACTATGTATTATAAATGTAATTGGCTATAGAAAAAGCACACTAATAATTCAATACGTGAAAATACAATGCACAATGCAGATTATAATTCAGTATGCAGCAGATGCACTACCTATGTGGAGTTGATCTGAAAGTGAAATAATTGCTTGCAGGAGGTTTGTATGCAGCACGCCCTTTGTCTTTAAAGAGGTATATTTATTAACAATTTAGAAAAACTACTGTATTTGTAACTTGAACTGAAATTTCTTTTTATTATCTAGAGCTTTCATAGTATGCACAATAATTTAACTTAAATTTCTGTACTGTTCAAAACTTAACCTAAAGAGTTTACTCTGTAATAGAAAGAAAATTCACATGTTCACACACCCACTCAAAATATACCTTAAAATGACTGTGGTAGATGTTCATGGCTGAATGGAATTCCATCAGATGAATTTACTTGAAAATTCTCAATTGTTAGACAGTAAGGTCATTTCTAATATTTTGCTAATGTATAAATAGTTTGCTTACATCCTTAATTATTTCTTTGGGATAGATTTCTATAAGAATCCCTAGGTCAAGGGAATGTATATTCCCAAGGTGTTTCATATTTATTGCCAAGTTGCCTTCTAGAAAGGCCTAACTAATTACACATTCCACCTACAGTTTGGGAGAGAAAATTCTTGCCTCCCTACATCCTCACTATCATGGGGTGTTATTCTAGGCCAGATGAACTCTGAACTTTCTTCTCAGGTGCCTAGAGAAAAGCCTTCACTAACTAAAGACTTTAACTACTATGTACCTCCCTAGAGACCGGTTGGTGGGGGCAGCACCTTGGACCTTCTAAAGAAGCCTTGGTGCAGCCCAGCATCCAAGTGACTACGCCAAAATGGCCCGATCTAGCCCTTATTCCCATGCTTTGCTTTGCCATTCATCAACAATTTTCTCTAGACTCTGCTTCTTGAAGTTGTCTCCAGATAGTGCATGCTTTTGTCTGACCCCATATTGTGTTTAAATTGCTCAATTTGTACCCCTCCCAACCAGATGTGAGTTCCATGAGGGCGGCAAGCACATCTGTCTTTGCCACCACTGAACTCCCAGTGCCAAGAGCAGTGCTCGGCATGTCATAGCACATTGATTAAGGGAACTGTTGGAAGAGACTGAGAATCAGAAGCCACTGAGGGGTTAACTAGACACCTCAGAGTCCACTAGTTGTCTCTGCCTTTTCCTCACTCTCCACATCCAACCTGTGAAAAGCAAACTTTTGTCTCTGAAAATCATTCCCTCTACCCCATCCCCATGTGCTCCCCTGTCGACTTTAGCTCCTTAGTCCATATTACTTGAACAATTAGTTTGCCCCTTAGTCATTTTGCTTCCCTCGTCCCCCGACCTTAGTTCATTTTTTCTCCCATTCTATGGTTCTCTTTTGAACATAAGGGTCTGATCCCATGATACCTCTGCTTACAAACCTCAAGCTTTCCCATTCCTTCCAAAATCACCAACCTCCTTTCAGTGGCGTTTATTGGACCCTTCACCACCTTATTTTGGCCTTATCTCCTACCAGGACTCTGAAAACCCTATTTTAAAGACGTGTGTCACTGTCTCTGTGAATCTTTCTCTCTCTCTAGACAGAACTCATTGCTACCTCAGTTCTCCCCCCACAATTCTTTCTTCACATCTTTATAAAATGGCTTTTTTAATGGTATGATATTCAGTTAATTATTGATGCTTTCCTAAAATTTGTGAAATCTTTCAGGGAAAGGACTGTGTCATCTTCATCTTTGTGTTTCTTGGCCCCAGAAGCACCTGCCACATAGCGAGGGCTTGTAGCAGAAACTGCTAGTTGTCTACCTCAGCATTCATTCATGATCCCATTTTGGGTAGCAATGTACCCAGCTAAAAGATAACATTTCCCAGATTCCTTTGTAGCTCAATGTGTCCATGTAATTAAGTTCAGGATGTTAAAATGTAAGCAGGGAGAGTAACATCAGCATCATGGCAGAATAAGCTGTTCCCTTAGTCTCTTCCCCCAAGTTACAACCAAGCAGACATTCATTAACCAACAGAGGATTCCCTACAAAGCACAACGGGACATCTGAGAGACCCACACAGCCATACATCTGAAGGTGGGGGTACTGGATCCCCAGGAAACAGTGGAAGGAGGAGAGCAGACCCCCTTCTTCTCCCCAGCAGCGATCTAGGTCGTGGGTCCTCACACAGCAGCTGGTGCATGACTACAAGAGGAGGCAGGGGAGCAGGCAGGCCTGCATGTGAACACTTCCACTTTTGGAGTTGCAGTCCAGCCTGCAGGAATGTTCCACACCGAATGGTGTGGCTCAACCAGCACATGGGCACCCCCACCAAAAGCAGCAGCCCAGGTGAACCACCCATGAGTGCAGAGCAGGCCCATGTGTGCAAAAGACAGCCCTCCCCTCCCATCTAGTGCACTAGCTTGGCCAGTCTGGCCAAGGCAGCAGTTCTGCACCAGAGCACTTGAGCATGCATGATGCATGTGTGACCCACCAAACAGCTGCAGCCAGTAGGCAAATGCAAATGATCCCTAGTCACACAACTTCCAGCAGACGCAGTGCGTTCAGAAAACACAGCTCCTGCTCGCCTCCCCCCACCCCCCACAGAGGTGGTAGGTGGAATCTGCAACTTGATGCTACCACTATGTGGTGGCAAAAGATTGCTTCATCATATGGACAGCTAATCTTTGACAAAGGAGCAGAGGGCCTACAATGGAGAAAAGAAAGTTTCTTCAACAAATGGTGCTGGAAAAACTGGACAGCCACGTGCAAAAGATTGAAAATTGACCATTCTTTTTCACCACACACCAAAATAAACTCAAAATGGATCAAAGACCTAAAGATTAGGCCTGAAACAATAAGTCTTCTAGAAGAGAATATAGGCAGTACACTCTTTGACATCAGTTTCAAAAGAATCTTTTCGGACACTATAACTCCTCAGTTGAGGGAAACAATAGAAAGAATAAACAAATGGGACTTCATCAGACTAAAGAGCTTCTTTAAGGCAAGGGAAAACAGGATTGAAACAAAAAAACAGCTCACTAACTGGAAAAAAATATTTACAAGCCACTTATCAGACAAAGGGTTAATCTCCATAATATACAAAGAACTCACACGGCTTAACAACAAAAAAACAAACAACCCGATCAAAAACTGGGCAGAGGACATGACCAGACATTTCTCAAAAGAAGATATAAATATGGCCAATAGACACATGAAAAGATGTTCATCATCGCTAATCATCAGGGAAATACAAATCAAAACTACACTAAGATACCACCTTACACCCGTTAGATTGGCAAAAACATCCAAAACCAAGAGGGACAAATGTTGGAGAGGTTGTGGAGAAAAAGGAACCCTCATACACTGTTGGTGGGAATGCAAACTGGTACAGCCACTATGGAAAACAGTATGGAGATTTCTCAAAAAGTTAAAAATAGAAATACCCTATGACCCAGCCATCCCATTACTGGGTATCTATCCTAAGAACCTGAAATCAGAAATCCCAAGAGTCCCTTGCACCCCTATGTTCATCGCAGCATTATTTACAATAGCCAAGATGTGGAACCAACCTACATGCCCAGAAACTGATGATTGGATAAAGAAGATATGGTATATATACACAACGGAATACTACTCAGCCATAAAAAAAGACAAAATTGGCCCATTTGCAGCAACGTGGATGGACCTCGAGGGTATTATGTTCAGCAAAATAAGCCAGTCAGAGAAAGACGAACTCTATATGACTCCACTCATAGGTGGAAGTTAACATATTGACAAGGAGATCTGATCGGTGGTTACCAGGGAAAAGGGGGGGTGGGGGGAGGGCACAAAGGGGGAAGAGGTGTACCCACAACATGACTAACAATAATGTACAACTGAAATCTCACAAGGTTGTAATCTATCATAACATTAATAAAATAAATAAATAAATAAATAAGTAAAAAAAAGAAAACCAAAAAAACTTCAAAAAAAATTAAATTATGTAAACTTACAATAAAATTGATTTTATTAAAGATCAAAAACAAAAAAGATCGCTTCATCAAACACTGTGAAGAACTACATTAATGCTCCAGAGCAGAAAGAAAATGACAAGTCTCCAGAAACCAATCCTGAAGTCACAGAAATTTACAATCTAAATGACAGAGAATTCAGGGGCTGGCCCAGTGGCATAGTGGTTAAGTTTGTGTGCTCTGCTTCTGTGGCCCGGGTTTCACCAGTTTGGATTCCAGGTACGTACTAATACACCACTTATCAAGTCATGCTGTGGCAGGCGTCCCACATATAAAAAGTAGAGGAAGATGAGCATGGATGTTAGCTAATCTTCCTCAAAAAAATACAATAAAATAAATGACAGAGAATTCAGAATAGTTGTCATAAAGAAACTCAATGAGTGGGGCCAGCCCCACAGCATAGTGGTTAAGTTTGGTGCTCTGCTTTAGCAACCTGGGTTCTCAGGGGCCGGCCTGGTGGTGCAGTGGTTAAGTTTGCATGTTCCACTTTGGTGGCCCAGGGTTCGCCAATTCGGATCCTGGGTGCAGACATGGCATCAGTTGGCACACCATGCTGTGGTAGGTGTCCCACATATAAAGTAGAGGAAGATGGGCATGGATGTTAGCTCAGGGCCAGTCTTCCTCAGCAAAAAGAGGAGGATTGGCAGCAGTTAGCTCAGGGCTAATCTTCCTCAAAAAGAAAAGAAAAGAAAAGAAAACTCAGAAAGGTAGTTCAATGGACTCAGGAATAAAATTAATGAGCAGAAATAATTCTTCACCAAAGAGATTGAAACTCTAAAAAAGAAGCCAGACAAATTCTGGAGGTGGAGAACACAATGAATGAGATTAAAAAATAGTCTACAAACCTTAAAAAACATAGCTGACGCTATGGAGGACAAAATTCATAATTTAGAGGACAGAAACATAGAAATGCTTCAGGTGGAGGAGGAGAGAGAACTAAGACAAAAAAAAAAAAAATGAAGAAACTCTCCATGAAATATCCAACTCAGTTAGGAGATGTAACATAAGGATTATAGGCACTCCAGAGGGAGAAAGGAGCAGAGAGCTTATTCAAAGAAATAGTAGCTGAGAACTTCCCAAACCTGGGGGAGAAACTGGACTTACAAGTATATGAAGCCAATAGAACTCCTAAATACATCAATGCAAAAAGATCTTTTCCAAAGTGTATAATAGTAAAACTGGAAAAAGTCAATGACAAAGAAAAAATTTTAAGGGTGGCAAGGCAGAAGAGAATAATCTACAAAGGAACTCCATTAGGCTTTCAGCAGATTTCTCATCAGAAACCTTACAGGCTAGGAGAGATCGGAATGATATATTCAAAATACTGAAAGACAAAAACTTTCAACCAAGAATACTCTATCCAGAGAAACTATCCTTCAGGTACAATGGAGAAATAAAAGCTTTCCAAGATAAACAAAAGCTGAAGGAGTTCATCACCAGCAGACCTTCATTACAAGAAATGATCAAGGATGACCTCGTACCTGAAACAAAGATGCAAAGGTTTACAAAGCCTTGAGCAAGGAGGTAAACAGACAGATAAAATCAGAAAGTTGAGGCTCTCTTCAGAATATGTTAGCAAACACTTATAACATAAGAGATAAAGAGAAGAAAAGTGTCAAAAATAATTATAAAAACTTCATTTTAATCACAAACTCACAACACAAAACAGAATAATTTGTGACAACAATAACTTAGAAGGGGAAGAGGGAGGGGATGGAACCTGCTTAGGCTAACGGAGACAAGAGACTATCAGAAAATGGGCTATCTCATTTATGAGATCTTTATACAAACCTCACGGTAACCACTAAACAAAACATCAGAGCAGAAACACAAATCATAAATAAAGAGAAAATTGAGAAAACCATCACAGAAAACCACCAAACTGAGATGGCAGTCAGAAATACAAGGGAAGAGAAACAAGGGAAATATAGGACAACCAGAAAACAAGAGATAAAATGGCAGTATCAAGCCCTCATCTATTAATAATCTAAGTGTAAGTGGATTGAATTCTCCAATCAAAAGACACAGAGTGGCTGGATGGATTAAAAAACAAGACCCAACAATATGCTGCTTCCAGGAAACACATCTCAGCTCTGAAGACAAACACAGGTCAGAGTGAAGGGATGGAAGATGATACTAAAGCAAATAACAAGCAAAAGAAAGCAGGTGTTACCATACTTATATCAGACAAAGCAGACTTGAAGATAATAAAGACAATGAGAAACAAACAGGGGCAGTATATAATGATGAAAGAGAGATCCCACCAAGAGGACATAACACTTATGAATATGTATACATGTAACACAGGAGCACAAAAGTATATAAAGCAACTATTAACAGACCTAAAATGAGAAACTAACAGCAGCACAATAATAGTAGTGGACTTCGACATCCCGCTTACATCAATGGATAGATCATCCAAACAGAAAGTCAACAAAGAAATAGTGGATTTAAATGAAACACTTGAACAGATGGACTTAATAGATATATATAGAACATTCCATCCAAATGCAGCAGAATACACACTCTTCTCAAGTACATATGGAACATTCTCAAAGATAGACCATATGTTGGGAAACAAGACAAACCTCAATAAATTTAAGAAGGTTGAAATCATATCAAGCATCTTTTCCAACCACAATGCTATGAAACTAGAAATCAACTACAAGAAAAAAGTTTGGAAAGTCACAAATATGCGAAGACTAAATAACATGCTACTGTACAACCATTGGATTAATGGAGAAATCAAAGGAAAAATTTAAAAATACCTGGAGACAAATGAAAATGAAAATACATCACACCAACTCTTACGGGATGTGGCAAAAGTGGTTCTAAGAGGGAAATTCATAACAATACAGGCCCACCTAAACAAACGAGAAAAATCTCAAATAACTAACCTTAAACTACACCCAACAGAACTAGAAAAAGAATAACTAACAAAGCCCAAAGTCAGCAAAAGGAGGGAAATAATAAAAATTAGAGCAGAAATAAATGAAATAGAGACTAAAGAAACAGTAGAAAAGATCAATGAAACTAAGAGCTGGTTCATTGAGAAGATAAACAAAATTGACAAACCCTTAGCCAGACTCACTAAGAAAAAAAGAGAGAAGCCTCAAATAAATAAAATTAGGAATGACAGAGGAGAAATTACAATGGATACCACAGAAATATAAAGGATTATAAGAGAATACTATGAAAAACTATATGCCAACAAATTGGATAACCTAGAAGAAATGGGTAAATTCTCAGATCCATACAACCTCCCAAAAGTGGATCAAGAAGAAATAGAGGATCTGAATAGACCAATCATAAGTAAAGAGACTGAAACAGTAATCAAAAACCTCCCAAAAAACAAGTCTAGGACCAGATGTCTTCTCTGGAGAATTCTACCAAACATTCAAAGAAGATTTAATACCTATCCTTCTCAAACTATTCCAAAAAATGGAAGAAGATGGAATGCTTCCTAACTCTTTCTCTGGGGCCAACATCAACCTGATACCAAAACAAGACAAGGTCAACACAAAGAAGGAAAATTACAGACCAATATTGCTGTTGAAGCTAGATGCAAAGATCCTCAACAAAATATTGGTAAACTGAATACACCAATACATTAAGAAGATCATACACCATGATCAAGTGGGATTTATATCAGGGACACAGGGATGGGTCAACATCCACAAGTCAATCAACGTGATATACCACATTAACAAAATGAGGAACAAAAACCACATTGTCATCTCAACAGATGCAGAGAAAACATTTGACAAGATCCAAAAGCCGTTTATGATAAAAACTCTCAATAAAATGGGTATGGAAGGAAAGTACCTCAATATAATAAAGACCATATATGACAAACCCACAGCTGACATCATACTCAATGGGGAAAACTGAAAGCCATCCCTCTGAAAACAGGGACAAGACAAAGGTGTCCACTCTCATCACTCTTATTTAACATAGTACCAGAGGTTTTGGCCAGAGCAATTAGGCAGGAAAAATAAATAAAAGGAATACAAATAGGCAAGGAAGAAGTGAAACTCTTGCTGTTTTCTGACATGATCTTATATATATAAAACCCTAAGAAATCTATCAGAAAGCTACTAGAAGTAATCAACAATTACAGCAAAGTTTCAGGGTAAAAAATCAACTTACATAAATCAGTAGCATTTCTATACTCCAATAACGAACTAACAGAAAGAGAACTCAAGAATACAATCCCATTTAAAATCACAATAAAAGGAATAAAATATCTAGGAGTAAATTTAACCAAGGAAATGAAAGACCTATACCTTGAAAACTATAAGACATTATTGAAAGAAATTCAAGAAGATATGAAGAAATGGAAAGATATTCCATGCACATGGATTGGAACAATAAACATAGTTAAAATGTCCATATGACCTAAAGAAATCTACAGATTCAATGCAATCCCAATCAGAATCCCAATGATATTCTTCACAAAATAGAACAAAGAATACTAAAATTCGTATGGAACAACAGAAGATCTCTAACAGCCAAAGCAATCCTGAGAAAAAAGAACAAGCCTGGAGGCATCACAATATCTGACTTCAAAATATGCTACAAAGACGCAGTAATCAAAACAGCATGGTACGTGCACAAAAACAGACACACAGATCAATGGAATAGAATTGAAAGCGCAGAAATAAAATCACAAATCTATGGACAGTTAATCTTCAACAAAGGAGCCAAGAACATACAACGGAAAAAGGAAAGTCTCTTCAATAAATGGTGTTGGGGAAACCGGACAGCCACAAGCAAGAGAACGAAAGTAGAACATCATCTTACACCATATACAAAAATTAACTCAGAAGGGATCAAAGACTTGAACATAAGACCCGAAACCATAAAACTCCTAGAAAAAAATATAGGCAGTACATTCTTTGACATCAGTCTTAGCAGCATCTTTTCAAATACCATATCTACTCAGGCATGGGAAACAAAAGAAAAAAATAAACAAATGGGACTACATCAGACTAAAGAGCTTCTGCAAGGCAAAGGAAACCAGGAACAGAACAAAAAGACAACTCACCAACTGGGAGAAAATATTTGCAAATCTTATATCTGACAAGGGGTTCATTTCCAAAATATATAAAGAACTCATACAACTCAACAAAAAAAAAACCCGATCAAAAAACAGGCAGAGGATATGTACAATTTTCCAAAGAAGATATACAGATGGCCAACAGGCACATGAAAAGATGTTCAACATCATTAATCATTAGGGAAATGCAAATCAAAACTACGAGATATCACCTTATACCTGTTAGAATGGCTATAATTACCAAGACAAAGAACAACAAATACTGGAGAGGTTGTGGAGACAAGGGAACCATCTTACACTGATAGTTGGAATGCAAATTGGTGCAGTCACTATGGAAAACAGTGTGGAGATTTCTCAAAAAATTAAAAATAGAAATACCATGTGACCTACTTATCCCACTACTGGGTATTTATCCAAAGAACTTGAAACCAACAATTGAAAGAGACTTATGCACCACTAAGTTTGTTGCAGCACTATTCACAAAAGCCAAGACTTGGAAGCAACCCAAGTGCCCATCGACTGATGATTGGATAAAGAAGATGTGGTATATATATATATATATATATATATATATATATATATATACACACACACAATGGAATACTACTCAGCCATAAAAAAGACAAAATTGGCCCATTTGCAAAAACATGGATGGACCTTGACAGTATGATGTTAATTGAAATAAGCCAGACAGAGAAAGACAAACACCATATGATTTCACTCATATGCAGAAGGTAAATAAACACGCAGGTAAAGAGAACTGATTAGTGGTTACCAGCAGGGAAGCGGGTTGTGGGTGGGCAAAAAGGGTAAAGGGGCACATATTTATGGTGAGAATTATACAATGTTAGAAACCATTGTGGCCTCAATAAAATAATTTTTTTTTAAATGTAAGCAGAGGGGTTGGCCCAGTGGCACAGTGGTTAAGTGCACACGTTCTGCTTCGGTGGCCCAGGGTTTGCCAGTTCAGATCCTGGGTGCAGACATGGCACTGCTTGTCAAGCCATGCTGTGGTAGGCATCTCACATATAAAGTAAAGGAAGATGGCCACAGATGTGAGCTCAGGGCCAGTCTTCCTCAGCAAAAAGAGGAGGATTGGCAGCCGATGTTAGCTCAGGGCTAATCTTCCTCAAGAAAAAAAAATGTAAGCAGAAGTATTATGTGGGACTTCCTGGAAAATCCCTTCTCACTCTTCCTCTTTACCTCTACCTGGAATGCAAGGTCATAGCTGTGGCTTGAAAAGCTATATTGAACAGTAAAGGATATTGGGTCCCTGATGACCAGAAAGACACCACACAAATCCCGGTTTCCCTACTTCCGGACTTCTTTTCCTCTCAAATGAAACACTGCTGTTAGCTTTTTTGTCTTGTATGCAGCCAAGCATAATCCTCCTGACTGATTTAGTCAGGCAATACATGTTTTTGTGGGTTTTTTTTTTTTTGAGGAAGATTAGCCCTGAGCTAACATCTGCTGCCAATCCTCTTTTTGCTGAGGAAGACTGGCCCTGAGCTCACATCTGTGGCCATGTTCCTCTACTTTATATGTGGGTCGCCTGCCACAGCATGCAACTTGGCAAGTCTGTGTAGGTCTGCACCCAGGATCCGAACCGGCAAACCCCTGGCCACCAAAGCAGAATGTGCGAACTTAACCGCTGCACCACTGGGCCGGCCTCGGCCCCCAATAAATGTTTTCTGAATGTGGAATAACTCCAAAATTATGTGATTTCTGTTTTGTCTTATCTACCAACCTACTTAGAACAAGATTTAGTACTTTATTATATCAATCCATCATCACAAGATCCTTGAAACATTCATTTCTCTGACCTTTTACTTGAGCTTTGGTCTGTCTTTATTTTTTAATTATCTTTGTCTATATTTTATTAATTTTGTAAAGCTGATTCAAATTTGTCTAAGAGGTAGGTGGGATAAAAATTGTAGATAAATCAAATTGCAATTTGAGAGGTAGACAATCAAAGCTGTAAGCCCAAAGGTGGGGAGCATTAACCGCACCTGAAGGCTGGAAACTCAGAGGCCTGCCTCTCCAGCCCTTCCCCGAGGCAGGGCAGGCTTCCCGCACTCAGGGTTTCTCAACATCTCTCACTGTGACACAACCCCCGAGGGAAGTTTGGTTTGGTAAATAGGTGGGGCAGATACTGGTAGGAAGGCTGAGCAGGGGAGAGAGGAGGTGAGGAAGGCTGAAAAGTGTCTCGAATGGAAGAGCAGGGGCCTGTGGCATGGGGGAGGAGCTCCAGCCCCAGGGATGGGAAGCGATTAGCCGGAGATCACGTGGCTAAGGCTTCAGCTATGATTCTTTTAGTTTCAAGCAACAGAAGACGACTCTGCTGAGCTGAAGCAAAAAGGGAGAATTTATTAGGAAGAAAGCGGTGTTGCTGCTGGCACCGGTGGAAGACTTTTAGGTGTTATATGTTGACTTCTTATTATAGAGGGTGAAGACCGACTTCCCACAGAACGCACCCTGCCCCTCCCACCCCCACCTCTCAACGAGCCTAATGGATTATGTTTCCTTTTTGCACAATTCTATTGTCTCCAGAGTTACTAAATATCTTGTTTTCCATTTGCCTGGTTTTCTATATACTTATTTATTGCTAATTCACTCCCAAACTCTCCCTCCCTCCAGAGTGGTATTAATCTCTCAAAGTGTTCAAATGCAGTAGGTGTTCCATCAGTTTCATCATTTGAAGAACTCTCTCCCAGGGCCTTTGACCTGAGCCAGTCTGTGCAGGCTGCTCTCTAAGTCTGCTGTATAGCATGGTCATGGGGTCTCACTCGGCCGTCATCCTGAGGACTCCTCTGCACACATATTTAAGAGTGGGACCCAGAAAAGTTCATTGGAAGCCCCATGTGCATATGTGGCTTGTCAACTGGGGAGTATTATGTTATAATATTATATAGTGTTATTACATAATATTATCTTATTCCAGTTTCGACATATTCAATGTGTTTCCTGGTGTGTGTTGATTTATGTTAGGGAAAATCAACTATGGAGAAAATTAGTTCTGCATCTCTGACTCCTCTGGGACTAAAAGTGGATAAGGCTTGGGGCCGGCCCAGTGGCGTAGTGGTTAAGTTTGCGTGCTCTGCTTCAGTGGCCTGGGGTTCTCAGGTTCAGATCTCAGGTGTGGACCTACACACCACTCGTCACCATGCTGTGGCGGCATCCCACATACAAAATAGAGGAAGACTGGCACAGATGTTAGCTCAGGGACAATCTTCCATCTCCCTCAAGCAAAAAGAGGAAGATTGGCAACAGATGTCAGTTCAGGGCCAATCTTCCTGACCAAAAAAAAGTGGATGAGGCTTGAGCCAGCCCTGATGGCCTAGTGGTTAAAGTTCAGTGTGCTCCACTTCAATGGCCTGGGTTTGGTTCCCAGGCATGGAACCACACCATTCTTCTGTCAGTAGCCATGCTGTGATGGCAGCTTACATAGAAGAACTAGAAAGACTTAACAACTAAAGTATACAACTACGTATTGGGGCTTTGGGGACCAAAAAAAAAAGAGGAAGATTGGTAACAAATGTTAGCTCAGAGCGAATCTTTCCCAGCAAAAAACAAAGTGGATGAGGCTCAGTGTGTGTGCGTTTAAGGACAGTCCTTTATAAACTAGGACTATGACTGCTTTTGTTTGCAGTAACAGAATATCCAATTAGCGGCACTTAAACCAGGGGTGAGCAAACTGCGGCCTGCAGGACGAATCTGGACCGTCACCTGCTTTTGTAGAGCTCATGAGCTAAAAATGACTTTTAAATTTTTAAATGATTGAACAGAAATCAAAAGGAGAATAAGATTCTTATTCTGATATTTTAAGATTATATAAAATTCAAATGTCCCTGCCCATAATAGTGTTATTGGCACAAGCCATGCTCTTTCCTTTACGTGTCGTCTATGGCTGTTTTCGTGCTATGACAGTAGAGTTGAGTAGTTGTGATAGACACTGTACGGCCCACAAAGCCTAAAATATTTACTACCTGGCCCTTTACTGAAAAACTGTGCTGATCCCTCGTGTACAAGATTAAAAAATTGTTATTTACTTGTTAGAAATCTGAAGATTGGCATTTCTTGGGTTTAGTTCAGCCGTTCCACAAAGTCCAGTTGCTGAGTTGCATCTTTAAAATTCTCGTGGTCTTCTCCTCATACTCGCAAGATGGCTGCATCAATTCTAAGCATCGCATACTCACAAAATCACATCCAAAGGCAGGGAACAACAGGGAGGCAGAGAAGGACTTCATTATCATGCTTCTTTAAATTTATCAGAGAAGGAAAAATTTTCCCCAAATTCCCCTAAAAAAGACTTCCTCTCAATCTCGGCCAGCTATAGGGCACTAGGTCACACGACACTCCGAGCTGTAATGGAAGTGGCTAAGGGAGAAGAGGGTAGGACATGGCCATTGGATAGCTGCCTATGAGTGACTGCCACATACATAAGCTATGGCTAAGGCCAGGTGGTGGAATAGCGACAGTGGTGGGAGAGCCAATGGTACACATCTCTTTCCTACTCTGCGTTTAGTGATATCACATTGGTAGTTTGAAGTTGGTTGAAATTGACCATGGTGAAATTGGCAAACACCATAAATCAAGCAGTTTTAGCAGCAGACTACTGATTAGGGATGATTTTCATTTTGCTTATACTTTTCCAAGTTTTCCATAATGAACATTAATTAATTTTATAATCAGGAAAAAACATTGCTTTTAAAACAAAAGAAGCCTTACCTTACACCTTATAAAAAAATTAACTCAAAATGAATGAAAGACCTAAACATAAGAGCTGAAACTATAAAACTCTTAGAAGAAAACAGGGTAAAATCTTCATGACTTTGGGTTTGGCAATGATTTCTTAGATGTGATACCAAACACACAGGCAATAAAAGTAAAAATATATAAATTAAACTCCATCCAAATACAAAACTTCTGTGCATCTAAAGACTCAATCAAAATGAGAATGAAAAGGCTACTCATGGAATAGGAGAAAATATTTGCAAATCATATATCTAATAAAGGGTTAATATCCAGTATATAAAGAACTCCTACAACTCAACAACAAAAAATAAAAAAACAACTCTTAAAAAACGGTCAAAGGAGGTGAAAAGACATTTCTCCAAAAAATACATACAAATGGCCAATCAGCACATGGAAAGATATTAAATATCATTAATCACTAGGGAAATACAGATCAAAACCACAATGAGATACTACCTCACACCAATTAGGATGGCTACAATCAAAAAAAGCAGAAAATACCAAGTATTCTCGAAGGTGTGGGGAAATTGGAATCTGCACTGTTTGTGGGAATGTAAAATGGTTCAGCCACTATGGAAAACAGTATATTGGTTCGTCAAAATATTAAAAATAGAATTATCATATGATCCAGCGATACCACTTCTGGGTATATATCCGAAAGAACTGAAAGCAGAGTCTCAAAGAGACATTGATCCATGCACGCTCATAGCAGCATTATTTACAATAGCCAAAAGGTGGAAGCCAAGCAAGTGTCCATCAATTACCCCATGATAAATGGGTAATCATAGAGACAGAAAGTAGAATGGTGGTTGCCAAGGGCTGAGGGGAGGGAGCAAGGGGGGTTGTTATTCAATGGGTACAGAATTTCAGTTTTGCGAGATGAAAACAGTTCTGGAAATTGGTTGCACAACAACGTGAATGTGCTTAATGCTACTGAACTGTACACTTAAAAAGGCTAAGGGGGCTGGCCCCGCAGCCGAGGGGTTAAGTTCACGCACTCCGCTTCACTGGCCCAGGGTTTCGCCAGTTTGGATCCTGGGCGCGGCCATGGCATCGCTCATCAAGCCACACTGAGGTGGCATCCCACATGCCACAACTAGAAGGACCCACAACTAAAAATATACAGCTATGTACTGGGGAGCTTTGGGGAGAAAAAGGAAAAAAAATAAAATCTTTAAAAAAAAATGGCTAAGATGGTAAATTTTATGTTATATGTATTTTACCACAATTAAAAATAAAAATTTTTTTCTGGGCATGGTGTCTAGAGGTTTTCAGAATGGTCTGGCGTTTGACATACGTCATACGTCATAGGCCATCCTACAGTACAGCCTCTAACAAAACTAGGCTGTCCCCAACCCGTGGTAATAGAATTGTTTACCTGGATACCAAGAAGCTTGGGAAAGCACCAAAGTCTGCATATGGCGTGTGTCCAGGCTGACTTTGAGGAGTTTGTGCTGTGAGACTTAAAGTTCTCATGAGGTTGTCTAAAACAAAAAACACGTCAGCGGGGCCTGTGGTGGTTCCATGGGGGCTAAATCTGTCTGTGACAGGATGAAGCGTGCTTTCCTTATGGAGGAGCAGAAAAACATTGTGAAAGTGTTAAAGGCTCAAGCACAGAGTTAGAGGGATAAATTTTTAAAATGAAGCTTTTTTGAGTTATTAAAAAAAATTTAAGGGCAATTTAAGCTTGAGGTGGGGGGTAGAGTTAAAGAAAACATTTTTTGAGTCCAGATGAATCTAGACAGATTGACTTCAGAAGTAGCTGAGGAGGTCAGCTGGTAACTCAGGCTGGATGCCGAAATCCCTGAAGTCCAGGAACAAGACTTCCTGGCTATTTGGTTAGAACAGAAGTATAGACAGTCCCGTCCATTTCCGATTTGGGGGGCTCTTTTATTAAACAATGAAGAATGCCAAGGTAGGATTACAAAATTGCAGTATATTTTAAATGTTCACCTGTAATTGACTAATACTTTAACATAAAAGACGCAATAAAATATAATTGTACTATTCACAGAATTTTAGTGAAATATGAATCCATTGTGCATTTTAGGCAGCAAGACCAGTCACTAAGCCACACTTTTAAATCTAATTGATAAATATCTTTTTTCATTTCTCTCAGGGCCTCTCTGTGACTGTATGTTTAATCCTATTTGGAAATAACACCAACAGTCTAAATTTGAGACCTGTTGAAAAAGTGAGTGAGGCCCAGGCGGAACTGCCCTCCTGCCCACCGCCCTATAGCTCCTTGCATGATAGGGCCAAGATGTGGTAGATATGTACAAGGGAATACTACTCAGCCATAAAAAAGACAAAATCGTTCCATTCACAACAACATAGATGGACCTTGAGGGTACTATGTTAAGCAAAATAAGCCAGACAGAGAAAGACAAACACCATACGATTTCACTCACACGTGGAAGATTAACAAACACACAGACAAAGCGAACAGTTTGGTGGTTACCAGAGGGGAAAGGGGTTGCGGGGGGTGAAAGGGGTAAAGGGGCATATATATCGGGTGACTGACAAATAATAATGTACAACTGAAATCTCACAATGTTATAAACTATCACGACCTCAACAAAAAGAAAAAGAAAAGACCTTCTCCTGAGAATTTACTTTGGTTTCACGGGTTGACAGAGATGTTCCCAAATGTCTAATCCTCAGTCTCCTGCTCTCTTCTCTCTACACGGATTCAGCAATTGCATCTATACGGATGTGTCTAAACCCCCACCGCTGCCCGACCTCTCTGGTAACTCCAGTCCCACATTTCTACAGGTCTGAACAAAGTTCCACTTGGCGGTCCGACCAAGGCTGGCCCCAGAGCTCAACGCTCCAAATTGACCTCATCATTCTTCCTCCTCCCAGGCTTGAAACCTAGGAATTATTTTCAACTCCTACCTCTCGCTTGGCACAGGGACCCAGTTAGTCACCACAGTGTAGTCACCCGCTGCTGGTAATGACTTTCACACTCATCCCACTGTAGCTGGCTGTGAGATGGCAGTGGGTGTACAACCTGTCACACAAATCAGGCAGGATGGAACTCCACCCGGAATAGACTGGCATCGGCGTGGAAGTCTGTTACAAACATTAAAGGTGATGTGTGATGGGGCAATGGGAGGAGATGAGAAACTGTAGTCAAGGTCAATGCCAGAATCGCAGGATGGGGGGAGTCAGACAAGCAGGGCAAGCCTAAGCATTGAAGTCGTGAGGCAAGAGCAGACCTGGGAGCTGAGCTGGGTGGGGGCTCTTGGGGAAGAGGATGGAGCTCTCACTGGCTCCTAGGGACTGAGTTTTGCTTTGGGGGGTGGGGATGGGATCCCCTTGGGAAGGCCGCGCCTCTGCTTTCTCAGCTGTCTTGTGTCCAGGCCTTGTAGAACTGTGTCTCTCTAACGCATTTCCTCCTTTCCCTCCTCCAGCCTCCACCTCAGTTCAGAGTGATCCCTTATTTGCCTGAAATTTGGGAACAGTCTCACTACCTGGCATCAGGCCACTATGCATACAACCTTGGACGGGGAGCGACTAACATTTACTGCACACCTACCGAGGCCTTTTGTGTATTTTATCACACTCACCCTGGCAGCAATGCATGAGGTAGATGACGACATCTGACATTTGTTTGACGCCTTTGGTTTTTGTTTTATTTTCAGTAACACTAGTTCATTTGATCCTGTGGGAACTCAGTGAGGTGGCCAGAGCCCTATTTGGTGGATGAGAAAACTGGGGCCAAGAGGAATTAAACTGATACCCAAAGGCACCCAGGTCCTCATTACTCAAAGTGTAGTCTGTCAGTATCACCTGGGAGCTCATTAGAAACACAGGATCCCAGGCCCACCCCCAGGCCACCAAACCAGAATCTGCATTTTAACAAGAACCCCAGGTGATTTGCCAGCACATTAAAGCTGGGTAGTTGTTGGAGTCTATACTGGAAACCAGCCTTACACAGCTAAGTTAGCGACATTTAGCAATGTTTGACACAAATACCCCAAAGTGACCTGCAACTCTCAGAGTCAGCCATCAGTGGGGAGTGAAGCTGACAGAGTCAAGGATGGACGGGGAGAGAAGAGTGGAAAAGGGAATTCAAGTCATGGGGCATTTGTGGAGGTTCTGCTGTGTGCCCGCTGCTGGGGCTCCAAGCATCCATAGCAAGGAGACCCCAGAGCAGAGAGTGAGGCTGGGGAGCAAGACACGGGAACCCATCAGGGAAGACTGCACCCAGGACATGGGGGCAAGCTAAGTGGTGTGGCTGGACAGTTAGTGCTGGTCCACCGGAAGAGGAGGGCCTCCCTGAGTGGAGGCAGAAGGAAGGCAGGACGAGGCAAGTAGGCCTGGGGTGTGGCGGGCCCTTCAGACCAGACAAGTGAGTGCAGGTTCCGTCTAGGAGGCAGTGTCTTCGGAGGGCCTTGGCTGGAGGATATCTTATGCTCATTTCTCCCCCTTTGCTTCCCTCAGCAGTCTCTCCTTTCTCAGGGAAACCTCTGTATTTACAATCTCCCTTAGGCCATTGCCACTTGTAGACCTGCTTCCACCACTTCTCAACATCCAGAATGAGTCCATCAGGCTCCTTTCCCTCCTTGTGAGTCTCAATAAAACCACCACTTTTCACGCAGTCGCTCAGCCACTCACCTTGGGAGTGGTCTCTGAGTCCTCCCTTTCTTATGACCTCCACATTCAGTTTGATTGCTTCTGCCTCTGAATTGTCTCTGATAAGAGCCCTTTATCTCTAAATGGTCTCCCTGCCTCCAGCTCACACCCAGGAATCTCTGGAGGCTTCCCTTGAGTCCAAATTCCACAGCCTGGCATATTGTTCTTAGCTCTCCACACCTTCCTCCCCCCGACTGTACTTCTCACCTTGCCCAGCCCTCCTTTTGAGAGAGACATCCCCATCCCCCACCTCCATCCCTCAGATGCTTCTTGCCCATTCCTGCTAGTCTGTCCTCTGCCTCGAGAGACCTCCTGTCTTGGTGTCTTCCCTCCAAAGCCTGCCTGTCTTTCTATACCCATTATATGCCTTCGCTTCTCTTATGTTGAGATTAGAACCAAGGATTTGTGACTAGTGCCCGGATTATAATGATGTTCCTTCTTATGCACAGGTGTCATAGAAAAGACTGGAATAAAGTAACAACATGGTAACCATGGTGGTCTTTGGATTTTGGGCAATTGATATTTTTTCTTTATACCTTTTAAAAATACTTTCCAGGCTGAGCACATTATTATGCTATAATTATATATATATATATAATTATATATATTATGCTATAATTATACAGAGTACATAAACTTTATTATGTTTCTAAGGAATGAATTGAAGCTAGGGAGAGGCTAACGGGCAGGATACTGTTCAGGAAGGTGGCGGTTGGGCGAATCCAGGTGGTTGACTTTGGGAGGATCCAGAGCTGGAAAGAGCAGTGGTCAGGGTTAGTCCAGACCTGGGCTTGAAACTCAGCTTTGCCCTTCACTCTGTGACCTTGGGCAAGTTAGCTAACCCTCTGAGTTTCTACGTTTGCTAGTTGTGTGGCCTTGGGGAACAACTGGGCCTCTCTAAGCCTGATTGATTCAACAACTTCAGTAACTATAGAACAACGTTCCAGGCACTGTTCTAGATGCTGGAGTCTAACAGTACACAATTCAAATGCTCCACCTTCATGGAGTTATATACTCCAGAGGGGAGAGGCAGATAATAAACAACCAAGAAATATGTAATACTTTATTTTTATATGTGTACACAGATGATATGCCAAGTCGTGATAAGTACAACAACAACAAAAAAACGCAAAGAGGGATCTAGCGTGTGGGAGTATTGAATGTGGGAGGGTTTACCTTAAATAGGGTGGTCTGGAGGTCTCACTGAAGAAGTGACATCTGGGCAGGGACCACAAGAAAATAAGAAAGCCAGCATTGTGAGTGCCCGGGGAGAAAATTCCAAGTGAGAGGACAGCAGGGCAAAGGCCTCGAGGCAAGAGTGGGCTGTGGTGCCTGAGGACCAGCAAGAAGGCCAGTGCAGCAGGAGCAAAGTAGGCAGAGTGGCAGGAGATGAGACCAGGGAGGTGGCAGTGGGCCAGATGACATGAAGCCTGGGAGGTCATGGTCAAGACTTCAGTGGCTAGGAACAGTGGCAGCAGGGGAAGTGGTGGATATATTTTGAAGGTAGAGCCAATGAAGGATTTACTGATATATTTACTGTAGAGTGTGAGTAAAGGAAACACATCAAAGGAGACCTTAAACTGGTTTTGGTCTGAGCACTGAAAGAACGAAGGTGCCATGTAGTCTTTTACTGAGCTAGGGAACGCTGTGGAATGAGCAGGTTTGGGGGGAAGAAAAGGTTTGATTTTAGATAGTATGTGGGCCATGTCTATCAGACGTCCAGGTCAAGGCATTGAGTAAGAGTTAAGCATTCAAGGTGGGTGATTCTATTAGCACTTTTCTCTGGAGGGATGGTCTCATTATGGCTATGTTAAAGAAAGGCCACCATTTTTAATGGGCAGTGGTTGAACAGACCAGTTCCATCCAATTTAATGCAGCAGTCATCCTTCACCCCAATTAAGTTCACCCTGACTTCACACCGTTACCTGTGGTGGAAATCCAGGGGGAACAAGGCAATGGAGGGTGGTGGGGAGCAGGACTTGGCAGCAGGCCATGGTTGGAACTCCAGGAAGGCAGATGGGGCCTTGATCCCACAATAGAGCTTTGGTCCTTGGGGAGCCTGGAGAGAGTCAGGTGAGATCCCGGGCCCAGACCGGTGTCCTCGACCGTAAGCATGGTGACACCTTGAGCAGAATGAGGAAGCAGGAAGTGGAGCCAGCTGTTGGAGCAGACGAGTTCTCTTGTGAGTACACTGATCTTTAGGTGGAGCATCCAGATTCCTTCTCTGTGGCCCCTGAGCTGCCTCACCTTAGGTTCGCCACCCCCTCACCCTTCTCCTTGCTCAGGAATCCCCTCTCTGATTCCAGCCTGTTCCACCTGTTCTCCCCGCAGCAGCATGGCTTTCCAGTCCTCTCAAGTCAGCAGCCCCTCCGGTTCACAGGCCTCCCTGCCAGCCCTGCCCTCCCCAGGGCCCCTCACCCCACCGACAGCTTCACACCCACTCTAGAACTGAACCTGAAATCGCCAAACAGCCACCGCAGACACTTTCTGTTCTCTGAAATAAATAAAGTCTCCTCCTTGTTCCTGCTGCATCACTAAACAGGCACAGCTCGTGCCTTCTGAAGCCACTGTCCCTTCTTATTACCCTCCTGTCTGAGAACCTAATCATCCTGGGTACTCTGTGAGCTTTAGAGAGAGACCTGCTTTACCGAAGGGAGCCTTTACATCAAAGACAGAACAGGAGGATGGACCAGGGCTCACAGAGGTGGGGGTGGGGAGGAATTAGGAGGAGCAGGGGATGGCAGAGGAAGTCACCCCCTTCAGCCAGGGAACTGTGCGCTTTGTATTTCACAGAGGGGCAGTCTCTTTTGTCACCCAGTTGTAATTTGCAACACTCTGTACAGTTCACAGGCAAGGAACAGAATGTTTCGCCCAAGGATGATTCCGCCCCTGTGGAGCCAACCCACGGCCATGGCCTTCTGAGCAGGGGCATTAACTGAGCCAACTGTGCAGGAAAAGAACTAATGAGGTGCAGGGCCTGGAGGTCGGTGAGCTGGGTGGTGAGGGATGTGCGTGTGTCCCGGTAGCAAACTTCAGGGCCTTGGGGTGGGTGCCTCTAGAAGAACAACACACCCTCTGCTTTTCTTACTTGATTCAGGCGACGTCGTTGACCACCGCCAAGAGGCTGCATGGGGCCCAGCTCAGAGTCCAGCTCAGAGGGGTGACAAAGAAGAGAGTCCTTGACACTGCCCTTGAGATGTCCATAGTCTAATTGTGACAATAATATATTTAAGAACTCGAGGCCATTTAGAAGATGAAGAGAAGATATTAGGGAGGTGGGGTGAGGGTATAGAAAAACCGAGGTGCCCCAGCCTGCTGTGTGACCTTGAGTCTCCTTAACATCTTGGCTCCTCAGCTTCCCTGTCTAAGAAATGAGGTCAATGCCATCTGTCCTTTTTCATTTAGGCCTTGCGTGGTGAATGAAGTGACAGGTGGAGGGTCCTGCAGAGGAGAGAGAACTGGAACGTGGGCCTGCTGTGGGAGGTTTCTCTCTGCCCACTTCCTGTCCCTTCTTAAGGAATGCTCAGAGCAGGGGACTTTATCCCTCCTCATCCCAAGCTGAAAAGTTAAGCAAGATGTGACCTTGCTATGTGAGATTTGATAATCAAAAATCCAATGGTTAGTCTAGCCTATCTCTGTAAAGAAACACAAGAAACTGGTAACACTGCTTTTCCCTGGGGAGGAGAGCAGGGCAATTGAGCGAAAGGCGTGGGAGGGGTGTTTGTTTTCTCTGCATTAAACTCTTTTATACATTTTTAATTTAATCTCATGTGATTGTAATATCTAATAAAAGAAAAATAAACACAGGAGGGATGCTAGTGGTTCCAGAGATTGGTTCAGGGTTGGGGCAGAGCCAGGAGCTGGCTTTGCATTGGGTTTTCTCCTCCAGATTCCTCTTCTCTGACCGTGAGGGTCGGTGAAGGAGAGGAGAGGAGACAAGAGCACCGTGCAGGCTGGGCCTCGTGTGGCCCCCGGAGCTGCGTGTCTCATCTCTGAGTCCTTCCAATGAGAAGGGCACAGCTGCTCCCTCTTAGCCTCCAGCTCCATCACAGATCTCCCCGCCAGGCCTGAGAGCCCGAGTCAGGGAGGGGCGGGTGTGGTTGGCACAGGCTGTACCCTCCAGAACAGGGCACTGTGTGCTCACCTGCCTGCGAGCCTGGGCAGCCTCAGCTCACCAACCTCAGAAGTTGCGTCAGCAACAAGAACTGCTGAGAGAGTGGGCGAAGGTCATGAAGATGTGCAGACAGCCACCCAGAGAGGGTCAAGCACGGCCGAGGGGGAAGGGTAGACCCAAGGTAGATGGGGCAGGTGAGGAAGACAGCTTCATTCAATGCTGGTATCAACAGGGACGCCAGTAATGGCCACTGCCACTGGTCCCGGGCCAGAATTGGAGAGGCCAGTCCTGAAGCCTGCCTCAGCCCCCAGGCAGCAGCCACAACCCAGCGGGAACTAGCCTGAGGTTGGCGTGACCAATGAGCCTTTGTCTGAGTGAGCAGCTGAAGGGCAGGAGCTGCAACTCCAGTGCTCTGAGTACCCTCCCTCCCGGATCTCAGTGCCCCCAGAACCTCTCCAGGCCTTCCCAGACAGGCCTGGCCCCCAGCATGCCTCTACCCCAAATCCACAAGTCCTCTTCTCCCAGCCTCCTCCACCTGCTCCTCCTTCCCCAGGAGAAAAGTTCCTCTGTCTAAATGGGTCTCCAGTGACAAGCAAGCCTGCCTCTCGAAGCCTGCTTCCCACTCAGGCGCTTGCCCGCGGGAAGACCCTGTGGGCAGGACTTCCGGTTCTGCCACTTAAACTCTCTGGGCCTTAGCTTCTTCATTGAGGGCCTCCCTACGTCACAGCACTGTGACTAGGATCCCTTGAAGCACTAATTAATCATGAAAGCATTTTGAGGCACACACGTTATCCGCGTTGTGCTATTACATGTTATGTGATTATTACCGAGCTCTTAGTAAATAGCTGCCGAATGAATCCTCATCCTGAGCTGATGATGCCTCGAGGGTCCTTGAGAGGGTGGTAGGGCCCTGGCATTCCTACCTGGGGTGTGGGCATCAAGACTAAGAGGTGAAGGCAGGTGGAAGAAAGTCCATCCTTCTAATGGGATAAGAGACTTCCCAGGGCTGTCTGACCTCTCCCCGAAGGAGAAGTGGGCTGGCATGGATAGAGCCTGAGGGCCAAGGGGTACCCAGGTGCTCCATTTCCACTGGACAGGGCCACTGGGGACAGGGCCACTGGAGGCAGGGCTCCGAGTCCTAGTACTGTTCAAAGGCTGCCTGTGCAGCGGAGTGGGGTTGACTCCAAAATGCTCAGTGCTGCCCTAGCACCAAGCAAGGCTTGCTCCCAGAGCCTTACGCGGCCCTGCTCTGCTTCCAGAAGAATAGAGCCAGAGACCTAGGAGGGCTGAAGCAGACAGGAATGAATGGGTATGTTTTCTAGGATGCAAGAAGCTCCACGTGCCGGAGACAGACTGAGCTCAGCCATCCCTGGCCTTGCATCAGCTACAGAGCTGGCTGCCAGTCCCTGGGAATTAGGCTCCCAGGAGCCTCCTGGCCTTGCCTCTTGCTCTCAGGGACACGGTGACAGGGAGGAGCAGGCAAGCATAGGGCTCCGCAGGCCCTCCATTTCCAGACCATCCAGGTGCCCCAGCTCCCAGCTTCCCAGGCAGTGAACAGCCTGGTGATCAAGGGCAGGCACAGCCGAGGGCACTGGGGCATCACCCAGCCTGCCCAAGGTCTCCTTGCCGGAAGCCTTCCTGTAGTTGGTGGCATCTACCAGGTAGATTTGGGGACTTTGGGCTGGGTTTCTCTCTGGCCCCTGACATCATTGCTTTAAAAATGACCTTCCATGGGGCTGGCCCCGTGGCCGAGTGGTTAAGTTCGCACGTTCCGCTGCAGGCGGCCCAGTGTTTCGTTGGTTCGAATCCTGGGCGCAGACATGGCACTGCTCATCAAACCACGCTGAGGCAGCATCCCACACGCCACAACTAGAAGGACCCACAACGAAGAATATGCAACTATGTACCGGGGGTCTTTGGGGAGAAAAAGGAAAAAAATAAAATCTTAAAAAATAATAATAATAAATAAATAAATAAAAACGACCTTCCACCAACAGCTGCAGCTACAGGCGCGGGCAGCAAGTGTATTAGGGAGACTTCTGATGTGGCCTTTCACCTCATGCTTGATTTATTAACGATTTGTCTCAGCGTTGAAGGTGACAGGAGGTTCACAGAGGGCCTCCCGACCCTGCCGTTCTCCACAGGGCCCAGCCCCCGTGTTTAGGATTAAGAGCATCCGTGAGAGCCGCCTGCACCTCCCCGGTCCCTGGATCCGCTTGGAGCGCAGAAGTGTGTGCGTGGGGGAGAGGAGTCTGGTCTACGTGTTCGTGCAATGACAGCTCCCCTTCCTCTCCCCTCTTCCTGGAGCTTCTCAACAAGGGCATGTGGAGTTGACGGGTGCTCAGCAGGGCACCCCCCCAACCCTCCTCCCTCTCTGGCTCTCTTGCCAGCTTCCTGCTCCAATCCCATCAGGTCGGCTGTCTCTGATGTCCTGAGAGCTGAGCTGAGGGCAAAGGAAAGGCGACCGGAGAAGGGGCCAGAGCAGAGCAAGCAGGCTGGGCAGAAGGGCTACAAGGTTCATGAGGGGGCTGGGGCAGCCCTCACTTAGTGCTCTGGCCTCTCCTGGACTCAGTTTCCAAGTCTCTCTCCCTTAATCCCTTTCCACCTCCAGGCTAGACCCTTTCCAGGGTGCTAGTGAAAAAGATGTATACCCCAGGGGCTGGCCCTGTGGCCGAGTGGTTAACTTCGAACGCTCTGCTTGGGGGGCCCAGGGTTTTGCCGGTTTGAATCCTGGGGGCGGACATGGCACCACTCGTCAAGCCATGCTGAAGCGGCATCCCACATGCCACAATTGAAAGGACCCACTACGAAAAATACACAACTACGTACCGGGGGGCTTTGGGGAGAAAAAGAAAAATAAAATCTTAAAAAAAAAAATGCATACCCCATCCCCCAGTCACAGACCCCTCTGCCTCCCTGAGCCTTCATGTCCTTATCTATGACATGAAAAGACAGGACCAGATGGCCTGGGCCTCCCCAGCCCAGGTGTTGTAGGAGTCCAGGATATCCTTCTTCAGCCAGAACTTCCATCTCTTTCCAGGCTCTCCCCCGACCCAGCCCCCCCTGGATATTTGTTCTCTGGGTTTTGCTCCTGGTCTATGACTTTCTGTCCTTCTAACTTCCAGGCCCGCATGGAGGCTGAGCTTGATCCACTCATTATCTGGGGACAAACATTCAGCTATTCGAAACCCACGCCTGCCTTTTCTAAACTGTATCTCCTGGGTTATCGTTTAATCCAGAGTCCACTGTGGAGGGGGCGCCTCTCCCCAGGGAGCACATAGGCGAGCTCAGCGGAGAGGGCAAACGTTATGTGGCTGAGCAGGGAGGGTCGGGTGCGTATATGCGGGGGAGGTAGAGGGTGTGAGAGACACAATCCCGGGCGGGGATACTGGCCCCAGAGCCCCAAGGATCTTGGAATACTGGAGTTGAAAAGCCCTTGTAAGTTATCTAGGCCAACCCCCTGCCCCTCTCACCCCATTTTATAGGTGAGGCCCAGCAAAATCAAGTGACCTGAAAGAAAGTATAGTTTAATACCAAAAAAGGAGGAAGAACTTGATTTCCCTTTAAAGGATGGTCCTTTAAATGAAATAATTTTGCTTCAGGAAAAGCTCAGTCCACAGTTTGTGCTTTTCTCCTTTTTTGTCACCAACTGGTGACGTCATCATCATGGTCCATCGGTATTCTGAGGACCAGATTTGGAAATCACTGTCCCGAAGTCCCTCTGCTCCCAACGCCCTCTCTCTCCTCAACCAGATTTGCAAGGTAAAGAAAGGGTACATCTGGGAGAATTTAGATCAAAAGCACTTTGAAGATGACCTCAGTATCCCCATAAATGGTCACTGCAGCAACAAGGGCCACAGGATCACAGTCACTCAGAGTGGGACACAGGCAGGAACTCCTCCAGGGGCCGGGGCTGGACTTACTCCACGCTGAGCAGACTGCGGTAGGCAGGTAGCGGCTGGCTCCTCTCACATCCTTCGTATTTGAGGAGGATTCTTGGAGTACTGATTCTGGGAAGACAGTGAGTGTGCTGGGCCCTATCCTGGTGGAGAAGGGCAGTTTTTTATGTCTCCTGACTTAGGGTCCTTAAAGACTGGGAGTGAATGAGGGCATGGGGACTTCAGTAGCTGTGGAAGGAGGAGTGGGAGGTGAGTTTGGCGTCTGGCACATAGCATGCACTCGATAAAGAACTTGTGAATGATGTGTGGAAGGTGTGGTATAGTTTATGGTGAATAGACAGCCAGCCAAACAAGCCTGAATTCTGGTTCTACCACTAACTGCTCTGTACTTCAGACAAATTCCTTATGTCCCCAAATTCCAAGGACACAAGTGCCTGTACCAAGCAGGAGTCTTCTTTACAAATATCAGAAGCCATATTGCCACTAGCTTACACCAAAAAGGAAATTTCTAGCTCACGCAGCTGAGAAAGGCAGTATGGGGAAAGCCAGGACAGTTTTTCTCCTTGTCTTTGCCTGACCTCTGTACGCAGGCTCTGTCGCCGTGGTGGGGCACGTGGCCATTTGCAAAGATTTGAAAAGGCTTGAAAAGAGGGCTTCTCTCTCTCCACATCAACATATCCATCTCAGAGAAGGCTCTGAGTGGGCCTGTTGTGGTCCCAGCCAGACCTAGTTCACACACCTGGTCCCATGGTGGGGAAAGTGGGCTGTGTTACCAGGAGGAGGGGGATGGGAAACCCAGGTGGGCAGAGAAAATAATGACGGTCCCTACAATGCCTGAAGGTCACGTGGCAGAGGGGTGCTGGGGAAGCCCAGATCAGAGGGGGCCCCTGAGAATGGAGCCTGCAGGGAGGGCCAGCACCAGGCTCGGCCTCTCCACAGTCAGGACTGTCATTAGGAACCAATCATTCGGCTCTACTATATGCCAGGCTCTGTGTTAGGCTAAGTATATGTCACGTACATATACAATTTCTCAATCTCACAACTCTAAGAAGCAGGTATCATTAGCTCCATTTTAAAAGTAAAGAGACCACGGTTAGGGCCACACAGGTAGTGAGTGACGGAGCCAGATTCAAACCTGGGTCCTTGGGACTCCAGAGCCCATGTTTTTGTGGCGTCAGCCTAACTCTTTAGAAACCAAAGCAGAAAGCTTGCTGGACGGTTGCATCGAGCACACTCAGAGCCCCGGCGGGTGGGGTCTTGTCTGGGGGTAGCCACGACATTCACGCCCTTCCCCACCTCACACTTCACCCTATAGGTCCTTCCGGGCCATTGGAGACAGGCAAACCACTCTTGGCAATCCATGGGCTTCTTCACCAAATGGCATTTCTCCAGCACTCGATCCCCCAGTTGGTGATTAGCTAGGGCTAATCTTCCTAAAAAAAAGAAGAAAAAAAAAAGAATGTTCCTATCATCACAGAAAGTTCTATTGGACAGCACTGGGTTGGACTGTTCTCTTACAAAGGAAGCCCTGATCAAGGACTGTTATCAGCTTTAGAGGAATCCAGGGCGAACTCAACCTATTCAATGACTCTTTCAACAAATACTTGGCACCTACCGTATTCCAGGTCCTGGATACACAATAGTGGGTAGTAGCAGCAGTTGGTCCTGTCCTGAGGGTGGAAAGGCAATCGCTAGGTGGTGTCCTAAGTGACTTAGGAGGCCGGGCTGGGGGAGAGAGCAGGCTTCCTGGAAAAGGGGACATCTGAACACAGACCTGCATGCTGAGGAGGCACCAACGAGGCTGAGTCACTCTCCAACCACGCTCTTGTTGGCACTCAGGGCCTCTTATTACAGGCTGTCGCCAGTGCCTGGACTGCTCCTCTTCTCTTTTTCCCCAGGCAGGGAAGGAACGGAGGCTAGATCCTTAAAGTCAGTCCCCCAGCTGGGACCAAGCCCAGAGTCCCCACTGGGCCACTACCTCAAGAGCTCTGTGCTGTGGCCTCTATTATGCATGCACAGGCCACATGGTTTTAGGGCCAGGTAAATTCAGAACTCTGTAAATACAGGCCCTAGGGCCTTGTGGCCATAGGGTGGAGGCTTCCTCAGGAGAAGTCAAACCTGCAAATCTGGTGCGGAGGCAGGAGTCTCATTGTACCCTGAGGCCCACTCCAAGGTGGGCCCCCACCCTCTCCAGCCCCTTTGTTCCCCCTGGGCTGGGGAAAGTGACTAGGAGACAAGCCACTCCCATCCAGGGCCGGGAGAGAGCCAGGGCCGGATAACCAGGCTGTCTTGGGATTTCCTATCTCCCTGCTTCTGCTAGAGCCCCAGTGCTAATCCCCTCTCCATATACGCAGCGGTGCCCACCCTCGCTCCGCCCTGTGCCAGCTGCCCCATCCTGCTCCTCTTCCTGGTGCTCTGGCCGGAACTACATCCCTGCTGTGACTGGAAAGTGGCAGCTCAGTGACCCGAAATCCTGTGCATGTTTATGTGGGAGAGGAGCTAGAATGCGGCCCGACAACCCTGTGCTGTCCTCACCGCTCTACATGGGACGCCTCCCTTAAGCCTCCTAACCCTAGGATAATTGCGTGGGGACGATTATCTTCACCTCTATTACAGAAACAGAGGTTCAGAGAGGGTCATTTGCCAGAGCCAGCCGTGAGGAGGGAACCTGCAACGCTCCACGGCCCAGCCCGGACCCGACATCGCCCACCCCGCCTCGCACTTGCATTTCAGCGTCCTCAGGCCTGCCCTCCCTCCCCAGCTCCCTGGGAGGCCGCGCTTCCCGCCCCGGGCCTCAGCAGGATCCGGCGCCTCCCTGCCCGCCCTGGGCACCGAGGGTCCGTAGGGACAAGAGCGCGGGGCCCCGGTTGGGGTTGAGGCCGGGCCCTCCGTGCCAGCCTGAGCGCCCGGTGGCCGCTGAGCCGCCCTTTGTTTCTCTGCGTTCCCGGCTTGTGCAGAGTCACGGTCACATGGCGCTTCCAGCAGCAGGAGCTCCAGGCGCCGCGCCAGGGCCCAGGGACGCCCCCGCCCCTCAGCCTGGCCCCGCCCCCCCGCAGGCCGCAGGCCGCCGGTCGATCTAGGACCCGCCCGCCTCGGCTGGGCCTCCTGGGCCACGCCCTGTCAGGCAGCGCTGCTCCGATGGCCTCTCGTCCTCTCCTGTTGAGGCTTCCACAGCTTCTGATCCTCGCACTGGCGCGGCCAATACCTAGTTGTTTCCCGGGGTCTGCCTGTCTCGTGTACGCTAGACGACACCAAGTGAGCAAACTCAGGCTCTGCCTCACTGGTGGAGCACTGGACGGTAAACGGGGGGTGACAAATCCTTCGTTCCATTGTCATCATTTAATGGGATGGCAGAGACAGCCTGAGCCTCTCCGACCCCCCCCCCCACCCTCCCAAACAAAACAAAACAAAACAAAACAAAAACCGGCCCCCCCGGGGCTGACCTCCACCATCTAAGGGCAAAAAACCCAGTCACTGGGCAGAAATGGGGCTGGCCCTTCCTGGCCTGGCCTGGCCACCACGGCTCCATCACTCCCAGGCCCAGTCTGTGCCCTGAGACACTTGAGCGCCTTGGAGCCTCATGGAGGCCATTTCTGCTTTGCTCAGCAGATTCAAGAATTCAGTCAACAAATATTTATTGAAAGCGAACTTTGTGCAGGGCGACCAAGTCCTTCCCAGATGCTAGCTGTGTGTTATGCTACCAAGAGGATGTGAGAGGATTCTCTTTGTGTCCAAGCAGTGCCTGTGCTGTTCCCCTGAGGCTCAGCTTCCCGGAAGAGGACTTCATCCAGAGCAGCTTGGGAGGCCCTAGTAAATGGGCAGACACAGCCATTCCTGGGGGCTGGGAATGGGGGCCCTGCCTGACCCCTGCTCCCCAGCCTTGGAGATGCAGCAGCGAGTGGCACTGCCAGGCTCGGGGTGAACATGGGGTGGGATCTCCGAGGCCCTTTCTGTTTCTGGGCAACCTTTCCCGATGCCTCTCATCAGGGCCTGCAGGGACTGGGGCAAGGGACAGGGAGGGCCTGGAGGGGTGGAGACCTGGGAGACAGCCCAAGGTAAACGGGGCAAGGAGCAAACTATGGGGCCAGAGGTGGGTGTGTACTTCCGCTGTGGTGTCAGGGCTTGGTGGGGAAGAGCAGGCAGGTGAGCTGCCGGCTGCCGCTGTGTCTGTCCACGAGGGGCAGGGGCTGCTGCATGTAGTGCTGGATAATGGCGGCCACAGAGGAGAAGAGCTGGACAGGGAGGCAGGGCGTCAGTGAGTCCCTTGAGCCTCGTGCCCGGAGAAGCTTCCTGAGGGAACTGTGGGCTCGGCGAGGGGGCTCGTTGACATTTTCCTAAATATTTCCCTTCCTGTTTGCCCCACGAAGCTCCACTGCCATTCTGCTGCCCAGTTCCAGGCCTCAGGTAGCTTTCCTGTGACTGCACCCGTGGGCATGTTATTGGCCAGACTCATATTTCCAAGGCTGGATGGAAAGAACTGTGGGGACGTGTCTGCCGCAGTCCTCCAACATGGAGAACCAAGTGCTGGGTCACTGTCTCTAGTTGGCAGCCCAGCAAATGCTGGGTACAAAGTTGAGTCCTTGGCACAGACAGGAGTCTGGACTACCTGGGCCCTGCCCTCCTCCTAGCTGGGTTCACTATAGGTACGAATGCCCCGACCTGGGCCCTGTGCAGACTGAGCTGTGCAGGAGGAGGTGCCTCCCCCAGAGGAAGGCGGACCTCTGGGAAAGAATTCAGGTCACTGGCCACTGTCATTTCCACCCACTCCAGAAAAATATAAATGTGGGTTTTCCCCAGGCACATGCTCCTGACTGGGGCCAGGTATCTCCTCCAGCACGCACCTCCTCGTGGTTCTTGCCCTCCCGGCCCAGGGCATAGTGGCGCCCACCATCCAGCTGCCGGATGGGAATGTTGAAGACCCGACCGTGGAGATGCACTGCCAGGGTGAAGGGCTGGGAGCCATGAGGCCCTGAGCTGGGGCGCACGGTGTAGGCCCCGTCCTGTGGAGGAGACCCCATCCATCAGCTTCATCTTCCAGCTGTCCACCTGCAGCCCTGACCCATGATGCCAGACCCCCTCCTTGCCCTCCTGCCCCCGCCTGCTCTGCCAGCCACAGCCCAGGAGCAGAAGGGGTTTCTGAGAAGGCCCAGGGGGTCTGTGGTTGCCCACCTTTTGGAATCGGAGCAGGGCACTCTCAACAGCATGACGGTCACAGTTCCCCGAGTACCAAGGCTGACCCAGCAGGCTGCCGTCCTGGAATACCCCACAGCTGCTCGGAGATGTGCCAAGGCATGGCGGGGGGCTGGGAGCACACAACCCCGGTTGCAGTGATCTGTGTTCATGTCCGCCTTCCCCAGACTGAGTCTGTGCAAGCAGAGCGAAGATGTGTCCATGCCTGTGCCCAGCACGGGGTGGCACACACACGTTCACCACGTGTCCCTTGCAGGGGTGGACACCAGCCTAAGAGGGTTCCCAGAAGGCCTCGTCCCCCAGTCCTCTCCCAGCCCTCCTCACCTCAGCAGCTGAGGTGCTCCAGGTGGGGGCTACAGAGGAAAGAGAGGCTCTCCTTCCTGCTGGAAGAAGCGGATTACAGAGCTGGGGCCAGGAGGGGATTAAGCAAAGGAGGCTTGGGGCCCAGCTGCAGGGGTGGGGGAGGTTGCACGGGGGTGTGCCTAGGCCTGAAGCCCAAAGCAGGGCACCCAGTGCTTCACCCATCCTCTCCAGGTCTTGGGCTCCAAGAGGACCCACCAGCTAGGCCACACGTGACCTCCGAATGAGGGATGATCTCCAGGTACAGGCTGGGAGTTTCCTGCTTTGCTGCAGAGCCTGGAAAATGCCCACCGGGGTCCCCTCAGGCCTGCTGGAGTCAGAGCTGCAGGGACCCCTCAGCAAAGTGGGGCAAGAGAGGCTAGGAGGGGGACTTGCAGGGCTGCGGCGGTGGCTGGGGGGTGGGGTGGGGGGGCACTGGCAAGACTGCCGAGGTTCATGCTGAAGTTGCCTGTACTCACCTTTAGAGGCGGCATTCGCTGCTCCCTGGGACAAAGGAGGTCTGGTCAGGAGAAACTTGGCCCTACAGGCCTGCCCCCCTGAACCCCACCCTCCCCTCCCAGCTCCCTTCTCCCTTGACCACCAGTCTCTTACATTCCGAGCTTCCTGGGGGGCTGGAGTGGGCCTATGGGGAGCAAATTGGGGAACAGAGCTCAGGGTCTTTACCTCCTTCAAGAGAAAGAACCCAGGGAACCCGGTGATGCTGAGCCAGGGCTGGGGAAGCCTGAGTTAGCCATTTCTCTCTCACACACACACAAACACGTACACAACTGGTGGGGTACTCACCTGGGCACCACTGATGTCCTAGGTAGAGGGACTGGGGGCGTCAGGACTTGGGAGCTCAGAGTCTGAGTCAAGGCTGAGACTAAAACAGAGAGGGCAGGCTGGGCTGGGCTGGGAACCAGGCAAGGAAATCCATGCCGGCCAGGGAGGGGCTGAGGACAGCTGTAGGGCCCGCGCTTCTCTGCAGCCTAGGCTGTCTGGGAGTCCTTCAGACCAGGGGCAGTGCTTTCTGGCCACACAGCTGGGAAGACCCACACAGCCCTTGTCCCTTGTAGGCTCAGTGGGGGTCAACCTGGACCAAAGGCGGAAGCATGGGTGTCCATGCGGGGTCTGAAGGCACATGTGTGTTGGTGGGGGTGGCGAGAGAAGACAAAGGAGGAAGATGGAGCCAGGAGAATATGTGGCGTTGGGGCAGCTGTGGGCCTCAGGGCAGCATGGATCCGGGACAGAGGGAGGCGTTCACCTGCATCGGGCTCACACTCCAGGTAGACGTCCTCATCAGGTTTCTTTGGAGGGCCTGGCACCTAAGGTAAGGAGGGGTGTAAGGGACCAAGGGTTTGACCAGTGAGTGGGAGGGAGAGCGGAGCCATCACCTAGGGGGCTATTGGCACCTCACTCCCCCCTCACAAGGTGGACCTCTTTCTGGGAGCCCCTTTCTGGAATGATTAAAATTGCCCCTTTGCCTGGAAGGGAGCACCCCATCAGTACCTTCCCCTTCAGAGGTGCCCATAGGCCCCAGCTCTCAGAGAATGTGGGCATCCAAGAGGAGATCCCGGCAGGGCCCTCCCCTGTAGCCCTGGGCAGCACCCTCAGGACAGCTGTCTCACCCCCTGCCAGGAGCCTGTGGCACACGAGGAGGGACTCTGCTCTGTGCCTTTTTCCCTGGTTTCAGAAATATTTTCTGGCCCCCCTTGGCGGCCCCACCCCAACCCTGCCAGCCTCCTAGCCAGAACCCTAGAGTCTGAGGTGGGAATTGAGGGGCCACTCACCACTCTGGCCGGTGCGCCCAGCTCTGGAAGGCAAAGGAGAGAAGCACCAGCCATGAGTGCAGGGAGAAAGGAATTCAGTGAAACTTAGGCGGGAAGAGTGGAGTATCCTCGGGACTTACCTGAGGAGACCCTCAGAGCCACCTTTGAAGCCCCAGGAGGAAGCCACCTCACCCCCGATCGCCTTTCTTCACAACCCCCGTGATGTTGCCTGGCTTGACCTCCCAACTGATTTGCCAGGCTTGGCTCCAAATGACCTTGGGCTGTTCCCAAAATCAAAACTGCCCTCAAGGTCACGAAGTTTTACCAGCCACTGAGCACAGTAAAAATGAATGTGCCTCAGGTCAGCTGTTTGACCTTGGGCAAGAGGAGGCTGCCCCTCCTGGGGCCACTTTCAGACAGGAAACGTGCTGGCTGAGGTCCCTCCCTGTCCCAACATCCCAGGGTTCCAAGGTCGCAGGCCCCCTGGCACTTACCATAGGGGAAAGTCTCTGGACAGTGGTGGCAATAAGGACATGGATGGAATCAGAGACTGGTGGCCAGAGGGCCCCATGGATGAGGGATGACACTCAAATGTGTCTCAGTAGGGAGGGTCTTCCAGGCAGAGTAGGCTGCCTTTCAGACCTCTTCATCCTGGGGTGTCCCTCCCCTGACCCAGAGAGCCCAGCAGGAGCAGGACGGGCCCTGGGGTTGGGGACTCTGCTTCTCTGTTACCTCAGGCAAAGCATTTCATGTCTCTAGGCCTCAGTCCCTGCCTTGGGGGGACCGGCAGGCGAAAGTGAGGAAGAGCTGGGCGAGTGCAGTGACCAGGCAGAGAGCCCAATGTAAGGCAGCTTGGTCTACCCCGTGGGGGCCAGGACTCCCTTTCTCAGGGTGGGGAGTGGGGGGCCCTGGGAAAGAGATAAGACATCCCAGTGTTACCTCTCCTCCCCACGGGCCAGCCCTGCTTCACGGCCTCCTGCAGGCTCAGTGCTGCCTTCAGCTGTGGGCACAATCGGCAGTGAGGGAGACCGGCGTGGGGCCGGGGTGTGGAGGGGGAGTGGAGGCATTGGATGGCAAGGATGGTGGAGTGGGACGTGATGGGGTATGTACATGTGGGCAGCTTAAAAAACACTACAATGCAGAGTTAATGTACAAAGGAGGCGACTCGTCTCTTTGCCTCCATTCTGTGGCTCTCTCCTTGTGGTGAATCTCTCCTGTGTTTCTTTTTATTCCAATAAAATATATGATGAAAGTGGTACATTTCAAAGCCCATAAACCGGGTCATGGCGTCAATGAGAGCTGGCAGCGATTGGCAACTGAATGAGGGTTTTCTTCACTGTCTAGGCAGGGAGGGGTCCTCAGGCCCCAGGGTCCAGGGAGGGGCAGCCGAGCCTGTCCCCTCCCCGGCCCCCCAGCTCAGGCGAGAATGGCAAGTCCTGGGGTGATGCTGATGGGGAGAGGGTGAAAGGACCAGGCCAGGCAGGTGGGAGGAGCGACTGTTAACAGGGCTCCAGCTTCTGACGCATCTAATTTTTCAGGGGCCTCTTGAATGCAGATGTGGGGGAATCTTGCAAATGAGATGCCTCTCAGATTTACTCATTGGGGAATGGGAGCCTGGCATGGGCGGGTGGGGGAGGGGGGACTTATGGGGAGGCTGTTCACCATCTCGGGCTCAGGCTGCGGTAGTGGTGACTTGGATGGGCTCAGGGGGTGATCTGGAAAAGACCCCAAGCATTGTGGGTCCGTGGGTTCCTCCCACCTAGGTTTCCATTTTCCTCCTGCCCCCCCACCTAGCCTCTGCTTCCTCTCCCTCCTTCCCTCCCTTCCTCTCCTCCCCACTCACAGGCTTCCCGACTGCCCTGTCTCCATGGCAACTGGAGGCGGCCAGCTTCCCTGCCCCCACCTGGCCGAGTTGGGAGCCGTGGGGGTGGGATGCCAGCGGCAGCCGGGGCTCTCCCAGCACCCCCACCCTTGCTTGGAGCTGTGCTGGGATCTCAGAGGGAGAACGCCAGGCCCCAGGGACCGTGTTGGGCCTCCTGCTTTCACTGCTGTTGCCGTGGTTACACTGCCCCTCCAGGCTCCTCTCCCCTTCCCACTCTTCCTTTCTCCCCTCCTCCCTCCCTCCTTTCCTCCATCCCTCTCTCTCTGCCCAGCCAAGAGGCCTCAGCGACTGCCAGCTGAGGCCTCCCCTCACGGCCCCAGTGCAGACCAAGGGAGAAGAGGCAAGGCCTGCGCCCTCTTCCCTTGTGGGTACCCTCCTGTCCTGCCCGACCAGCCAACCTCCCAGCCTCAACTTCCCAGCCCTCACCCAAGTACAAAGAGTCCTCTTCCACGCCAGGAAGGTGGGCAGGGGCCAGACTGAGGGGCAGAGCCTCACAGGGGGGCAACTCATATTTATCCTCCTCCTCTTCCTCCTCTTCTTGGGCTTTCCAGAAGGGATGCTGAGCATACGGAGGATGGAAGAGATACAGGACCAGTGGTAGCCACTGCTTCCCCCCTCCCCCGACCCCAGGCTGAGCAGTTGGACTTACGTTGCATCTCCAGGTCCCTGGGCCAGGCAGAGGACATGAGTGGGGGGCATCCTTTCTCCAAGCTGGGGAGTCTGGACAGAAGACTGATGAGACTGGCCTCATTTCCTCCCATCCCACCCCTTCTCTAACACAATGACTTACTCTTTCTCCCCAGTGTAATAAACCATCTGCACTTTTACTGTGGGCCTCAAAGCTTCATTCGACTCAAAGGAACTATTCATGACAGGCCTTTCCAACCCTGCAGCAGGGCCAGTGAGGTAGGCATTTTGGAAACAAGGGGGCCTCCCAACTAGCTGCCTGTTCTACCTCTGCCAGTCACCCACGCCATGCACTCCCCACGCCAGGCACCCCCAATTCTGACCAACACAGGTAGAACAGCTAGGCCCCAGTGACTTAGCAGTGCTGGACTGTGACGGGCAGGAAGTGTCCAGAGCCACTCAGGGGAGACTCAAGTTGCGAGAGACCCCATTCTGCTGGGCCCCTCTTGCCCACTGTGTCACTTACCTACACCTCTAGGGGGTGGAAGGGGTGGCCCCAACCTGCAATTAGACTCTAGTTAACTCTGCCCAAGGGGTCCTTGAGTTTGTGTCAGCCAGACACTGTACAACTCCAGGACATTCGCATCCATGACAACGTGAGTGGTGCCCCCTGGAGTTGTGTGACAGCAGCCTGGGACCAGGGCAGCAGGTGGAAGAGTCTGGGGTCAGAGCTGGGGCCCGTGGGTGCACAGCTGGATGAGTGGGTATCCCAGGAAGGCAGTAGTGGGGGAGCCCTAGTGCACACAGCAGGGTGGAGGTACATGAATTGTCTCACTGGGTGGGTGGGGAGGGCCCAGGGACAGCCAGCACAGCTCCAAGGATGGCTGTGCCCAGGAAAGGGGCAGTGAGGTAGAGACTAGAGAGGAGGGCAGAAGGAAAGAGAGGAGCCTGCGTACTCACCGGGGCTTGCTCCCACTGAGCTTGTCCTGGAAAGAGTCAGGGAGGAGAGTAAAGGGGTGTCAGTGCAGCTGAGAGGCCTCTCCTTGCCCAGAGTCCTGGGTCTGTGCACCTGGGGTGCCCCAGAACTAAGTCTCACCATGGCTGAGGTGAAGGAACTATGGCTCCCTGGAGCAAAGGCTCTGCCACAAATGGCCTGGGGACAGGGGCCCTATTGTTCCCATCATTTGCATCTCGCACCAGGAAGGTGGGCCTGCTGTGGCCTCCAGCCCCAGACAGACTTCACCCATGCCACTCCCAGGGCCCAGCCCCAACTGCCCCCAGCTTCCCCCACATTGCCTCCCACAGCTGCAGTCTCCAGCCCCTCTGCCCCACAGGAGGAAGAGCTCTCCCTCCACATCCAGGCCTGCAAAGCTGGACCAAGGCTCAAGGCTTCCTTCAGCTCTCCTATCAATGTCCCCTCCTCCCAGAGGCTCAAACTCGCCTCTGAATCAGCCAGACCAAGCCCTTTCCCGATTCACCAAAGACATGACATTATTGGGCAGATCCAATTAAAAACAGGAGGCTGTCCTTGCAGACACTTTTCTTGAACCCTTTATGCCTGCTGTCTGCTGGTGAGTGGAGATCAATAACCAAGGAGATGGAAGTTAGACAAAAGCTCAGAAACATGCATTCGTATTTCATTTCTTTTTTTTTTTTCTGCTTTTTTACTCCCCAGATCCCCCCAGTACATAGCTGTACATTCCAGTTGTGGGTCCTTCTAGTTGTGGCATGTGGGACACCGCCTCACTGTGGCCTGATGAGCGGTGCCATGTCCACGCCCAGGATCCGAACCGGCAAAACCCTGAGCCGCCAAAGCAGAGTGCACGAACTTAACCTCTCGGCCACGGGACCGGCCCCTGTATTTCGTTTCTTGATGGATGTATTTATTCATTCAGTAGGTATTTACTGAACATCCACTATACGCCAGGCACTGTTCCAGGTGCTGAAGATGCTGTGGGAAAACTAACCAGGCAGGCTTTATGCATACATTTCCTCAATGGATGTTCATAATGGCCTCATAATGCAAGTACTAGTTTTAGCTCTGCTTTTCAGATGAGGGAACTGAGTGCATCCTTCAGCTTGGGCTGCCATCACAGAATACCACAGACTCGTGGCTTATATAGCAGAAATTTACTTCCTCACAGTTCTGGAGGCTAGAAGTCCAAGATCAAGGTGCCATCAGGGTTGGTTTCTGGGGAGAGCTCTGTTCCCGGCTTGCAGACAGTCTGCTTCTTGCTGTGTCCTCGCATGCCCTTCCCTCTGTGCATGCATGGGGAGAGAGGTTTCTGGAGAGAGAGCTCTCTGATCCCTTATAAGGACAGCAGTCATACTGAATCAGGGCCCCACCCTTATGACCTCATTTAACCTCAATTACACCCCTAAAGGTCCTGTCTCCACATACAGTCACATTAGGGGTTAGGGCTTCAACATTTGGGGGGACACAATTCAGTCCATAGCACTGAGGCTCTGAGAAATTGAGTGGCTTTCCCAAGGTCATGCAATTAGTGAGTGTTGGAGGTGGGATTCAACTGAAGGTTTGCCCAACCCGAGCCTGTGCACTAACCACTGGGTAATCCTGTACCTCATCTAGAATTGGGTCCTGACCCTCCTTTCCTGTGATGGAGTTAGGCACATCAGTAATCGTGGGCTTCCTTAAGAAGCCCACGACTGCCAGATGCTCTGTTCCCCAAGTGAATTCTGGAACTTTGACTTCTGAGAAGCACTGGGGTAAAAAGAGGGGCCAGTGCCTGGTGTCTGACTCTAAACCAGGGAAGGAGGAGACACAGACGAGAATCATGAAAGTAAGACCTTCCCAGGGCACCATAACTTCCTGTGTTTATTACTTTGGTGATGTCCTGGTTGTTGAAGACGTTCACTGAAGAAATGAAGGCTGTGGCTTGCAGCTTTGGAGGCCATGGGGCTGGGGGCACTGGGGAGAGAGCCCCATGGCTAGAGTCGGCCACAGTCTTCAGAGAGGGAGACGAGATGAATCCTGGGACCTGGAGGCAAAAGGGCACTGAAGAAGCTACAAAAAGTCGTTGAGTGGCTTAAAGGGAGTGCATTTGGGACAGTGGGGCAAACTGGCAAATAAAAACAAAGATACGGTCTGGGCCTGAAGTCGGGGACCTGGGTCTCCTCCTTGACCTCCACTCCCCAACTGACCTTTGTTCCACGTTTGGACCATAAGGCAGGGGGAAACCTCCCTCACCCAAGGGGACCTCCTATGCACCCGAGTCAGCAGGTCAAAGTCAGCAGGAGGCTCCAGGCACCACTCCTCTGCAAACCCCAAACCGAGCGGGTTTCCCAGTCCATACCACACTCATCTCAGCCACTCCCTCCTCTGTTCAGGGTTTTGCATAGGCAAATGCCAGGGCCTGGCTGAGCGAAAGGGCCCCAGGCAGAGGATGGAATCTGTGCCATCTGGGTGCGGGCAGTGGCCTGGACAGGTCAGGGAGAAGGGGAAGGAAGGAGGCCGCCTCCTGGCTTTGTCTCACCCCTGCTGGCCCTGCAGGACTGTGCTTCTTGCTAATTGCACAGGCAGATTTGGACAACCTCTTTCTCCATCTTTGGCACAGGATTGCTTTGTGCACAACCATAGCAATTCCCTCGGGATGAATTCCTAGAAGTAGAATTGCTGGAAACTCCCATTTTGAAGGTTTCAATGCCCCATTGTCTGGCAGAACCTGAGTGCCTATTTCAAGGTCCTGCCACAGCACACAGTGGCTCCCCACATTTTCCAGATCTCAGCTACTGATCTCCAATGAGAATAGCTCATAAGTCACAGGCCCAAGGTTGTCTAAACCCGCCCTAAGAAAACAAACAAATGGGGGGCATTCCCCCATTTGGTGATCATAAGACTCACTGGAGAACTTGTTAGAAGTCTTAGATTCCCAGACCCTTGCTGAGATTTTAAAGAATTGGATGTTCCAGGGGCCTGCCCCCTGGCATAGTGGTTAAGTTCTGCATGCTCCACTTCGGTAGCCCGGGTTTGTGGGTTCGGATCTCAGGAGTGGACCTACACCACTCATTAGCCATGTCGTGGTGGCACCCCACATATAAAGTGGAGGAAGATTGGTATGGATGTTAGCTTAGGGCTAATCTTCCTCAGCAAAAAATAAAAATAAAAAAGAATTGAATGTTCCAGAAAGGAACTGGGAATCTATATTATTAACAAGCATCCTAGATGGATCTTATGATCAGTCAAGTTTGAGAAACTCTGCTCTATAGGAAACATGCTGAGAAGATACGACTCCTAGGACATTTTTAGAATCACATACAGCCTTTAGCTTGTTGGGAACACAGGGGACCCAGCAGAGAAGGAAGGTGACACAGACCCTGACCTCAAGGAGCCAGTACGAGAGATGGAGAGGACAAACCCAAGGAGATGTTCAGTTTCTCTGGGTTTCAGTTTCCTCTCGTGTAAACGGGGATATGAATAAGGCATTCCTCCTGGTGGGGGGCTCCTGAGGGTTGATTGAGAAGACGACACATGAAACATAGCATGTGTGTGCATGATAATCATCAGCTCTTCCTGAAGTGGTGGTGCCGTGGTTGATGTGGTTGTTGCCAGCAGACAGAGAAGGTGGCCAAGTCTAGCTGGGATCCCTGGTGAGAAGGAAGTGGGAAGAATTGTGAGGAGGAAGGTCTGAGGACCTGAAGGAGGACAGATAAGCAGGCTGTGGCCAGAGGTCTCAGAGGTGGGAGAGTGTGGCATATGCTGAGATGTGGGTGGCCCGACTCCTTAGGGAACAGGAGGGGACATTTGCCATTCTTTCTGGCTGTGGAGCACTTTCTGCATTTGGGGCATTCTCTACCTTATGAATCCTGGCTTCCATTCACAGAAGCCAGATGAGGCCTTCCCAGCTTCCCTTGCAGCTGGGGTACAGGCATTCTGCCAGTCAGATGCCCGCACGCTAGACTGAGTCTGAAGCAGGCACCAAGAGCCATCCACCCTGGGGAGGTGGTGACAGCTATATCCTGTTTCCAGAGGCCAAGGGGGCTGAGACCCTCATGGCACCACCCAGGGCCTGGATCAGCTGTGTTAGCAAACGGTGGTGTCTGTGCCCAGACGTGCCTCCATTAGGCCAGCTTGGCGTGACTTTTGGGATTTTGTTCCCGCCTGGTTCTCTGGCCCTCCTGGAGATGCAAGGAGCTACAGAATATTTTTATAAATTGTTTTTCAGCCTAAACTAGCTGGGTCAGTTTCTCTGAGTTCCAGTCAAGAACTCTAATTCAGAGATGAAATCGCAGCATCATTTGGATCACCACACAGATGCCAAGAAGCCCAAACCGTGAGGTCATGCATAGGTGTCTCCTGGGAAGGGGAGACCAGGTAGAAATAAGTGCCATAGCTTTATACTTCTATACTCTTGGGACATTTTTATGACAAGCATTAACTATTTTTATAATTTAAAAAGTTAGTCAATATAGATAGAAAGAAAAAAGAAGAGGGAAAGGGGGGGGTGACCTGGATCTCAAATATGAGGAAGCACTGGGAGAAGGATGTCCTAGGGGAGGGCGGGGCCCTGGGAGTGGGAGGCGGGGCCAGGGGAGGGGGTGGTGTGGGGCCACCACAGGACAGCCAGGTTTCCCTCCACCAGGGAAGCAGGGGGAAAGGTGGGGAAAGCCAAAAGGGTGCTGATAATACAAGGATTCCTCTTCCAGGGGAATGGGAATCTGTAGGGGCCTAGGGTGGGGTAGAAAGAGGGAAAGGAGAACTTGTTTTTTTTTGGTGAGGAAGATTGTCACTGTGCTAACATCTGTTGCCAATCTTCCTCTTTTTGCTTGAGGAAGATTGTCACTGAGCTAACATCTGTACCAATCTTCCTCTATTTTGTATGTGGGATGCCACTGCATCATGGCTTGATGAGTGGTGTGCAAGTCTGCCCCTGGGATCTGAACCCGTGTACCTCAGCCATCAAAATGGAGCACACGAACTTAACCACTACACCACCGGGCCAGCCCCAGGAGAACTTTCTGAACGTGAGGTTAGGGCCAAGTGGTGGCATGGGGCCAGGCCTGAACCCGAGGGGACGGGGAGGGGAGAGCTGGGACTGGAGAATAAGGTCCTGTGAGGGGTAAGGAAGAACGAGTCCTCACGATATTTGTACCCGAGCAGGTGGTCAAGTTAGAGGCCCAAGAAGTTCCTAGAGAAGGGGGCTGGGGCCAACTGAACGCTGTCTCTGGTTGGGTTAAAGTGAATGTCAGGGACAATCTTGAAGGCAGGTGGTTGGCAGGAGGGAGGGAAGGGACCCTCCTAGGCTGATGAATGAAGGGGATGTTGGGGCTGGTTTAGCACAAGCTGGCAGAGGCCCCTGCGCCTCCCAGGCCTGCTGATTCAGCTGACTCTGGTGGCAGCTGTGATGGGCTGACAGACAGAGGGGCGAACGGACAGACACGCTTCCAAAGAGAGTCTCCAGCCCCTGTGCCTTCCTGGTGCATGATCATTTATTGCTGTAGCTTGAGAGGTTTGTGACAGACCCTCCCTCTACGTCCCCTGAAAGTAGATACTGAGCTTGCTGTGGAGTTTGTCTCTGTGTTTTCCTTTTTCTGCTTTCATCAGATTCTCCAAGGCTCAGGGTCAGGGCCTGAAGCTGAGGTTGGCCTTCTCTGGCCTCCAGGGTAAAGTGCACAAGCCGGCACCAGCCTGCTTCCCTCTGCCCCTGCCAGGGTGGTGGGCCTCTGTCCCCAACACCATGCCCTTTTTTGCAAACTGCTCACCACAGATTTGGTCATGTCACAGCTCTGCCTAAAACCCTTGAGCGACGCCCCGTGGCTCCTTGCATGGAGACCAAACACTTCTTGCTGCCGTGTAGGATCAGGCCCCTACCTACTTCCCCAGCCCGGCCCCTCCATTTTCCCACAGACTCACCCACACTCAGCTTCTCTCTGTGGTTCCAACATGACTGGGGCCCCAGGTGGCCCATTCGGCACCCTGCTGACTCAGGGAAATTTCAGTTGGAAGAAATTTAGTCCTCAGACAATACAACAAAGAGGGACGGCACTTTTAATGTATAGTAAAACAAAACAAAAAAAAAAGGAAAAAAGGACTCTCCTATAAGTATATTTAAAAAAAATAAATTTTTTTTACCAACTCTCCCAAAATCCACTTTCCTCATCTCTGCAACTGGCAATGCCCTCTTCCCAAACGGTGTGAGCACACTGTCCTGCCCCTGACCACCCCCCCTCCCGTCCACCTCAGCTCCTTATTGTGCAGATCTCCATAGTTCTTTAGCTGTCTTTAAACTTGATCCATTAGCCCACCGTCCAGATTCCACCCAGAAAGAGCCCAGGAGGTTTCCTGGGATGTGGGAACCTGAGTAAGTTTGGCCAGGGAGGGGGCTGCGGACACTTACAATGTTACGTGGCTTCTTTCATCCCTTTCTAGTCACACACAGGCTCCTTCTTATCTGGGACTGTGGACTGGCCATTCTTCTTCTGGAACACCCTGGTCTCTTTCCTCTCTCTTCCTTCAGGCCACAGCTTAAGTGACCCTCAGCAGGGGCCCCAAACCAGGGCAGTTTGTCCCCCCTATCCCGGGCCACTCTCAGGACTCGCACCATAATTCAATCTACAGGTTTATTTCAGATCTAGATTGTAGACTCCCACTCGACTGTAGGCGCTCTAAATGGGCAGCGAGGGTGTCTGTTCAGTTCACGGCCAAATTCCAAGTGCCCGGCCCACACTTGGCACATTGCAGCCTCTCAAAAAATATTTGTTGTAGCTGCATATGCAACTCTTACTCATTCTTCACCGCCGGCTCAAAGCCCCCCAGCTCTCTGCAAACATCCTTGGTCTCTCTCCTCTGAAAAGGCCCATGGCTTGCTCCTTTCCTGCCCAGTGGACATCAACCACCAGACCCAGGCTGAGCACATTGTCTTGAGGCCCTTTCCTGTTTATCTGCAACAACCCCCTTGTCTAGATGCAGATGGAGTACCATGGATTCTTCTCTGAGTACCTTTGACCGACCTTGCCCTCACTCTACCGGGTCCTTTCCTTTATTTACCTTCTTGAGTGGGGGAGGCGGCATCTATTCCTCTTCCCCCCGCTCCCCCGCCCGGAGCTCCATCCCCCCATTACTCAACCCCCCAACTCCTCTTTTAGGCTTCCTTCTTCAGCTCTGAGCCCGGGAGCCAGGCATCTCGTGTTCCTGCCGCTTCCTTGTTCTTTTCTCCTAGGACTGGTGAGCCGAGACGGTATGGAAAACCGGCCTGGCCTTCTACCTCCCCCTTCGGAGAGACGGGGCACTGCGGCTCCATCCCCACATCCTTTCCTACGGCTGTGGAGGGCCCTGAGATCATTGTCCCCACCTTTACCCACAGAAAAGCTGAGACCAAAGCGGAGATGGATGCTGGGCCTTGAGCCAAGGCCATCTAATTACGTACACAGGACGAAAACCCTCAGTCCCCTCACCCCCGCCCCGGCCGCTGTCAGGACCGGAGCAGTTTTTCCACGGGAAAGGGCGACGCCTGGTGGTGAGGTAAAGCCTAGCGGCCTGTCCCTCATTCCCAGGACTGACAGAGGAAGGGGCGTGGCCTGCAGGGCCAACGACACCGGCTTTTATTATCACCTGTTATTGTTGCAAGGACCTTGGTTTGAAAATCGGCAGAAATCTGTGAAGTCCAATATAAATGCAAGATTTTAAAAATATGTACAAACAATATTAAAAGGCAAAGATAAAAAAGTCAACCATAATTCCATCAAAGGTGGAAGATATTTTGAAAACAATGAATTTCGGTTTATAAATTTTAAACGCCAGTCTTAACAAACTTTTATTGAAAACATTCACATGCTAAGGATCTCTCTGCTAAAATGGGAATCTCGCCGTTGCATCAGGATGCGTAACCGGTATAGAGTCAGACATGTCCCTGTATAGAATATGTATGCTCCTGCGTTGCTCCCAAGGCCCTGAAGAGGAAAGAACTCAACTTTTGGTGCACCTTACCCTTAGCCACTTCCCCTATAATGGCCTAATAATACTGCCCTGTGACTTTAACTGCACCCTGCCAGCTGGACCTTCAGGAAACAGGGTTAGGCATGGAACGGTTTAGGCACATTGCAGGCAAGTCACACAGGCTCTTACTGATTCAAAAATCTGGTGCGAAGCCTGGAACGCAGAAGCTGGCTGTTGCAGGAGAGAATAGGATCTTATTAAAGAGTCCAGGAACTGGGGCAACAGCCCTCTCCAAGTTTCTATGGTACCTATCTCTCGTCTCTAGGGGCAGAGGAGCTACTCAACAAAAGGCTGCTTGTCTTAACAGAAATACTTGGAAAAACAGCCTTTGAGAACTTGCCAGGTGGAAATGAGCATGCTTAAAGACCACCTGACCAGTCGGTGTGAACCCCACTCCTGCTACCAAGGGATTCTGGGTGATCTACTTTGAATATCCTTTCTGGAGTTGTTTTTAATTGCTCCAAGATTAAATGGAATATTTCTAGGAAGTAACTGGTCTCCGTCTAACTATAGAAGAAAGAGATCTCACTGACATTACAGGGTCACGGCTATACCTTCCCAGAGTGGCTGTTTTCCTACCTACCTTGATGATCAGGGACACAGGAGTACATGACCAGATCAGAAAGTGTAAAAGCTGAAAATGGGGTTGGAGGCAGAAAGTTCAATGTGTTGCCGGCCACTGTGGTGTCACTGCTCCCGATACAGGTGTAACCTGAACCCCCACTTGGAAGCCAGAAATCAGCTGAGAAGAGGCTTCGGGAGAAAGACTGCCCTGGTCCCGGAGGGTGGAGGCAGTGGGGCCTCAGCACAGTTCATCCACCGAGCAGGCGGGACCCCTGAATTCCTGACTTGCACTGAAGGGTTTGGGTAAGTCCCTTCTGTAGCACCTCAGAGGATCCTTGTGCAACCTGGGAAGTTACGACAAGAGTTCTGCCGCTTGACCCTGATGTGTGAACAGAGCACTTTAAGGGAGCATACCGAATGATTGTGCCCTGGTTATTACTTCCTGGCAGCCCCTCAGCCTTACCTGGCTCTGCCATGTAAAGCTGACACGAGGGCGCAGGGCGTTGAGAGTGGTCAGATACCGTGGCCCGAACATCGGGGCCTACATCCCAGGACACGGAGGACCCAGGCCCTCCCTGGGCTTCGCCAGGAGACCTGCAGGCCATACAGGGACCCTAACCGGCTTAGTCCTGCCTCAGGGTCCGGGATGCTCCTCCCTCCAGGAAAAGAGAGTTCGTTCCAGACGATGGAGGAGAGGTCGGGGAGGCGCACTCTGCGTCCCTCCAAGGCGGCTGGCCCAAGCCCCCACGCACCAGCCCTTTCCCCTGCATCGCCCGCCTCGGTGGGAGGGCGGGCTGGGGCTCAGGTCTGCGGAGAAGGGCTCAAGCCAACGACCCCACGATGGAGCAGAGTGTGCTGGGGCGGGGGGCCGGGCTTGCGGGGAGGAGACCTCCTTCCCCCTAACACGGTAACCCCCACCGGTCGATGGGGATCCCACCACGCCGGAATCGCTCTTCCGGTCGGAGCGCCCCCCTCCCCGGAGCCCCGCCCCGCAGCCCACTGCCTGCTGGGATTTGTAGTCCACGGGGGACGGGGCCAGTATGGCAGGCGCGGCGTGTGTCAGTCAGTGTGTTCCGAGGTCTTCTGTGGCCTCCTCATCCTCCTGACCTCGCCCCTGAGGGTACCCTGAACCTGGGCTTGGCACGGGGAACGCAGACCACTGCTCCCGAGGCCCCGCCCCGCTGTCCACTCCTGCTGGGATTTGTAGTTCGGCTGGGGCTCGGGCCTGGGGGCGGGGGGAGATGGGGTCCCACCCGAGCCCGCCTGTGTGCCGTCCTGGTTCCTCGTTCTTCCTGCGGTCCCTGGATCTGCACAGTAGGCCTGGCGCCGGGCCCTCTGGCCCTTCCCGCCGGCCCCCCGCCCCCGCAGTGCATCAGCGGCGCCTGCAGGACCCAGCCGCTCGATGGGCAAACTGAGGCATGAAGAGGCCCGCGCTCTGGCCGGGGTCAGTCCTGGTGTCGGCGGAGCCAGGCCCGAGTGGAAAGGCCGGAGAAAAAGGCCGGAGTGAGGACGTGGCCTGGGAGGCCCAGCCCAGGCCTGGTGGCTCCTCTCAGCTCTTTCGAGTCTGCGATCAGTGGTGTCTCAAAATGATCAACAGACTCACTCAGGATTGCCTGGGTGCATTACAGCTGATTACCTTACAGGGTTGACAGATAAAATTTTTATTTGCCAAATTTGGCAACCCTACAGAGGGAGCCCAGGGAGGGAGGAAGGCTCTCGTGACCAAGAAAACCAAGAAATGGGGCGACTCGAGCCCACAGGTTTGCTTCGAGGGTCAAATAAACCGGGTTTGTGCGTGGTGTGTGGGTGGGGAGTGGCAGTGTTTTGAAACCGTAAAGCTAAGGGCGTAGGTGAGGTATTATCATCGTCAGGATCTGAACTGGGAGCACTGGAGAAAAGGCTCTGGGCCTTCAGGAGCCCGGCTCTAAAGGGGAAGGTACCCTTATGTGTGTTACCTGAGTGTAGCTGAGTGTTACCTGAGTGTAGAAACATGGAATCTCTCTATTTTTCTTTTTAAAGTCAAGGATGGAGTCACCACTCAAAGGTTACAAAGCCCATTTGTTTAGTTCGTTGACAGCTTTATTGTACAATTCACTGTTTTATCTGCAGAGTTACACAACCATCACCACAACCTAATTTTATAACATTTTCATCACCCCAAAAAGAAACCTGTACCCCTTAGCAGTCATCCCCTCATACTCCCCATCCCCTCCAGCCCTAGCAACTGCTAACCTACTTTTTATTTCTGTAGATTTGCCTATTCTGGACTTTTCATGAGATCATGTAATGTGTGGTCTTTTGTGATTGGCTTCTTTCACTTAGCATGATATTTAAAAAATTCATCCAGTTTGTAGCATGTGTAGTATCAGCACTCTGTAATATTTTTGCCACTTTTTGTGAGTCTATATTTTTTGAAATAAAACCTTTTTTTTCCTTTTTTGCTGAGGAAGATTAGCCTTGAGTTAACATCTGTGCCAATCCTCCTCTGCTTTATATGTGGGATGCCACCACAGCATGGCTTCAAGCGGTGTAGGTCCATGCCTGGGATCCAAACCCATGAACCTGTGCCACTGAAGTAGAGTGCACCGAACTTAACCACTAGGCCATGCGGCCAGCCCCAGAACTTTTTATTTTTTTAAAGCAAGATGTCTAGAGGATGAGCAGAATTAGCTCCTTACATGTGAAAGGACTCAGAGCTGGCAAAAGAATTCAATGCAGAGAACAGGGTGGGCCTTGGGAGAGGAGGAGGCAGAGCAGAGCCTGGAAGGGAGGCAGGGGCCCATCTCAGCCCAGCACCACCTGGGGAGGCTGTGTGCAGTGAGGGTTGGGAGGGCAGGCATCAAGTCCCACCACCTGGCTTCCAGCCCATCCTCTGCCACTTACTAAGGAGGTCCTGGAGCAAGTTATTTTGACCTCACTTTGCCTCCATTTCTTCATCTGTAAAATGAGGATAATAAGAGGATCTACTTTAGAGGGTAAATGGGGGATTAAATGAGAAAGTCATATAAAGACCAGCACTCAGTAGTGTTAGCTCTTATCATGACCTTACAGTGATGAGATGATGAGGACCCAGTGTGACCCTGGCCTTGAGTGGGTAAACCTGTCCTCTTGTGTCCTTCCTGGGGACCAGCCCCTCCTGCCCCAGTCACTCAGTGCCCTCCCCACCACCACAGTGCTCCACCTGATCTCCTGCTGGCCCGCTCATTCATGCTGTACTGGACAGTCCCACTTTCCCAAGAGGTCCCTGAGGAATTCCAGGGTGCCACTGTCCAGGATGCCTGCGAGCACCCAGCAGTGACTAAAAAAAATACCAGCAAACAAAAGACTTTCGAATCTTGAGCTTTATTCAGAAAATATGGCCTTCCAGACTCCTGGCCGTTCCTCAGAGCTAGTTGAAATGGTCTAGAAAAATTCACTGCAGATTAAAGGCTAGAAGCATCCGAGTCAATGCCTTCAGAGGAATATTTTGGGGAATTTGATGTTGGAATTTTTAGGTATTGCATCAGATCCCCATCAGCCCCCGAGGCTTAGGAAATGCAACAGCTGTTGGATTTCCTCGCCTGAGCTGCCCCTCTGGACTGGAGTCAGAGGAGCCAGAAGGGACTCTCCTCGGCGAGTGGCTGCATTTTACAGACGGGAAACAGGTGAAGAGAGGGCCATAGGGCAGGGGAGGTAGAAGCCAGGTTGGGAACTCACTCAGGAAGGATCCTTTGCAATTTCAGAAAATTCTTAGCCCTGGAAATCAGTCCATACCTGGGTCCACCGACACAGAAGCAGAAAGCTGGCTGTCCTGGGAAGCCCCAGACCCTTGGCCAGAGCCCAGGCAGCCAAGCCCGGAAGTCAGTGTCTGATGCCTCCTTTTCCTGGTTTCTTTCAGCCAGATGTTTGTCCTAAAAGCAGGAGTTTATTAATAATAATGATAATGGCACCTCGCATGCATCCAGGCCTTTATTCTTTTCAATGAGCCTCCCATAGGTTATCGCATGGGATCCCCACAACCCCGCAAGGCAGGAGGGCTGGGTTACTGTCCTTGCTTCACAGGCGAGGAACCCGTGGCTCAGGTTTAAGTGACTTTCCCAAGAGGCTGGGGCAGTACTAGAATGTGGGGATTTTGCCCTCTAATCTGTTAATACATTCAGTAAATAAACTTTTGAGTGTCTCTTACCTGCTGGGTTCTCTGCTGGGTGCTGGGGTCACAAGGATGACCTGACATGGTCCCTGGGCTGGAGGAGTTAACAGTGTGGTGGGGAAGGCACACAGGGAGCAGATGATTGAAAAAAGTGGTGGTGAGGGAACTTTCTGGGGGTGTGGAAGGGTTTTATGTCTTGGTAGGGATGCAGCTTACATGGGTGTTTGCATATGTCAAAACTCATCGAACTCTACACTTATGATTTGTGCATTTCACTGTAAATTTTACCTAAAAAATGCAGAAAATGGGCATGCTCTGGGAGGACGATGCCTAGCAGGGCCTGGGCAGGGCCCAGCTGTCCTGAAGCAGGCTGGGGGCCCACCAGGTTGCCCATGCACACAATTCCGACTTTGCTAGTGGGGTGTGTCTGATAGGTTCTTCCCAGCGGCCTTGATGCGCGGGGCACCTGGGGAGCAAGGAGGAGGGAGTCAGGAATCACTACCCATTGGAGGACGGATATTTAAGCTGGGTCTGCAGGTGAGCAGTTGGTCAGAGGAGGGTGGACAAGTGGAGGAAGGTTGGTTTCTGAGCATTCCTCAGTGGAGTGTGGTTGCCAGTGTTGCCCAGATGGAAAGGGAAAGAACCTGACTTGGAATTGCCTGCCTTACCCCAGGCCCCATCAGTGGGCCTCACAGAAACTCATGCTGGTTGGGATTTTGGAAGCTACTTCCCAAGAAAGGAAAAAGTCCTCTAACCACCGTCTCAGGGCGTCAGGGCCATGTCCTGGTCCTGATGCCTTCTGTCAGCAAACGTCTTTCGGGGTTTGCCTGCTGCTCATGGCTCTCTCCACTCAGAAGCCAAGGAGAAGTGCAGCCCATTTTCTGGCCAACTCACTTCCAGAGCGCCTGGCCTCCTGGTGCAGACGCTGGCTGGCCTGCTTGCTTCCGAATAAAGAGGAGAAGGGTGAGATGTTGCAGGTCTAGCACAGCTTGAAGCCAGACCATCCTGGATTAGAATCCTGGTTCTGCTACTGAACCGGCAAAGTGACCTTGGACAAGTCACTTACCCTCTCTGAGCCTCCCTGAGACTTCTTCATCTATTAGCCAGAATAATGATGGTAGGTATGAAGACTGAACGAGATCACGTTTAAAGTCCCCAGAACATAGTAGGCACTGAAGGAACAGTGGCTGTTGCAGCTCGACTGAGGCCAAGGATCTATTAGTTGGAGGGGCTGTGACCCCTGCCATCCTCTCGCGAAGTTTCCTCATAGCGAGGTTGTCCGTAGCTTCCCGGGTACCCGCCCCAGTCTCCCCGGGAGGGAGGACAGCGAGGGCGGCCTCAGGCCGGCCAGGCCCCTCCCTCGGACCGGCGGCCTCCTCCTCGGGGGGGGGGCCCCTCCGCCCCTCTCCTCTAAGGGGTGCACCCGCGTATCTAATCTCATCGCCTAGCTTCCTGTAGGGAGGGGCACGAGAGGGCGGGTCCGTGCTACAGAAATGCTGTATTTTACTCCATTTGGGCCAAACTCTGAGCGTTCCTGCCGAGGGAGACCGGGAGACCGGAGCGGGAGGGAAAACGTGAATCTGGTAAAAAAACAAGTGTGAGAGTCTGGTTACCAGATAATGTCCTTAGCGTGTGCATTCTTTGAGTTCCAAAGCGCTTAAGATTCCTGGGTTGAGTGACCTGCTCTTTTGTTTCGCTGTTAATTTGCACATCTCTTTTTATTTCTGTGGCGATTGGGGCCACCTTTAGCTAGGTGAGGTTCAGATTTGGAGAACAGTGACTCCCATTGTCCTTGTGCCCTTGGTCGGTGCACAGAGTCCGGAACTTAAGAGCTACCCTGGTTCTGCACCTGTGTAGACCGGAGTCACCAGAGTCGAGGAACCTTCCTAGGGTGGAGGCTGGGGCAGGGACGAGTAATCTGTTGTTTAACTTTCCATCCCCCTGTGGCTACACGGGGCCGGGGGCGGGGGTGGCGTGGCAGGGGCATTACTTACCGAGGTGCTGGGCACATATACTGAGGTCCCCTAGTAAATTCTCATCGTTGGGAAGAGAAAGAAGTCTAGGTTTATTGAGCATCTGTCATTTGCTGGTTAATTTTACGATCTCATTTAATCTTCACATTGATGTTTATGCCCATTTTACAGATTGGGCACAGGGAAGCTCCAGGAGGTTCAGTCACTTGCTGGAGGGAGCGCAGCCAGTAAAGTAGCTAAACTGTTCCATTCTTTCCACTCCGCCGGGTTATCTGGCCAGCCTCTGGTCCTCACGGGGACAGGGCCCTGCTGGGACTTCAACTCAGATTAGCCTATTTTTTTTTCCTACATTTTATTTTTCCTTTTTCTCCCTTAAACCCCCCCCCCCCCCAGTACGAAGTTGTGTATTTTTTGTTGTGGGTCCTTCCAGTTGTGGCATGTGGGATGCCGCCTCAGCGTGGCCTGACGAGCGGTGCCATGTCCGCGCCCAGGATCCCAACTGGTGAACCCTGGGCCGCCGAAGCAGAGCTTGCGAACTTCACCACTTGGCCATGGGGCCGGTCCCCCAATTAGCCTATTTTTAAGGCCAGCAGTTTGGCCATGGAGACACTCAGATGCCGCCTACAGTTTGTATCCTTGAAAAGAACATTTAACTTCCCATCTTGCTCTGGTCCAGAAATTTTAACACATGGATTGATTTAGTGCCACTGCCTGCACTGCTGCCCCATGGGCGGGACCTTGACCCTGAGGCTGAGCCTTATCTCTGACTACCCTGTTGACCAGCCCTGGGCCAGAGTCCCGGGCCCGGGAGCCGTGCATGACTGCATAACTGGGTGCTCACTTCCCCTGGAGCATGCCCAGACTGTGCTTCATCCTTCCTCATGGATTCAGAAAAGAATGGAAGGCTCCCTTGCTCTGCCTCCCACTCCCTGGGTGACTGTGGGCGAGTCACTCAGGCGTCAGTATCCTCCTCTAGAAAGGGAGCAAGTGACCTGGACCAGACTAGCTCTGGGGTCCTATGATGTGATGTAGGCAGGCTGCCGTGGGTCAAGCCAGAACCGCTGTTACTCGTATTGCTGTCCCTTAGAGGGCGCAGTGCTGAGACTGCGTGACAGTGGACATCAGGTGAATGAGATGCTGATCAAGGGTAGACTTGAGAGGCATTTGGCATGCAGGCACAGCCAAGAATGGTTCACAGGCCTCAGCCACTCCCTCAGAATGGAGCTTCAAAAAAAATCAAATGTGTGCATTCAGGGGAAGGAGAAAGACAAGTCCGGGGAGGAAGGAAAAGTCATTGCAGAGGCAGTGACCCCACCCAGGAAGTGTGACTAACCCGGTGGAGGCAGGGGCTGGGCAGATGTGCCTGCCCAAGGCTGGTGAGTAGGGGACGTGGCCAGTTGTGGCTCTCCTGTGGCTCTCCTTGCAGGTCCAGCCTTAGAGATGCTGACCCTGGCCTGCAGCCGGCGGAGACCACTGCGGGGAGGCCCCAAGCTGGGGTGGACCTCCAGCCTGCCCGCGGGTGCCTCTGAGGAGCCAGCCTGGCAGCACCCACTGCTCGCCCTCAGTGCTGCTCTTCCCACCAAGGCTGCCAGCCTCCCAGCTCTGTCCGCCCCCTCCTGTCGGAGGATGGGCTGGGGAAGGAGCCAGGGGTGGGGCAGGAGAGGGCCAGCCCAGGAGGAGTCAGAGAGATGTGAGAAGCTGGGGTGGGGCAGGCTGGGAGGAAGCAGAGCTTGAAAAGCTGAAGGAGGAGGAGGAAGAGCTGCAGAAAGGTGAAGTGGGAGGGTGGCTGAGGGAGAGCGGCCCCCGGGCCTGGGCTGATCCGGACCCTCTCAAGTGGGCAAGTGAGGCCTGGCTGTCGGGGTGTGGAAACAGAGACTCACATTTCTGGAAACTGCTTTGTCCAGGACTGGTGTCCCCGAGCCTGCGGTCCTGGCAGCTTTATGCCAGGACCCAGGTATTTTATCTGACTGAAGCCTCGAAGCTGCCCTGGGGGATGGCTGGGCTGTGCTCAGGACATTGATGAGGAGCTCCCGGGTCAGGGCTTGTCCTGGCTTGTATGAGAGTTGGTGCCTGACCTCCTGACAGAGGCCACCGCACCAAGTGACCGGACTCCTGAAGGCCCTCAGCTAGCCGGGAGCTGCATTCCGATTTGGCGATACTTGTCCCTGGGGCAGGACAGTGCTGTGACTGTAGTTAGGTGGGCTGGGGGGTGGGGGGGCTGTTGAAGAGGGCTCCCCCCCGCCCCCAGCAGGCCTGGCATTTGAATTCAAATACAAGGGGCACAGTATCTGAATTATTTTGCAAATTTAGCAAGACTCCAGCCAAGGGTCTGGCCAGCTGCCTGGGGTGGGGGTGGGGGGCGGGAGGAGGAGGGATGTGAAGGTGGAGGAGGGCAAAGGGTGGGACTCCTACTTGTTGTCAGTGAAGGAGCACTGGCCCAAGAGTGCCTGGACAAGGCCTCTGGACCTAGCTCCTGAGCATGCCCACATCCAGGCTAGGAGGACCCCGTGTCGTTTCCAGTGCTGACACGCTTCCCTCCACCCTTTCTTGAGGAGAGGGGCAGGGGCTGTTTCATTTCACAACTAAGGGCAAATGGGGACAGAGAGGTGAAGGGACCTGTTGGGGACCAACGAAATCGGTCTGAGGAGGGCAAAGGTAGCCCGGAGGACTTTTTGTCATTCTGGCAGCTGTCAAGCGCTGCCTTCAAGGTATGCGTAACAGCGACACCCCCACCCCACCGCAGGGTCCCCCAGCGTGTCCTCAACCGCCAGGCTCCTTCCGAAGTCAGTGCCATGGGACAGCCAGCAGGGCACACATCCTCGCCCCACCCCTAGCCCCGTGGCAGTCCAACGGGAGCCTCTGCTTTCTGCCTCCGAGTCTGCTCCAGCCTGCCCCGTCCGTCTGTTGACATCCTGCACTAGCTGTCAGGCTCCCTCTGGTCTAATAATTGGAATTAATTCCTAATAATTGGAACCCAGCAAGTCCAGTTAATTAAATGCATTCTCTGAGCACCTGCAGGTTGCCAGGCTCAGTGTGAGGTTCCAGTTAGATGGAGAGAGGCAAAATACAGTGCCTGCCCCAAAGGCCCCTTCGGTCCAGTAGGGGAGATGGGCAGACCCGTAACTCACTGCACTAATCACAGAGTGGGGAAAAACAAAGGCTTTAATGTAAAGGTATAGAAGTGGCTGCCTCGTGAGGTGGTGAGTTCCCCATCACCAGAAGTGTTCAAGAAGAGGATGGTGAGGGGTGCTATAGAAGGGGTTTCTGTGCAGTGGGTATGTGTTGGGAGGTGGATGCAGAGCAGGATGAGATAAACATTAAGGCTCCTTCTGATGCTGATATCTGTGACTGCGTGACATTCCCCACGTAGGGGAAGTTTGTCTGCTGTCCCAGTGGGTGTGATGGCTCTCAACTTCACTACCCACTTGAGCGAGACACGGGTTGTTCTTCATTTCCGTGTCATGGCTCTCAACTTCACTACCCACTTGAGCGAGACACGGGTTGTTCTTCATTT